>NW_020664381.1:3491137-3528956 GCF_002925995.2 Terrapene triunguis
AAAAAAAAAATTTCCACTTTCTCACTTAAGTCTCTCCTGAATGTTGTCAAATTTTGTTTTTGAATGTCTACACAAATGTAGATTAAAATCTCCCATATAAAGTTCTAGCATGATTAGGCTACTTGAAGAAATCCATTCTCTGAAAACATCCTGGGATTAGGGGCTTTTTACCAGCAATCAAGAAAGATGCTCAGTCAAGGGACCGGTGTGTGTGTTAGACAAAAAACCTTGCCAATATTCACTTCTTTACTCTTACTGAAATGATTGCTTTAAAAAAAGGGAAGCCACATTTTGTGTATGCTAAATACAAATATCTTGTTAAGGCAACGTTAAAGTTAAAAAGTTGATATTTGAATTACCATGGTGACTTTTATTATCAATCATAGAAACGTAGGCCTGGAAGGGACCTCGAGAAGGCAAGTCCAGTCCCCTGCACTGAGGCAGGACCAAGTAAATCTCGACCATCCCTGACAGGTGTTTGTCCAATCTATTCTTTAAAACCTCCAGTGTTAGGGGATTCCACAGCCTCCCTTGGAAATCTATTCCAGGGCTTAACGACCCTTATAGTTAGAAAATTGTTCCTAATATCTAACCTAATCTCCCTTGCTGTAGATTAAGCCCATTACTTCTTGTCCTAACTTCAGTGGTTATAGAGAACAATTGATCAGTCCTCTGTATAACAGCCATTAAATATTTAAAGACTGTTATCAGGCCCACCCCCCAGTTGTCTTTTCTCAAAACTAAACATGGCCAGTTTTTTTAAACCTTTCCCCATAGCTCAGGTTTTCTAGACTTCTAATCATTTTTGTTGCTCTCCTCTGGATTCTCTCCAGTTTGTCCACATCTTTCCAAAAGTATGGCACCCAAAACTGGACACTGTACTCCAGCTGAGACCTGACCAATGCCAAATAGAGTGGGACAATTACCTCCCCTAACTTACATACAACGTGCTTGTTAATATTAACCTTTCACAACTGCATCACATTGACTCATATTCAATTTATGATTCACGATAGCCCCCAGATCCTTTTCAGCAGTACTACCACAAAGCCAGTTATTCCCCATTTTGTAGTTTTGCATTTGATTTTATCCTTCCTAAGTGAAGTACTTTGCATTTGTCTTCATTGAATTTCATCTTGTTGAATTCAGGCCAGCTCTCCAATTTATCATAAGAAGTGCATAAGATAAATTAAGGACTCAGAAATCAGCAAATACAAAAGCTAAGTAGTCTGATACCACACTTTCTCAAAGACAGTTTGTGAATGTAAGAATGTGTGGTGACATATATTGTTTTAATATGAGAAATGCAGAATTTTTATTTCCTGATGTGAGTCTTCAGTGCATATTAAGGATCTGTGAATAGTAAGTCCTTTACATTTAATTTCATAGGCTTGTAAAGGAAAAAGTTGGAAGATGTCCCCAGTAGTAGGGCTAATAGACAAGGGAAAGCACAGGCAAGTTTCACCTTTTAACGTCATAACTGTCTCCTTTAAGAATTTATAGGCGTGATTTGGCTAATGTCTGTTTTAAGCTATGTACATGTTTCTGTGTCAGTGCAGAAGACTTAGTGATCCCAGAGTTTGCCAACATTGTTCTTTGAGTAGATGCAGCCGTGTATTCCAAGTAGAGTGACAGCACTCATGTTTGTAGCCTGTCCCTTGGCTATATGAGGTAGCGTTGTCCTGACCACTCTGTTTCCTTCTCACCACTTGTCAGCTGAAGTCGGAGCTCTGTGTGGTTCTCGCTTCACAACCTCGCAATTAGTTTTTTACTGTATATAATTAATAGTAGTATTAGTTAAAAGTTACAGTATATAGCATAGTGTTAGTGGCAGTGCTCCCCAGTGATGCCCTCACCTGGGTTCAAGCATTGCCGTTTGTGGGGAGTGGAGATTCCTAACAGTGACCCCCACACATGGTGCTTGCTCTGCCTTGGCGAAGCTCATCTTAAGGAGCACTGTTTGATCTGCAGATCATTCAAAAAGAGGACTTACGTGGCATGGGAGCTTTGCCTTAAGCGGCACCTGGTTGAGCAGTCCATGAGGCCTGACCCAGTACTGAAGCTTCTGACACCCCATCGGTAGAGGGGAGGGAAGGGCAGATGCCTCATACCATCAAGTTTGGTTGCAGGCATCTGTTGAGGCTGGTACCGATAAGAACAGTGCTGGTACTGACAGTGTCAGTGGTGTTGACGTACCAGGCTGCGGCAGACCTACTTTGCCCTTTGGTCCCATCCTCGCCACTGGTCCTCAACACCGACGCAATCAAATCACAGATGGTTCCATGGAGGCTTTCTCCGCCCTTGATGTCAGCGCACCCGGGTGCTTCAGTACCGTTGTTTGCACCAAGACTGACCTTGCCTGCTGCATCAGTCTTTTCAGCACTAGTGTGGCAGATTACATTGGGGGCACCTATCTCGACCTTGTTCTGGGCTACAGACAAGTCGGATTGCCCATTGGAATCGCCCCTCCCATGTCTCCTAGGTCCTGGGACTCCTATGCTTCAGAGTCGGGCTTCTCGCCCTCCCACTCGAGGTCACCTGAAGAAGTCTGGAGACCACTGGTGGAGCAGTATGGCTACCAAAGTTGGCATGCGCCTCGAGGCCTGGATGGAGCCCCTGGCCTGGCGCCTACTGGCCCCCAATTCCTTACCCATACCAGTGGCCACCTTGGCCCCAGTGACAAGCCCCTTGTTCCTGGAGGTCTTGCTTGTTGTCAAAGTCAAAGCGAGATCCCCTTCTGATGCAGCATTAGGGGCTGCAGACCAGCCACAAGTCCAGATGCCTGCAGTTCCCCATCCCGTGGAGCAGCCAGAATTTCCTCGTCCAGAGACACTGTCCAGGGAGCAGGATCTGCCAGTAGTCCAGCCAACAGCCTCATCCTTGACCCTGGATGGTACGGTTTTGCCTGGTTCATCCTCCCCTTCCACCCAGAGGACTTCAGGGCATACCAGGACCTGTTACGTCAGTTGGCTTTGTCACTGGATATTCAGGTGGAGTTTCTCCAGGAGACTACCCATAAACTCGTGGACATTCTCCAGTCCTCTGTCCCTGGGAGAGTGGCCCTCCCTATTAATGAGGCACGCCTTGGTATCACTGGTGGCCACGTGGTTGGAGAAGAGCTATTTTGTGCCAGTACAGAGATACAAAGGGTTTTATTCTCATCTGGCCCTGAACTCCCTGGTGGTCACAGCAGTGAATGACAGGGCTCAGCAGAGCAGATTCAAGTCGTCCTCCAAGGACAGAAACTCAGAGTGCCTAGATCTTCTAGGCAGGAAGATACACATCTCATCATCACTGCAGATGAGGATTGCAAGCCAGCAAGTCCTGCTGGCCAAATATGACTTCCTCAATTTGTCGGCTATGGCCAAATTTAAGGAGCTTTCCAGGATGAATTTTGGTTGTTTTGTTGCTGAGGGCTGCTTAGTGGTAAAAAGTCATTGCAATCTGCCCTTCATGTGATGGACACTTTGTCAGGGCGATGGCCTTGGAAAATTACTATGAGGAGGACTTCCTGGCTCCAGAACTCAGGAATTGCACTGTATGTCCAGCAAGCTATTGAGGACTTGCCGTTCAATTATAAGACCTTGTTTTTGGCCAAGACTGATGAAACCCTGCATTCCTTTAAGGCTTCATGGGCTACCCTAAGGTCGCTGGGGGTGTATATGCCACCTGCGTAGAGACACCGTTACGGGGCGCAGCAACAACAGCCATACAGGCCACAGCACCCCTTCCCCCCAAGACCGTGAGCCTACCCCAGGAGGAGGGATAAGTCTCACAAGAGGAAGCACTCGAGCTCGGGGCCTGGCCTCTCTGCACACCCTCCTTGGACATCTGCTAAGCACCCATTTTGACTTGTTGTCTAGAGTCCTGTTGCAGTTGTTGTGTTTTCTCCCTTGTCATCCACCCGTTCCTTTGGGGACAGGCTGTCCCGCTTTTACAATGCCTGGGTCTTGATAATGTCTGACCACTGTGTCCTACGCACTGTCAGATCAGGTTTCGCCATCCAATTTGTCTCCACACCCACACCCCCTCTCCATCCCTCTTTAAGGGCCCCTATCATGAGATGCTGCTCTTCAAGCAGGTCAGCTCTCTGGTAGCATTGGGAGTGGTGGAGGAGGTTCTGTGAGAATGCCATGGTTGCGGGTTTTACTCCCAATATTTCCTGATACCGAAATCCAAGGATGGGATGAGGCCTGTCCTTGACCTCCGTGAACTCAACAAATTCATCAAGCACATGAAGTTCTGTGTGGTCATTCTATCAGCTATCCTCCCTGTTTTGTCTCAGAATGACTGGTTCACTGCTGTGGAGTTTGCAGATGCCTACTTCCATGTGGCCATTCTGCCGAGTTACAGGAAGTCTCTTCGCTTAATGGTAGGAGACTGCCACTTTCAGTACACAGTTCTCCTGTCTGGGCTCTCTTCTGCCCCCTGGGTTTTCACCAAATGAATGGCAATGGTCATGGCGTACCTCAGGAGGAAGAGAATCCAAATCTTCCCCTACCTTGATGACTGGTTGCTGAAAGCAGCTCCAGAGAGGAGGTTTTCGCCCACACCGACACCACACTATGCTTACTCGACCATTTGGGTCTCAATCTAAACACCGTGAAGTTGACCTCCACTTCCACTCCCCAAATAGTTCATTGGGGCCCTGTTAGATTCCATGAGGCCAAGGGTGTTCCTGCCGACCAACTGCTTTCAGACAATTCACTAGCTGTGCCTCAGTTTGCAGTCACAACCGTCCACCACAGTCTGCGTGTGCCTGAGCCTGTTGGGCCGCATGTCCGCACATAGTCCACCTTGCCAGATGTGGCTCAGGATGGTTTACCGCCCTGCCCTACATTCTCTAGGCAGGTTGGTTCGCCTTCCTCCGTCAGTCCTGCAGTCCTTACATGGAGATTCCCACCAGAGCAATGTGGGCAAGAGGTCCCCTTTGCTCAGCCTTCTGACGAAGTCATTGGTTACCGTCGTGTCCCTTCTGGGTTGGGGAGCGCATCTGGACTTGCTGCGGTTGCAGGATCTGTGATCAGAATAGGAGGCCTTACTCCATATCAGTGTGTTGGAGCTTCGGGCCATCCACAATGCGTGTTATGCTTTCCAGGACCAGATCAGGCATTTAGTGGTTCACATACTTAAGGACAATACCACCACAATGTATTATATGAACAGATAAGGGGGAGCTCACTCCAGATCATTCTGCCTGGAGGCAATCAACATGTGGCAGTTCTGTATTGAAGAGACATCACCCAGATAGCTATTCACGTATCAGGGGTCAAGAACTGTCTTGCCGATCATCTCAGCAGAGTTTTCTTCCCAACCATGAGCGGTCCTTAAAGACAGAAGTCCTTTGGCTGATGTTCGCAACATGGGGCGTTCCCACAATTGACCTCTTTGTGACGAGGGAAAACAGAAAGTGTTGCCTAGTCTGCTCTCGAGAGGGACTCATCCTGGGTTCTCTCTCTGATGCTTTCCACTGCAGCTGGAAGTCGACTCTGCTGTATGCATCCCTTCCTATCCCGGTCCTTCCCCAGGTCATCACCAAGCTGAAGGTGAATTGAGCCAGACTCATCCTCATTGCCCTGGCGTGACTGAGGCAGCACTGGTTCTCAGATCTCCTCACTCTGTCAGTTCAGCCTTCCATGCTGCTTCCTCTTCTTCCCAACCTCCTCACAAAGGACTACGTCTACACTGCATTCAGTGATCAGCTCATTGCACCTTTATGGCATGGCTGAATGAGGAGGATGGGTGTTGCTGGGAGGCCGTACAACAGGTCCTACTTAATAGTAGGAAGCTTTCTACTAGAACACCCTACTTGGCAAAATGGAAGAGGTTTTCCATATGGTCCTTGGCCCATGGGGACCCATCCAGCAGAGGCTTCCATCCAGGACATCTTAGAGTACCTGTTACATCATCAGGAATTGGGCATAGCACTCAATTGTCTGAGAATGCACTTAGCAGCAATATCAGTGTTTCATCCACCTACCCAAGGGAAATTGGTTTTCTCCAGTGCCAAGGTGACACGATCTCTGAAAGGGCTCCTCCGCCTGCATCCTCCAGTCCGAGAGCCGGATCCCTTGTAGGACCTGAACACTGTTTTAGCGGCTCTAATGGGGCCTCCATTCGAGCCCCTTGCTTCCTGTCTGCTGCCTGTTCTGTGTCAGAAAACTGCATTCTCGATAGCCATTACCTCTGTCAGGAGGGTGTGTTAGTTACAGGCCCTAATGGCTGGGCCTCCTTACACTCAGTTCTTCAGGGACATAATTACGCTTCAGCCACTCCCAATGTGTGTATCCAAGGTGGTCTCTGTTTCATTTGAACCAAGCGATGTATTTGCCTGTATTTTTCCCTAAGCTGCATTCTTCCATGGAGTGACAACGCCTCCATATCCTTGACATTAGATGCTGTCTATCCTTCCATCTGAACAGGACTGAACAATTTCGGGCTTCACTTCACCTGTTTATATCACGTACAGACGGTATGAAAGGACAAGCTGTCTCTGAGCAGACCATCTCTAGATGGCTAATGTATTGCATTAAGACTGCATATGAGATAGCATCGGCTATGCCTCCTCAGCTGGTATGGGGACATTTGATCAGAGACAGGCAATGTCAGTGGCATTCCCAAATGACATGTCCATATTGGACATCTGTAGGGCAGCCACGTGGTCGTCCGTGCATACATTTATGGATCATTGTGTGATCACCACTTCTTCCAGAGCGGACAATAATGTTGGAAGAGTGGTCCTGCGATCCTTGCTCAGGTAGACTGAGCCCTGCCTCTGGATGGAGGTACTACTCCCTAGTCACCTACTTGGAATACATGTCTGCATCTACTCGAAGAAGAAACAGTTACTTGCTGTAACTGTGGTTCTTTGTGATGCGAGGCAGACTTGTATTCCACTACCCACCCTCCATCCCCTCTGCATTGGTGTCTTTTCCTGGGCTTTCGGTGTAAAGGAATGGGGGGGGGGGGGTCGGAGCGGTGCTGCCTCAGATAGCCAAGGAAAGGGCTACAGGCATGAGCACCATCCCTCCTATGGGTATTGCTAGGCAAAAGTCTCGTGCTCCAGTGTGCACGGAGCACGAGACTTGGAATACACGGCTGCATCATATTTTGAAGAACCGCAGTTGCTGTAAGTAACTGTTTCTTTTTACTACTAATCCAAACTTCTTCTAAATTGGCCTGATTTCTAAGCCGTCGTGAAATCCATAGTTTAACAATTATAAATGTTTGATAACAGCAGACTTGTCTTCAAAAGTATGCACTTAGTTAGCTGCACACAATGTGCACTGCATATCTTAAAGTCTGTGCCTATAAGCTTAATAAAAATTTGCATATATTTAGTGTGGCATATTCTGATTCTCAAACTTCGTTAAATCAAACATAATTTTTTCAAAACTGTTCTCATCCTCAGGGATGACTGTCCATGCCAAGTTACAGCTGTTTTTGTTGGAATCCTGTCTAACAATAATAAGCTATGGTTAGCATGTCTTTTAGAAAAGGAAAGTGTTTTGTTTTTTAAACGGTCAATGAAATAAGAGATGTCTGAAAGTATGTATCTTCTGTTGCCTATGAGTAGGCAGGATGCTCCTATTTATTGGAATCCTGCTTCTGAAATACAGTAAAGGAACACATTAAATGTTGTACAGAATTTCTATAAGGACAAAAATGTCATAGTTGCATGCTAGTGACTGAAGAATTAGTGCCATAAGTTAAAATGCTAGCCAAAGTGAAGGAATTAGAAATTCTTTTGAAATGTATCGCAGCAATTAAACCTTCCTCTACTCCTCCTGACAACCTCCAAAACCACTGAAGAACTGGACAGTGGAAAGGGAACTTTATATCTACAAATATTGTTAGAATTCATTTAACATTCTTAACTAATTGTCAGCTGTTTGAATATCTAAATTCCATTTGTTTCCATTATTTTCCCCATGAACAGTGACTCTTCAAGTAGATATTCTGACTGGATAGCTGATGCAGGGATAAATCTCAAGCCTCCTGTACGAACATCTCGACGCAAAGCTATCAGATATTGTAGTACTTCAGAAGATGAAGTATCAGCAGAGAAATCTTTTCCTCCAAAGAGGAGAAGAAAAAGAAGGAAAAAACCGAAACCGAAAAAGCAGGAAGAGGTATTATACTGTTAATTCCTTCTATTCACTTAATTCTTCATCGATATCTCTTTTTATGTTTTAAATCTCTTGTACCTGGAAGTTTATGGAGTTTGTATACGTTACCTCCGTATTAGGCAGAGGTGTTTGTGATATTACTAACTATGGTTGTCTTAAAGTTAACCTTGGGCTCCTTCCCCTTTTCAAAAATTCCCCCCTCCCAGCAACATTACATTGTCTAATTACATTTTATGGACTTTGCTTTACAACAGGTAACTAAAGCCTCCGCACTCTTATGGGGTCCAAACAGATGGTTTTTCTTACCCTTTACCACTTTTATAGCAGCTTTGAATACAAAAGCAAGGAATGCACATATTTAAGGGTTTTATTTGTTTAGATTTTAGAATACTTTTGGTGCTTTTCTGAATTTTAAAAGTTTTTGATACAAAAACATCTAAAAACAAATTAATTGAACTGCCATTTAATATCCTCAACACAAACCTTTCCATATCCAGCTGATCCACTCTTATAAGCTTGCCACTGTTTCTCAGTGCCCATTTGAAAAGTCGGATGCCTAGAAGGCCAGAAATCTGGGTTTGGGAGACCTGTGACTCTGGAATTTAATTCTTCTACAAAATGTCTTTATTTTACATTGAGGGGACTCCAACTCTGACATCTCCACTGATTACAGTTGTAGTAGTATTACGTTAGAGAGCAGATGTGTCTTCCTTGGTAACCAGCTCCCAAACCATTTAAAGCTTTATTGTTTAAAACCAACACTTTACTGGCTGCGAATAAGTTTCCAGAGAGTTTAAAGGCAGATAAGACTGTCTGCATACTGTACTGCTTAATAGACAGGTGATTGCATTCTGCACCAGCTTCACTTTCTGAATCTTTTAAAGGTATGCCTCACAGAGAATGCACTGTAGTAATTCAACAGGCCTAGAATAACCAGGGCAAATTCTGCATCCAAAGTGAAGTCACATTCTCCTAGTCAAACATCACATGGTTCACCATACTTGATATGGGATAGGAACTTTTTTAATAAATTAAAGAAAATAACTGGTTAGAACCTCAGCCCTATCACCAAAGGGATGTAAATAATCATTCATTTAAACAACTTAAGTCTTCAAAACAGCACAAGTATTAAATGGTTTATAGGCCTTGTGCTGGCCCTCTGCACAGAGGGGGAATTTTACCCTGAATTCCTTGGTAAATTCTAAAGTGGTGGAAAATAGCATTCTGTAATAATGTGGAGAACTGGAATCTTTAAGCGCTTCAGGCAATTCTGCAACTCTTGTAGCCAGGGGACTGGTGGTAAAACAGAGAGTGCCTTTCAAATGTATGATGTCATACAATATAAAATGTATGATGATCTATACGTAAGTCTGTTTTTCTCAAAGAATTACTTTGATTATATAATCACCTTTGATTCTGAATATTAGTTTTGAAGTGGCAGATACATAATAACTTGGAATTTCTTTGCTTTAAGCTACACTTGGTATACATTTAAATAGTCTGAAGGTTTTCTGTTTAATAAAGTAATATGTAGTTGCCAGACAGTGCACAATAGAATAGTAGTTTCAAAAATTAGACAAGTCTTTTGACAGTCACGTTAAGAACTACCATGCAGCTCTGAGAGAACTGTGCCCTACAAGTTTATTGGGAGTAGAATACTTTGTGGTTGACCTACTTAATGATGACAATGGAAGAACTGCAAATATAGGAAGAACCAGAATACCAAACTTGAGTACCAAAATGTGGGCTTTAGGAGATTTTTGGTCTTAAGGTCTTGTATAGAGCTTAATTTATTATTGTTTCATGGTATTAATTTTGTGTAGACTTTAGAAGAAATTCTTGGATAACAAGTTTTCATGACACTGCACCAAGAACATAATTTCTAATGTATAACTATCCTGTTTATCAGAATGTGCAGAATAGTACTCCCACACAGCCAGTAAACGAAGATGTGTTATATGACTACCATCCTCCTGTTTGGATAACTGACACAGCACTTCGAAAATCTCCTTTTGTTCCCCAAATGGGAGATGAGGTGAGAGCTTTTATCAAAAAGTGCTATAAAATTTTAGATTAACTAAAAGTTAATATAGCAACTGGCACTAAATATAGAAAAACATGTACTTTAGTGTTTCAAGTAAATAATTATTTGGTGGATTTTTATTTTTACAGGTAATATATTTTCGACAAGGTCATGAAGCTTATATTGAAGCAGTCAGAAAAAATAATATTTATGAACTGAACCCCCACAAGGAGCCATGGAGAAAAATGGTCCTTAGGGTAAGAATATATTGAAGTTGTTACATGTTCAATACTGATAATGTGTGTTTAACAGTTTACATTAGCATTTTAAATTCTTTGTATAAATATAACTAGTGAGGACTTAGCTAGGTAACTTCCCATTAATGTTTTCCTACCAACATAAAGGAGGAAGAAAGCTTTCTTCAGTCATCAAAGAAACCTTCAAAATTGCCCATGGGAGGCCTGGACTTCACTGAAATAAAAACATAAATCTTGATCTTTAAAAAGGGTACAGACTCTATGTAAGGATTTGATTGTCTCCCAATAAAACCTCATATACAGTATTTAACAATATTGGCTTTTTGAGGGCTAAAACTATTCAGATATTTTATGTAATAAAACTAAACTAGAGATTGTGCCTCTAGCATAGGGCTGAAACTTAATGGGATTTGTTGCTTTCATTTTTGTTTGTTATAGGATCAAGAATTGGTAAAAATTGTTGGGATACGATATGAAGTTGGTCCTCCTACACTGTGTTGCCTGAAGCTTGCCTTTATAGACCATGCCACTGGAAAACTTTCAGACAAATCGTTTTCTCTCAAGTATGTGTTTCTCTGCTGAAAGCGTATGCTAGATAAAAAAATTTTTAAAGACCCATTTCTTAGTTTTTTCCTCTACACAACATAGCATAATATAATATGACACACAAATGAAAGCTAATTTTATTTTTTATCTAGATACCATGATATGCCAGATGTCATTGACTTTCTTGTATTGCGTCAGTTTTATGATGAAGCACGACAAAGGAATTGGCAAGCTTGTAAGTCTTCACCTTCCAAGTGTCTGGCAATATAGTTTTAGAATACAAAAATTTTCCATTGTGGCTAGCTTCTGAGAATGTTATGTACAATTCGTTTGTGTTGACATTGATTTAAAAGGCTCTGTGTGGCTTGTGTCCTGACTATCAGAGACTTCCAACAACTCTCCACCATCAAATGCTCCACTGTTGCACTTGAGGTCAGCTGAGACCCTTTTGCAAACAGTTTCTAGAGATTTGAACATCTGAATGCTGGAGTTAGACATTGATGGAGAGACCTGGACTATGAAATGGAGTTCGTTGCCTCCTAAACTCTTTGGTATGCTAGAACCAGGGTCTGGTCTTCAATTCATAGTGTTAAGGCTTATCTGTTTTTTCAGGCATTTGCCTCCATTGTGGTTGAAGTCATACAAGTTTTTATATATTGTAGAATACTCAGCACCTTTAGTGGTGCATGCTTTCTACACTGAAACATATTAACATCTTGTTATTTGCATGCTAGTATATGTTTGGATTTTAGAGCTTACTGTGAATGATAATGTACATTACTTTGTGTAGTAGGTTATTTTTCTTTTATCTAGTGTCTGTTTTTTAAAGTAGATATTTATACTTTTAAACCAAAATATACTATTGGAGGTCAGACTAGATGATCATGATGGTCCCTTCTAACCTTAGAGTCTGAGTCTATTCATTAGTTTCCTCCCCGGTAATTCCATCCTCACAAAACATAACACTGCTCTACAGCCAAAATGCTTCTGAAATAAATGTAGTCAAACTTTACTAATTCTGGGTCACTGAGAACGAAAAGGATGCTTAAAATTGTTGATTGGCTCTAGTTTTCAAGATATGCTATTGGGCCAGTATATACGACCCTTGACTTGGGAATGGCGGAGGATAAGTGAGTTATAAAGGGAAGGGATCTCAATTTAAACCAGATATGACTAAAATACATCTTTGACTGGATCTATGAATAAATCTATGACTGGGTTTGGACAGTACTTGCTTTTTAGGCAAAACAATGAATGATGCAATCTGAAGCTGGTATTGCGTCATACATGATATGAATTGCATCATGTTATTCCTAGAAGTCATGGATGATGCAATCATAACGAAGCTTACATCACTCTGCTGAACAAATTGCCCTGTATCAGCTCTAGAAATCATACAGTGTCGTGCTCTCTTATTTGTCAGTGTTTGATTTTGCAAAGGGACACATTTCTGTTTAGCCAAAGTGATCAGAGATGCCTCGTACTTGTGTGAACAGTGCAGATAACTTCTGCTATGTTTGTGGTGAAGTGACTTTTGCATCACAAAAGCGCAGTATAACCACTATGGTTAAGAAAGCCTATCACCTTTATTTTGGCTGCAAAATTGGAGATCAGGACAAGAGGTGGGCCCCACACATATGCTGCAACACTTGTGCAACAAATCTTGGCCAGTGGTTGAACAGGAAAAGGAAATCTATGCCTTTTGCAGTGCCAATGATTTGGAGAGAGCCAACAGATGATACCAGCAATTGTTACTTCTGCATGGTGCCTCCAGTTGGGAAAGGTGTGTCAAAGAAGAAAAAGGGGACTATGCATTATCCAAACATTCCATCAGCTATATGCCCAGTACCCCACGGAGAAGGACTGCCGGTTCCTGATGCACCAGAATCATTCTCACTTGAGTCAGACGAGGAAGAGGAAGAGGATGAAACTTCTGGTCCTGAACCATCAATGTCACAGGACCCACATTTTCTCCCATCCTCCTCCTCTGAACCACACCTCATAACACAAGGTGAACTACCCAAGAGTAAGGCAGAGCTGTTGGGCTCCAGACTACAGCAGTGGAATCTCCTGGCAGGTGATGTTAGGGTTTCCATGTTCCGTGACCGTCAAAAGGATCTTGTCCCATTCTTCTTCATGGAAGGTGATCTTGTAGCCTGCAACAACATCGATGGTGTGATGGTAGCCCTCAACATCGTTCACGATCCAGATGAGTGGAGACTGTTCATTGATTCATCGAAGACGAGTCTTAAAGCTGTTTTACTGCATAATGGCAATGTTTTGCCATCAATTCCAGTTGGTCATGCAGTCCATATGAAGGAAACCTATGACAACATGAAACAACATGCATAAACTATGACCAACATCAGTGGCAGCTTTGTGGCGACTTGAAGGTTGTTGCTCTCTTGCTTGGTCTGTAGACTGGATACACAAAGTACTGCTATTTTCTCTGCGAATGGGATAGTCGTGCAAGAGATTCCCACTACATCAAGAAAGATTGGCCACTCCGACAGTCATTGGAGCCTGGGAGGAAAAGTGTTCAGCATCCACCACTTGTTGAATCAAGGAAGATTTTGTTATCACCCTTACACATCAAGCTGGGTCTGTTGAAGAACTTTGTCAAGGCCATTGACAAAACACAAGCAGCTTTCAAGTACCTCCGTGGAAAATTTCCAAGGTTAAGTGAAGCTAAGATAAAGGAAGGTGTCTTTGTTGGTCCTCAGATTCATGAACTTCTTCGAGATGATACATTTGACCATGCACTGCGTGGCAAGAAAAAGACGGCATGGAAAGCTTTCCAGTTAGTGGCAATAAATTTTCTCGGAAACAAGAAGGCAGACAACTACAGGTTGTTGGTGGAAAACCTCCTCAAGGCATACAAAAGCCTTGGTTGCAACATGTCACTAAAGATACATTTTTTTTCACTCTCATCTAGATTTTTTTCCACCGAACTGCGGAGCAGTGAGCGACGAGCACGGCGAGCGATTTCACCAGGACATTGCAACAATGGAGAAACGCTATCAGGGCAAATGGAGCCCATCAATGCTTGCAGACTATTGCTGGACAGTGACAAGAGATGCTCCATTTAATGAATACAAGAGACAAGCCAAGAAGCTCCAAGTAGACACTGAATAGGACTAAACTACGTACATAATAGTTTTTTGCCTTTCGTTTCATAATAAATTTTATTTATATAACCCTTTGGCTGATTTTTAAAGTGTTACATAAACAGGACAGGTGAAATATCATGTAAAGCAACCATAAACACATGAAAAGACCTAGGTTTACAATTTATGATTAAAACTCTACTATCTACACAATATACATAGACATAAAATTTAAAAACTTAAACATCTTAGAAACAGTAGCCAATCAGTTGTTTTAATTGTCATATTTGAATTCAGCACATCAAAATACATAATAAATAGCACATTTTATCTCTGAAGCAGACGACTTCTCAAAAATTGTAGACCAGTGTAATTAAAATCTTTTGGTTAACAGAATATGTATCTGAGTGGGGAAATGGTTCTTTCTCTTACAGTTGATAGATTCCGATCCATTATTGACGATGCTTGGTGGTTTGGAACAGTGTTGGGTCAAGAGCCATATCAGCCACAGTATCCAGATAGTCACTTTCAGTGTTACAGTGTTAAGTAAGTACAGAGGCTTTTAAAATGTTTATTTACACAGTATAAATCATGGCTTATATTGGTGGGCTGTAGGTGTAAGAATGCACAAAATGTTGTTGGTTGAAAACCTAAAGCTCCGTTAGCAAACCGTCTCTTAAGCACTATGTGAATGTATTGCCAAAATGCAGTAACTTTTTCATGAATAGTAACTTGCTAAACACAAATTGTATTCTATATTTGTGAAAGAGAGGAACCTCCTATTTTCTGTAATAACTTACAAATTATGGGTTACTGAATCTTCTCCATGGAACAGCCAAGGAAGATGTCTTTTAAAAAACAACAACAACAAAAACCACACAGCTTCAGTAGTCCAAACTAACACAATGGAAATTAATTATTTTGGATTTAAATATTTGTGGGTTTGTACTGGGGCATGGAAATGTTTAGTTTCTGTATTCATTCTGTACAGATCTTGCCAGCTTTATATGTATTAATATTCAAATATTGGCTCTGGAACAAAATTGACTAAGATATGCTCATATATATTCTTAAACTTAATTTTAATATGTAAAATGGTATGTAGTGTGCAAACCCACTGAGTGGCAGATATGGAAATAAAAATATTTTTGGAAGCAAAGTACATCTCAAAGTATTTAATTTTAATATTGATTCCCGTGTAGTTTAAAATCCAAAATATGTTTGTCATGTGCTAGTCAGCCTCCTTTATCATTGCAGTAGTTTTTGTTCTTGGGAAGGACTAGTGTATGGAGCTGCTTTTTGGTCTCTCATTCAGTGACATTTGCAACATATGTGAGAAGACTCTACAGCTGTCAGCCTTCATTTCTGTCTTCCCCCTCCATACTACAACCATGTTAAATCTGTAATGTATGTGCTAGCTTACAACAGGGTAAGGTTTGAGCAGCTCTGCTTTACCCAGCTACATGCATGTTAATCAGCTATGCAGTTATGTATGTGCTGCATACAAAAATCTTCTGTCACTTCTTATACTCAAAAGGAGCCTGTGCTTCTATCCATAAAGGAAATTTCCTGCTCTGTTAGCAGTTCTGTCTTTTTATTTAATCATCTTTGCATGCTGTTTCAGCTCCTCTAAACTTTCTGTTCTTTCTGCTATCAGTAAGGTATATGCAGCTAAATCACTGTTATAATGGGTCAAAATGTTCAGAGAAATGGTGGTTCTGTCCCCAGCTCTGCCCACAAGCTACTTTTTTGCTTTGACTAAACACCAGATTAGTAGCCAGTAGTATCAACAGATGTATAATGCACAAATAATTAGTGGGGCCTCACAGCAGCACCATAATTTGACATGTGGTTAGTGTACCCTTCAATCCATTAAAGATGCCAGACCACAGAATGCAGGGTCCATGATATCCATCGGCTCCATAGATCTGCAATTACCTATATTTCTTTATGGGCCTTTGAAACCCTGCTTTCCCCCGACCCCCAGTTCTTCATTTGAAATACCACTTATTTACAAAAGGCTAATAGCAGAGGAGAAATGCAGCAATATCAAAGTGGCTGAAATTGCTGTGTGACTATACTTGTCCTCTGTAGACCACCATGGGATGAATTGGACCAGCTCATGGTAGCTTGGCAAGTTAATAGTGGGGTTTTTTGGATATGGGGTCTTGTGTTCGGCATCTGGGAAGCTAAGAAAGTTGCTTCAGTTTAATTAAATAGATTTTAAAGACAGTTTTAAACTGATGCAAACTCCTACATGTGGACGCTTTTTAAAATCTGTTTACATCTGGTTTATACCAACTTAACTTTGTATCCATTTAACTAAATCAGTTAAAAAAAATTAGTTATAGGGTGAGCTGCACCTCTGTCCATTTGTGATCTCTGAGTATGCCCCCCTCAGGTGTTAAGCTTTGTGTCTTTACCTGTGTTTGGGGTGGAATTTTGCAATTTCCCCATTCTTAGACCAGGAGCTAGTTACAGTACCCTTTGTATCAAAGGTCATTAACAGGTGTTCCTGGGTTTGAGAATATGATATTCTTCCCTTCAGGAGCTTGTGACCAAACAACCTTATTAAAATAAAAGTCTCGTTTCTTTAGCAGTCAGAGCAAAGTTTTAGAGAAAAAAGGATATTAAAACAATCTACGTGCATGTCTATCTTACCTGAAGTCCTCCTATTCCATGATGCAGACCTAGACAGGCATGGCTTCTCCAGACAGCCCCAACTGGCTCCTGCGTCTGTCTGATATTCCCCCACCCCAGATGTTTTTAACACTTGATGAGCTTTGTTCCCTTGTGTTTGCGGGGCCTCAGTCATTCTTGGTAAAATCCAATTTTGTAGACTGGACAGTCAGTCACCAAAGGCAGTAGCTCTGGCATTGTCCCTTAAATTATAAGTGTTCATTGATAGGTAGTTGTGTTGAGCCATTCTTCCCATTCATGCCTGAATCCAGACAATTCTGAGTTTAAAAAAAAAAATAATTCATAAAGTAAACAGCATCTCAATAACCAAACCAGCATATAGTATTCATAAATATCACAAGTTAGTTCCATATTATTCACATAGATGTAAAACAGTTGAAAGTTCTATAAGTAGACAGTGCTTTTCCCAAAGGCTGGTCTAAACAGTTTTCGTACCAATTTAAGTGTATTGTTTTACTGGCATTGGTTTTTAAACCAATATAACCCTAATATATAAAGAGCTTATACTGAAATAAGTTATACTGATAAATGTACTTAAGTATTGGTATAATTGCATCCATACTAGGGGTTTCTAAACCAATATAATTAAATTGGTACAAAAACTGAGTAAGCAAGCCCTAAGAAGTCTATAGCTTCTATGGTTGCAAAGTAAACCTTCAAACAAACGGAGTGCAAACTGAACAGTGATGTCTGCTTAAGTCTGCAGACAGCTTAAAATAATTCTGAGAATTGTAGATTGCCGTGTTCAGCTAAATGGGTGTTGGTTACAACACCTAACTATGGTAATTTAAAATCAACATTGTTAGCTATTACATTGCTAATCAAGGCATAAAAAAAACTATACAGTCTGCAGGAATTTAAATTAATCTCTCATATTCAATTAAGTGAATATACTATTCGATGTGAACCAGACTAACTACTGCTTCCGTCTTCTCCCTGTTTGCCTCCAATCCTATCACTTTATTTCTTCTTTTCCTTTTACTTTGTGCTATTAGCATGCTGCTCCCATGACCGCAACAGTCTTTGTGCTCTACCAAACACCCCATTTCTTGGTCTGCCTTCCTCCAAATCCCTCTGTACTTCCATTTCTTAAAACAATCCTCCTCCATTGACAGGAATATTTGCACTGTCCTTTTTGTGTACTAGTACCTTGATCTTGTTTGTTGTGTCTTATTTAGAGTGTAAACTCTTTGTAGCAGCGCGTATATGAACTGTTTGTAAAGTGCTGTGTGAATTTATGGTGCTATGTAAATGTTTTAAAAGTAGGTAAACTGATTGCTGTTGGCTTTGCTGATTCAGAATTTTAACTATTCAGCAAAGCTGTTGCAAATTTTCCTTCAAACCTTCCAGTATTTCCTGGGTGCTCGCTTCTGTTTACTTTAAATACCTTGTGAAATTTTCTGACATAAGCTTCAGACTGGTGTGTGCTTTTGACATATTTTGTTTGAAATGTTCTTGGTTTGTAACCTAGAGAGACATTTTCTTTGTCTTCTCATTGATATAGTAGGAGATCAGTTAAGCATTACCTGGAGTAGGAGCACTGTTGTAATTTAAAGCTTTTAAACCAAACTAAGTTTGCAGTAGATTTGCCTCTAAGAGGGCTTGGTTTGCTCCCTCCTTCCTATATATTTATATTGCAAATTTAGTTATGCTTAAAATCAAAGGAAAAATTCCTTACATTTGTTTGCAGGGAAACACTTATACATGAACATAGTTTAACTTTTTTGTTAATTTGCTTGTTGTTTAAACAGATGGGACAACGGTGAAATTGAAAAGCTTAGCCCATGGGACATGGAGCCAATTCCTGATAATGGTATGTGAAAATGAATTAAAAGCCTCTCATCCTCTTGTCTATCTCCAAAATCATTTGTTTCATGCAAGTGGTAATACTAGTCTTGATATTTTCTTATATGGTCCCTGTTACCATAGTACCTGAGTATAGTCTTATTTTATTATTGTAGGACACTGTCATTTTTCATATGATCTTAAGGGTGGAATTGATATAATGGCATAGATATTCTATTACAGTTAAAGATCTGATAGTTTCCATTAAAACTGGTTTTGAGAGGATGAAAGTGGAAGGAGGAAATTTGTTTTCACTTTAAAATCTCCGAATCTGGATATTAGGCTAGTTTTGGACTATTCCATGTCTTTTTCCATAAATTCTCCCCCCTCCCCCCCATTCCTCAAAATCACTTGTGGGGAAGGGAAATGGCTGAAGTATGTAGATCACAAAACTTTTAAGTACTCCTATAGATCAAAATGTATATTCTATTTTAAAAACAAATAGGGACACAAGTGGAACCAGTCATGAAGCATAGAATCCTGTGGCTGTTGTCAATTTTCTGCAAAGGAGCCTTTGTAACTTTTGTTGTAATTCATAGATTCCATGGCCAGAAGGGACCATTGTGGTAATCTAGTCTGACCTCCTCCATAACATAGGCCATTGAACTTCCCCAAAATAGTTCCTAGAGCATATCCTTTAGAAAAACATCCAATTTTGATTTAAAAATGATCAGTGATGGAAAATCCACCATAACCCGTGGTAAATTGTTCCAGTGGCTAATTGCTCTGCATCAGAGCCCTGTTTTCTTCCTGCTTTCTTGTAGGTGTGTTGAACTAATTAAGGTTGACATTTTAAAAATTCTAAACTTCTTGGCTTGTGCCAAGATTCCTGCCACACAACTCAGGTTGATAATCAAATATAATGAAATATGTACTCTGTGCAGTCAGCAAAACCTTATAATAAATAACTAAGGTATATCTAAGGTTACTACTAGAATCAAAATCAGTTTTAATGGTCATCAGACCAGTGGTCCATCTAATCCAGCCACTGTCATTTTTAAGTATTAGATGCTTCAGAGGGAAAGTTCATGAAATCTTGAAGAGGGCAGTCATGCAATAGCCACCCCAAAGGGAATTTTCTTCCCAATCCCCTGAGTTAGGAATTGGCTTCCTTTCCAAGCTCACTGAAATTTTGTTTATTCCTCTATAGTGTAGTTGTGGATGTGCTCAGCAGCCATGTGTCTGACTAATCCTTTTTCTATTATCCCATGGAACACGTGGTATTACCCTGCATATTGTGAGTTCTTTATACGCTCAATTAGCCTTACTGTGCGAAGAAAAATGGTACAGCTGCACTAGGACTATCAATGGTGTATGGTGTAGTGTAATCAAAAATACGTGCATCTTTTGCTAGTGGACATCAGGCCTAAATTTAAACAGACAGTCTGTAAATGCAAGCAATGTTAACAGCTACTTATATACAATTTTGTGCATTAAAAACAAAATTGGCCATTCCTACATTAGATGGCAGAGTATTCTGAAAACTCATCTGCAACAAAGAAAGGTTAAAGACATTTTGTGTTCCTAAACATCAAACCCCCCATTTTATGAGATTAGGCAAGAATTTACATAGCGTCAAACCTGGCTAGCATATAGTTTATTAAATTCTCATTTATTCTTTTGTTTGTTCTTTCTTTTCTCATCTTCCCCATTTACTATAAAACTATAGTTGATCAACCTGAGGAATTAGGAGCTAGTGTTTCTGTAACTTATGAAGAAATGGAGAAGCTACTATACAAACCCCAAGAGGGAGAATGGGGGAAAAGATCTCGAGATGAAGTATGTGAACGGATTATCAGTGGCATTGATCAGCTTCTGAATCTTGGTGAGAACACAGAAAATTAGTCAGTTCTTTGCTCTCATAGCAGTAAACTTTTATAATTCGGTATCTGAGACATAGTGCTGATCCTTTTTTAAAGATTTTAAAGTACTGTCGTTGTGTGCAACCTGGTATACGGCCTTTATCACAAATCTGTATTCCGGTTCATAGGTTTATACATAACCTGTTTTTGTTAACAGTGGTTATAGTATAACAGTATGAATGCTTGTATGAAAATCCGTATGTATACAGGCTTTGAATTTGTTAGCTCAACTAACTGAATTATTACTATTTTTGACAGACATTTCAGCAGCCTTTGCTGGTCCAGTTGATCTGAGTACATATCCAAAGTACTGTACAGTGATAGCTTATCCAACAGATCTTTGCACTATTCGGATGAGACTAATCAACCGGTTTTACAGGTTAGTCTACCTTAGCAGTAGAAAGGAGGAAAACTTCATTATCTTCACTATGTTTCCACCAAGTTTCCATCAAGTTAAGTGACCTACAAAGATCTAAACATTTTTTGGAAAATGCACCAAAAAGGGAAAATGTTCTGTTTGTAAACACTGTGAGAATGAATAGCACTGTATAAATGCAAAGATACTAATATTTTATAATTATCTGAAAAGTGATTAGTACTGTAATATTAAAAAAAAAGATACTATTTCCTTGTTTTCTCTTCTAGTGATATCACAGTTATAAACATTGGTTGAAATTATTTATAAACAAAATTAGTTGAGCTATTTTGGAATAAATGAACATGAAAACTGCATGTCTGTTTTTTAAGACTAGCAGTCAGGTAACATAAACTGAATTTCTGAAGTGCCACGCTTGTCACAGATTTGTGGTAAATTTCTGAAAATGGGACTTGGGCATTTAAGTGACTTAGGAGCCTGAGTCTCATGTCTTCTGAAATCCTTCTGAACCCTTCTGAAAATGGGGCTTAGGTACCTAAGTTGCGTAGGTGTGTTTGACAATGTTAAGAGTGCTTTAGTTATGATACATGGGGCCTGGTTTTCAGAGATGCTGAATGCCTGCAGTACCCATTGACTTTAATGGGAGTTGTACGTGCCCAACACTTCTGCAAATCAGGCCCCTATTATCTCTGCATTTTAGTTTCCTCATCTGTAAAATGGGGATGAAACTTACCTTTTGTGAAGTGCTTTGAGATTTATGGATAAAGTGGTAAATATATATTTGCCAATTATTATAATTTGGTTCATAAATAGCTATAAGGATTTGGAATAGTAAGTGTTAAAATTAAGCCCTGTACATGGCCATGCAGCACATCGCCTCCATTTGCTTATAACTTGGGTCCTCAGTTTCTTCAAACTTGCAAAGGACCTTTACTCAATAATCCTTCCTCTCAGGCCATGATGATGATGAGGATAGAAATATGAAAGATTGGGGAAAGTCAAAAATTGAACTTAACAGGCAGGTGGGGAATTACCCAGTTGGAGATAGTTATGTCTTAGGACAATGTGGAAAGAGGTCATATTTTGACAATATTTTTCATTCGTTTTCTTTTCTGCTGGTTTTTTTTTGTGTGTGTGTGGGGTCTCTTTTGGAATAGCGCTCCTTCTTTCTTTAGAGGTGACTAAGATAACAAAATACATAAGTTTTCTGTATGCTGCATTCTCAGTACTCTGATATCAAAAGAGGCATCAGGTCTGTGTGGCTCAAAATAGAATTTGATATGATATACAGTACCAATTAAGTAATAGGGTTTTTATCCTCTTCAGATGGGTCTCATTAAGTTTTAAAATAATATATGGGCTTGAAAGCTTTATGAACCTCCAAAGGAACTCAGGCCAAATGCAGTAGTGTCTATGCAAGTGAGATTTCAGAACCTGGGGGTGCCAGAATGCTTATTCTGAGCCATCAATATTTTGGATAGCTGGAAAAAAGCCTGCCATTGTGGATATTACCCCAGAAGTAGTTGGTTTTGAGGACTAACTCGTAGGAGCCTGGTGGACACAAACTTCATATACAAATTAATTTTAATGTAGTTTTATCTTTATTTGTATTTTTTTTTCAACTTAACTGACTCATGAAAGTGTTCCACTCAATGTATGATTGTGTAGTCTGATAGTTGTGGGAAATATGAAAGTATTTCAGTATGTCAGGAGAGTGCTCAGAAAAATATGCACTTAGGCCAGGAATATGCTAAATCCCAAATGCTTAACTAGCAATAACACGAATCTCAATATTGAAGGGGTGGGAGAAAAAAAAAGATTAATGTGTGATGTAGAAAGGGGTACTTATAAATTGTTGGACGCCAAGTAATTTTGTTTTCAGAATTACTAAAAACATTTAGTTTAGAGAAACAAGAAATGGGAGACCAGCTCCTGCTGTTTCTCTTACTGCCAACTCATTAGTGTGGCTTCCACTATTGACTCACAGGGATTCTTCTACATTGTTTAGGGGATAGCAAGCAAACATTTAAGCCCAAGCAAAGTAATCAGTTATTAACCAGGGCTATTTCATTATTAAAGAAAGGAAAAGAAAACAGCACAAATGACTGAACACAAATGATAGTGGTTATTTCCATTACAATCTCTTCTGTATGTCTCTCTATGGAGAGCTTTTGACAGAGATTATGCCCCAATATTGAACACCTGAGAAGTGTGCTTTCCTCTTGGTAAGTTAAGACCAAAGTATATTGTTTCCCAAAATTATTGTGAATCCATTCTTTAGTATATCCTTAGATAACAAAGAATGTTTATAGATGGGCAAAATAATTTTGTTTCAGGGAATGTGGACCTGTTGGTTATTAATAAATAACCAGCCAATTTATAGTTGATAAAGTAAGCAATCTTAAAAACAGCTTATGAAGCCCAAGAAAACATTTAAATCAGTTACTTAGAAGAAGCCATTTAAAGAGCTGTCTTCTGACAGGCCAGTTAAGCAATATTAAGAATCTAAAATCTAATAGAATCCCCCTTTTCTCTGTTTACCAATGTTTAGCCCCTGTCTCTTCTCATGAATACATAGTCTAATCACTTGATTAACAGGAGAAACTATTAGTATTTCAAATTACAACAGCATTTCAGTATTCCAGCAAATCATTACAGGAGTTTTAAATCTAATCCCTTGGTAGTGGCTTTAACTTCCTCTCACCAATCCATGTTGAAGTCTTGGGATGGTTTCCTGGGATTGGTTTCTTGTTGAGTCTTCTCTCTTTTTCTTCTTTCTTGTAGAGGTGGCCAGGATGAGTTATAGAGTGTTTGCTGTTTAAGCAGCATCTCAGGGAGTGAGAGTGCTCACTTTAGAAACTGATACCCTTTTTCTTCCTTTTGTGAAATTATAAGAAAACACCTCATTCATGCTTGCTTAGATTCAGGTTGGTTGCTCTCTCTCTTTTCATTGGCTTCATGCCTTCGGCTTTGGTTTAGGTGGTAGTTTGAGCTCCTGAATATGCAGTCTGCTTAATGAATATGCAACATTTCTTTATTGCCTTTGTTCTTCTTGTGGCAGGAAAGATCCAGAAAATTCTTAATTAGTTTTAACTTTCTTTTTATTCAGTCCATTTTCTGAGATTTTTTTTCCTTTTATTTGACAGGAAATGAAATTCTGTTGTCAAATAGTGTAAACAATCTTGTTCTTAATATAAGAGTCTTTCATTCTCAGAACAGTTTTTTAAAGTTATATAACTCTTAGAAAGTCTTTAGCCTAAGTTGTTGACTTTACATGGCAATTTTTCTAACAATGATTTTCTTGTCTCTTGCGTTGGGTGAGGGTTTGCTTGTCCACTGTCAGTAATCAATTAATTCCTCATTAATCTAAATATTCTATGCTTAAATAGCTTCTTGCATTAGTAATTAGTCTAATATCAAATGTCCTTGCTATATTTGTATATAAAACATCTCACTATTCATACTGCAATGATATCAGGCAGTTATTATATGAAGGCATGCATTTTGATACAAAATAGTTGGAAAAATACATTAAAAGAAGCTTTTACCATCTTAAGCATTTGAGATACAACAAAGGTTTTCAACTTTAAGTGGAAACATGAGTTGGAAGTAAGCAGTGTCTTGTGTAAAACGTTTTCCCCCCATAAATGTTGTCCAAGTCTGAAGAACGAAGACAAAATAAATCAATTTCAATAAGGATATTTCTGGAATTTGTTGTGTGGGTTTAAAATCAGATTTTTCTTTGAAAAGTGGGGGTTTTTGGGGGGTGGGTGGGGAGGGAAGAGATGGAATTTAGGCCAACTTTACCTCTGGATTTATTTCTCTGATAACCCAACCATACAGTCTTCTGTTCATAATCGGGTTTCTTCCTAAAAATATTTACATGGTTTGTTTACTTGATGTTTGCCTATCCTTGGGAGATGGAAGCAGAAACCCTCTGGAATTTCTTTGATTAGCTTCAACATTTTGTAACATAATTAGCTAAACATGTATATTATGTTTTCAATCATCCTGGCTGTAACATTCTTGCAACTATACCTTAATATTCAGTAGAGGTGTAAACAAGTTGGTAACTGTCACGGACTCACAGATCGTGCCCACTCTTGGCCCCGTGCAGTCCGTGGGGGGGTGCCCCTTTTAGTGAGACAGCCCTTCTCGGGGATCCACTCTCTCTCGGGGTCCGGCCCCTCCACCTCCTGGAGCCGCACCTCTCTGAGCCTTAGCACGTCTGTCTCTGCCGTGGACCCCCTCAGGGAGTCCACTCGCTCTGGACCCCTGGGGCCTCCACCCCCGAAGGGGTTGATGCAACCCTGTTCTCTAGACCGGAGTGACGCTCAGCCAGCATGAAACAGGAGGGTTTATTGAGAGTTGAACACAGCACAGGAAACTCTCTGACCCTCAGGCCTGGCCTCCCTCAGCCCAGCACATTCCAGTCTCTCTGCATCCAGGTGGGCTCTACCTGCTTCCCCTCTCCAGCCCAGAGCCCCCCTGCTCGCCGCTGGGCATCCGAGATCCCCGGCCCCAGGCCCCGCCTCTGTCCATTGTCTTCTCTCCAGGTAAACAGGGTCGTAAACCGGGGCCTCCTCTCCTGCTTCTGTCCTCTGGCTGGAACCGGCTGGTTAGGTCACTGGGTCCTCACTCTGCAGCCCATTGTCCTCCCACTGGCCAGAACCGGCTGCGTCTCCTCAGCTGGGCCTCTGGGTCACCAGGTCACCGATCGCTGGGGTATCCATCTTCCCGGCCACCGGCTGGGTCCCCACGTCCTCTCTCCGGTCCTCTGCAAAACACACTCCCTCTCCCCTCACCTCGTTAAACCAGTAACACCCAGGGAAACTGAGTCCCACCCCCTCCTCATGCAAACCCTTGAAATTCCACAGAAAACAAGAAAACCCCCCACTTCGTCACAGTAACTACTTAAAATATTTTATTAATATCATTTTTGCATCAATATTGAGGTCTCCCTCCCTTCCCCCCTACAGCTGCCACTTCTCTGGCTAACCCTGAATATTTTATGCTGTTTTCCATATGAATTGTTTTAAGTGAGATTAAGCTGGGGTTCTATACTAAAGGATTGCCAGTTTAGTATAATAGACCTAATAGGGACAGATATTTACAGAGTTATTTTTCTTTTCTACACTCCTTTTTTTTTTTTTAGTATTAAAGAATGTTAATTTCCTTTATAATCTTAAAGGAGGATCTCTGCATTGGTGTGGGAAGTCAGATGTATTGAAAGTAATGCCAGCACCTTCAATGAACCTCGGAGTGCTATTGCTCGATCTGCTAAGAAGATCACTAAACAGCTGTTAAAGTTCATTGAGTAAGTCATATTTCAGTCTGAATATAATTGTATACACATTTCATTGACCTGGGTTGGAGATAGCACTTGAATTTCTCTCAATTTTGGCTGACTCTTTATTTTTTTGCAATGAATAATAGCTGAAGCCTTTAGAAACTTTCAAGTTCTAAATATTTCCTAAACTCTTTATCAAACTAACTTTGAAGCATCTTGATATGTCTAGCAAAGACATTTTTAGCACTCTGATTTAATCAGCATTTATTAATATTCAAGATTTGAGAAAGGTCTTTCTATAGAACTTGTCCATCAGAAAACTTTTAGCTGCAAGCAAAGGTTTCTGCTCATCCCTGCACACCACACACCATCTACCCTGAATATAGTTTCATTAGCCATTTAGAGGTAAGTCAGTTTTACTGTCTGTCACACACACAAGTATTCTCTACTCTTTTAATCAGTCTGCCTGATCTGGTGAATTTCAGAGTTTATATTATTTTTCACTCTATAGAAAACCTGTAGGCTCTCCTGTTTTATCTAGACCAGAATTAAAGACCTTATCCAAAGGCTGATCAACAAACTAGTTCTTGTAAACCATCTAGCATGGAGATGTTCCAAGCAAAGCAAGTTACCGTTTGTCCTACTGATGACAAGGCCTTAATCTTAAAATGCTTTAGTTGACCTGAGAGAAATTTGTTAAACATGTACTAAATTCTTTCCTAAATAGAGAATTCAGAACATTTTATATCCCTTCCCGTCTCAACCACTGCCACCTGCTTTTCAGTGGAAAAACTTCTAGCCGGCCATTCTAAATTCAGTTATAAATCTAAAGTTAGGAAGCTGAGATGGATGCATATTATAATATATGAATTAGCTGGCAGATTCTGCAGAAATCATTTGAAATTGGTAAAAGGAGTTTTTAATGAAATTATGTTGCCAATACCCTGTTTACTGAGCTTAAAATACCTTCTTTAAGCGTGCCTTTTCAAGCCTTAAATTCTCTTGGAAAATTACTATTTTCCAGCGTTCATATGTGTTTTAAAGTCTAGAAAGTGGTAAGCATGTTTTTCCATTATTCGCGTAGTAAAGCTTTTAATTCTACTTTACAGTGATCCGGTTTGTACAAACATATTTGAGCTTAGTAATACAACAGAAGATGAGCAGGACTCTCTTGATGCTGCTGATCTGGTAATAAACTCTTGTTGTTGTTGCTTCTGCTGCTGTTTTTAGTTTAAACAAATATTCAAAGTAGGAGTTTATTAGCAGTGATAAAGAAATACTGTCAATCTAGTTACTAGCAGCAGCAAAACTAATTTTAAATACTTTTTAAAACCTATACTTTTATAATATGCCACAATTACAAATGTCTGGTTATAGAAATATACCTGCTACATATCCATATATTTTATACATAGTTTCTATATATATAATGGCCCAGTCTGTTATTTGAACTTCCCCAAAGTTTGAGGATGTTTGGATCTGGTATAGGTAGATATACCATATTTCATAACTGTATTTCAATAATTGTTGAGTTATGGATATTTACATGTAAATAAATAATATTGCACATGGAGTGTACATTTTACAGATAAATCACTATGTTGTCAAGTGCAGTATAATTCTCCTCCTCCTCCAAATGTGCGTGGCTCAGTTGCTCCATACCTATTATTAAATGTGCAGTATATACATATATAAAAGACCTATTCATTGAATTATATGTAACTCCGGGTATCTTTTTTTTTTTTTAAATTGGGGTAAAAAATGATTGTATATTTAAAAAATTATAATGCCAAGAGTTCAGAACACAGAATTATAGATGTGATGAGAGCCATTACTGTTTGATATAATTACATTCATACTTTTGCTCTGAATTGCTTTCTTTATTTAAAAAAGAGAAAATGATTGATTACTGCATTTGATTATGCAATATGAAACTAAAAAATTCACTTCAGTATTTGAGAATAGTAGTCTAATGCATTTGTTTTAATGTGATGAGCTGTTGATAGGAATGCATACAGTGAATGTGTACATTTGGAGTGCCACCTTTTGGTATATTGGTAGTATACTTAAAATTAAAAAATAGTACACTACTTTTACCAAAAAGACATTTCAAGCATTTTTTTATTCCTAAGCAAAACTTTTTTTAAAATGCTGAAAGGCACATGTTCTCTATTGTGGACTAAGTCCAGGGAAACTCTGAAATTCAGTCCATAAGTGACTCTTAAACCATGAAAAACAGTGTAAGTAGTTTCTCCAAAGTTACTTTTGGTGGGATTTTCATGCCTGGTCGTCTTTGCTTCTGAGCTAGACAGGCAAAACTTGAAAAGCTGTAAGATTTTTCATCTGCTGAGTCTCTCATGCCCTTTAGTGCTTAAAGTTGGTGGTATTGAGCCCTGGTTTGTCATAAGGTATCCTTTTTATATAAAAAGCATCCAGTAAGAGGTACCAAGAGTGCAAGCATCCCTCTGATGTATCATTGAAACCCCTAACTCTGGGTGCCTTTGCATCAAGGACTCCAGTATCATCCATCCACTGAGGTTCAGGACATGATGCTGGGGCCAGGAATGTTGAGTATTGATTTGTGTTTAGGGTCCTAAATAAGTCACTCCTAATTTGGGTCCCCCTTAAAGGCTGCAGTATCCCCTTTGATGTTTCCCTCTTGGCTTGTCAGGAACTGTTGGAACTCCTAGCTTAACTGGACAGTTTTCTATAATGTCCATCACAATAGATAGTATGTTTACTATTTTCATTGTAGTATAAATTATAATGGCAGCTTCTTTGTCTGAATAGTTGTTACCTATTTCATTTTGTGAATTATTTTTGAAGTGGTGTGTGGTCTGTTTTGTAGGATGATGATAAATGTCTTCCAAGAACTTCTTACAGAAGAGTAAAAGTAAGTTGGCCTGTCCTTACCATAAATATTGAAATCCTACCTGTCCAAAAAGGTGATCAGCAGAAACAGTAGTGAAGTAGCAGAACCTAGTGGAGCATGCTACCTTTTGTAATTAATGTCTATCCTAACTTTCTTGGTGATAACTGCAAATAATCAGATACAATTTTTTAAAGATTTCTTCAGGTTTTTTACTTATTCCTGTAATTAAGCCATAATTCAGAACATGCAATGGATAAAACTGATATTAAAACAGACTTCAATAAAAACAGACTTCAATAACTGAAGAACTGCAAATATAGTACCTAATTTAAGAAAGGAATAAAGTGATCCAGGAAACTACAGGCCCCTTAGTTTCACCCTAATTATATGCAAGATCTTAAAACAAATTTTGAAAGAGAAAGTAGTTAAAGGCACAGTGGTAAATGATAATTGGGTTAAAATACAACATGGTATTGCAAAAGGTAGATCCTACCAGACCAAACTGATTTCTTTCTTTGTGACGATAACTAGTTTTGTAGACAAAGGAAATGCAATAGATGTACTCTATCTGGATTTCAGTAAAGTGGTTGATATAGTTCCACAGGGGAAGTTATTAGTTAAATTGGAGAAGATAGGGATCAGTACGAGAATCAGATGATGAGTAAGGCACTGGTTAAAGGGGATGCTGTAACTGGTCATGCTGAAAGGTGAACTGGCATGCTAGAGGGAGGTTACTAATGGAATTCCTCAAGGATCAGTCTTGGGACCAATCTTAGTTAACATTTTCATTAATGACCGTGGCATAAAAAGTGGGAGTGTACTAATAACATTTTTAGATGACACAAAATTGGGAGGTATTGCCAATATGAAAAAGGACCAGAATATCATAAAAGAAGGTTTGGATGACCTTGAAAACTGGAATAATAGAAATGGGATTAAATTTAATAATGCAGAGTGCAAGCTCATGCATTTAGGGACTGTAAGAATTTTTGCTGTAAGCTGCGGACATATCAGTTGGAAGTAATGAAGGAGGAGAAAGACCTGGGTGTATTGGTCGATCATAGGATGACTGAGCCACCAATGTGATGTGGCCCTGAAAAAAGGCTGATGCATCCGAGGATTGCATTAGGCAAGATATTTCCAGTAGGGAAAGAGAAGTGTTAAAATCATTGTACAAGGCACGGTGAGACCTCATCTGAAATACTGGATGCAATTCTGGGTTCCCATGTTTAAGAAGGATAAATTCAAACTGGAATAGGTGCAGAGAAGGGCTACCAGGATAAGAGGAAAGGAGAACCAGGAAACTTAAGGAGCCTGGCTTGTTGAGGCTAACAAAATGAATGCTAAGAGGAGAAATGATTGCTCTCTCTAAATACATCAGAGGGATAAACTCCAGAAAGGAAGAGGAGTTATTGAACATAAGGGCCAATGTTGGTACAAGAGCAAATGGCTATGAACTGGCCATCAACAAGTTTAGGCTCGAAATTAGGCGAGAGTTTCTAACCATTGGAGGAGTGAAGTTCTGCAATAGCCTTCCAAGGCAGTACTGGCAGGTAAAAAACCTAACTTGTTTGAAGACTGAGCTTTATAAGTTCATGGAGGAGGTGGTATGATGAGGTTGCCTAAATGGTGTATGGCCCATCTGCAACTGCTACTAGCAGATATCTCCAACAGCTGGAGATAGGACACAAGCTGAGGAGGGCTCTCAGTTACTACAGAGAATTCTTTCCCAGGTGTCTGGCTGGTGGGTCTCACATGTTCAGGGTGTAACCGATGAACATATTTGGGGTTAGGAAGGAATTTTCCCTTAGGTCAGATTTGCAGAGACTGTGCGGGTTTTTCACCTTCCTTTGCAGCATGGGGTACAGGTCGCTTGCTGGTTTGAACTAGGGTAAATAGTGGATTTTCAGTAACTTGAAGTCTTTAAATCAAGATTTGAGACCTTCAGTAACTCAGCCAAACATTAAGCGCCTATTATAGGAGTGGTTGGGTGAGGATCTGTGGGCTGCAGTGTACAGGAGGTTAGATTAGATGATCATGATTAAAGCTATGATTTAATCATGGAGGTCATGGAAGTCACTGAATCCGTGACTTCCAGTGACCTTCATGATTTCAGCCTGCAGCAGTGGGGAGCTGCAGGGTATCCCCGCCGCCTCTGGTGGCCCCCAGAGCCCCAGCGGCCCCAGAAGGTGGTGGTGGAGCCCTGGCGGCCCCCAGCTGCTGTGCAGCTGCCCTGCTGCAGGCAGTGTGGGGACCCGCTGATCCCCATTTTGTCACAGATATTTTTAGTAAAAGTCATGGACAGGTCACGGCTTCCGTGAATTTTTCTTTATTGCGTGTGACCTGTCCATGACTTTTACCAAAAATGTCTGTGACAAAATCTTAGCCTTAATCATGATGGACCCTTCTGACCTTAAAGTCTGAGTATATGAACCTAATGTGTAAACCGTTGGAATTATTCAGGAAACAAAGTCTTAGGTCTTTTCTTCAAGGTTTATACTTAAGGGACACAGGACAGTGTTTTCTGCAAGAAAACAACTAGAAAAAACACAAGATGTGGGTTTAACCCTTTTGATCACTAGGTATAGTTTTCCTAAAGGAATTTTCAGAGGTCAAGAAAGAGAGCCCCTTTGCATCCCTGTCACACTTAAATATAATAGTATGTTTGATCCTGTAGGCCAGCCAATAAGAAAAGCTAGGTTGAAGGGGAGAAAATTCTTACTCAACACTTATAAAAAATTGAAGAGAAGGAATTACAAAAAATGCAAAAAGTAGAATGCTTTTTCCATTTTTTTTGCTAGTAATTTTCTCTGTTTCTTTACTAAGATACTCTCGAAGTTTATCTAGCAGTTTCTGCAATGTGTGTTTAAAATTCTAATTGGAATTATTTTTATAACTTGTTTTTTTCTGGGAGTAAATTTTTTTTTTTTAAAGAGACGGGTTATGAAGAGACGAAACAACGTGAAAATTAACTATGATGAAAATACCTGGAAGAAACAATGTATGGAACTGGTGAATTTAATTTTCCAATGTGAAGATTCTGAGCCTTTTAGACAACCTGTTGATTTGGATCAATATCCTGTAAGTTATCCTTCATAAAACTTAAGTGACTTAATGTTTGTCTTATCATTTTTCTCTTTTGGTACAGAACTTGTACCATAATATGACTGTCATTCATGAAGTTGGCTTCATAGATCCGAGCTCTTGGAGCTAGTCCAGAACTGTTGACACAAATTAGCCTTGCCATGTGCCTAGATATCTATGTCCTATCATAAGAAAACATCAATGAAAAGATTCATGTTGTCTGTATTCTTAATTCCTAGGTCTTTTTGTTTGTTACTGAAACTGGAACTGCTTATCTCATACTAGTATCATTTTGTGTTGCTTGAAGTTAGTTACATCTAATGGGTGTTTTTTAAAAAAAAAATTACAGTTTCCTTGAGATTCATGGGCAGGGCTGTCAAATGTTTGGCCATGAATTGAATCTGACCTGTTTTTTATTTGTGAACCATAGGACATTCATATTCTATAGAATGTAACCTTTCATTTGAAAAATAGTCAATTCCTAACCCCATGATTGCAAAGAAAACCTTGCAAATGTAAACCAGTGCAGCGATGTTCACAGATATCGTGAAACAATGATTGAGAAGTGTGAACTTTTTTGCATGTATTAACTTCATTGGACTGTTAACTTTAAATATTACTTTCTTAAACCTCTTCATGGATGCCAGAGTTTCACCCCACTTCTCCCCAGAGCTCGCAAAGACAGGAAGACTCGCCTACAGCTACTACTACTTAAGGAAGCCCTTGAGGCTAAACCCTCTGAATCTGTTCTGACTTCGGTTCAAACGTCTGAAGAGCCAGCCTTGGCCCCGGTGGCCTCAGTCTGTTCCGCTCGACTGCAGGGTTCCAAGAAGCCGCAGCCCCTGCTGGGACTGGATCAGTTCCTGTGGCTCCCCCAGTCAAACTCCCAAGGTGATAATGTCAAAACTGATGGCTGTCTGGTCAGATCCCACCACCCGGTTCTGTAGGAAAGGTTAAGGAACAGTTCGGCTGCTCTCGTTCATGCTATACCTCGTGCCTCACAGCAGTCGGACTTTGATCTAATCCCTGTGGCAGTCTCTGAATGAGGGTAGTCATTGCCTTGAGTTTTGGATTTTGAGACACCGAGGAAGAAGCAGCATAGAAGCAAGATGGCCAACTCTAGCATTGCCAGTTCCTGTGCATCAGAACTATGGCTCATGTCTGATTCTGGTAAAGCTGCCACAATTCCAAAGCAGGGTTCTGTTCCACCTCTAGCTTCAGTAACAAGAGAGACAAACCCATGTGTATCTTCAGATCCACTGTTATTCTCTGACCCAATTTCTGTTTCGGTTCTGGCTACTTTCTCAGTTCTGGAAAGTTCTGTCACTATAACGACCTAAGTCTGCCTTTCAGGTTCGATATATGTCCTGGATCCAGGTGTGAAGTGCACAGGTCATAAAAGGAGATGTGTATCCTCAGTTCCAGGGTTGTCATCTTCGTGTCTAGTTGGGAAGAAAACAAATCCCGTTGTTGGTCCTCTCTTGGATCATCTTCTGATCCCTCCTCTGAGGTCTCCATCAAAGTCTACCACAAAGGACTGGATTCCCATTCCTCCCTCCAGATCTGTTACTATCTGTGATACATTCTTTCTCAGATCTAGACCCGGACCTTCTCCATGAGGAGGATAAAGGAAGAATACAGAGACCTGTATTGAGGTTTGGACTATCCTTAGGTCCTTCTCCTGTTGGCATGTTTCCGGCCCCCAGTGGTTAGGGAAACTGGCAGTCTTGGAGCTATTGCCCTGTGTTAGAGGGGTGTGTATACCCCAGATTTTGATCAAGCTAATTGCGATCATATTGTGTGCATTCAGCCACCATGAATTAATAAAATAGAACACCACATAGTTAAGGGTTAATTTGAACAAGCAGGGCTTCTGGAGGAAAGGTCAAACACAACCAGAGTCTTGCAGTTTCTGCTAATCAGAATGGAAGGAGAGGGAGAAAGAGTCAACAAATTGAGACTGAAAGAAAATAAGTGGATGAGAATCTTGAATTTGTGCACCTTAGATATAGAACCTTATTATGACTAATTAATGTTTAAGTAGTTTATTGAAGTAAGGAGAGGTGATGACTCAGTAGGGGGTCACTATGAGCTGTGTGTTTTGTAAAAGTTAGTCTAGTAAAAAGACTATATAATAGAGTGTACTTGGGGGCAATTCTCTGAAGCTATTCTGAGAGACTTTTTTCTGATACCAAACTCCCCAGTGGGGAAGCAACGGGCCATTGCTGACCTGCTGAAAATTATACCATCTCAGATTCTAGGTAATTATTTGGATTGTTCTAAACATACTGCTTATGTCTATGTGCGCTTATATCTAATAAATTGCACTTTTAGATAAGTGCACGCTTACTTGTATTAACCTTTCATCAGACAGAATTGCTGTGTTCACATTGATTTATTCCTGATAGCCCGTGGAGTGAAACAGTTTAAGTTACCACTGCTTTGGGTTCTGAAAACCCTGGGTATCAGGGACCAGGGTTTTATTGATGACCATGCCAAGACCTCTTTAGTTACTCTTCTTGTGGATGTGGAAGCGACGTTTCATCTGCAAGGAATCTGAAAGCCCAGAGATCCTGTGATCTGATTCCCCTGGATCCGTTGACACTGCAGACGGTGATACCTGATGCCCTGTCTGAGGACGATGATGATGATGAAGAGAAAACCCTTTTCTTTCAACAGAAGCATTTAGAAACTGACTTCAAGCCTGACTTATCACCGGATGAACGTGGGAGTGACTTCGTCCTCCTGAGGACACTCCAATTTCAGGACTTGGTGAATTGCACGTTGTCCACTCTGAATCTCCTTGTGGTACCAGTGGAAGAGACTTCATATCTGGTATTTTATAATCTCGGTACCTCTGCCAAGAGTCAGATATCACTCCCCATCCTGGCGGGGTTTTTGTAGTCAGCCAGATTTGTGTGATCCAATCCCACCTCTTGTCTACCTATCTTAAAGAAGGCGGACAAATTATACCAGATACCCTCTGATGGGTTCTCGTATTTTCATATCCACCCTATGCACAACTTGCTGGTAATAGTTGCTGCCAGCAACAGGGCGAGGTTGGAACAACTACACTTCACCTTGAGTGACAGAGGGGAAAGAAGATGAACTCATTGGGGAGAAAGGTGTTCGCCTCATCCCTCGGTATTAGGATGGTGAATTATCATGCAGTTATGTCTTGTGACCAGTTCCTTCTGTGGGAGAATGTTGTCTTCTCCAGGACGTACCTGAAGACAGGAGAAGGTTGGTTAATGCCATCTTATTGGAGGGTCAGAATGTAGCCAGGTATTCCCTCAGAGCTTCCTTCAGTGCCTCAGACTGCTGCCAAAGGATTGGGTCTGCTGTGACTATCAGGATGCGTGCATGGCTTTGATCCTCTTGTATAATTATGGACACCAGAAGTAAGCTTCGACGATCTCCCTTTTGAAGGGGAAGGTCTTTTCAGTGTAAAGACTCGCAACTTACTAGAAATACTGAAGGATGCAAGTTCGACAGCTCAGTCTCGGGGGTTAATCCCACCCATTGAAAGGAGGCCTGGCCCTTCTTTCAGTAGCAGAGGCAGCAATGCTCCCAGCCTTCAGCACCCTACTTTTCATCCAGTCAGAGACTCAAGTTACCAACAACAAGCCTCATAGAATGGTTACAGAAAGAGACCTTTCAAACAAGGTTCCAAACCCAAATAGCCCACTTCCCTGTCAGCCCCCTCTTTCCGGAACACCAAGCCTCAGTTTTGACGTGATTCCTGAGAGTCTAGGACTAGCCAACTACCTTTTTTCTACCCCCTCCTTTGGAGACAGGCTGTACCCCTTTTCATCCACAAATGGAGGCAGACAACATCAAACCAGTGGATTTTAGAGATCACAAGAAAAGGCTATGGCATTCAATTAAAAAATGCTGCCTTCCTCAAACTCCCCCATCTGTCCCTCTTCAGGGACCACTCTCATGAGGCAATTCTCACAGAAGTTGAGAAGTTGCTTTGTTAGGAGCAGTTAAGGAGATTCTTGCTTACCTAAAGGGTCATGGTTTTTACTCCTGATATTTTTGGGTACTAAAGAAGGATGGGGAGGGTTCTGATTGATATTAGATTTGATGGAATTGAACAAACACATATGGAAATTTCATTTCCATACGCTGACCTTGTCTTCAGTAATCCCTTGCTATCCGTCCTGCATTGGTTCCCAACTCGCAATCTAAAGGACACTAATTTTCATATTGCAGTTTCAGAAACATCAAAAGTACCTTTGATTTGTGGTAGCTGGGAGCCATTTCCAGTACAAGGTGCTTCCATTTTGCCTTTCTGCAGCACCCAGGGTATTTACAAAGTGCCTCTCTGTGGTGGTGGTGTATCTGAGGAAGCAGGGTATATTTGTTTGCCCTTATATGAACGATTGGCTATCAAAAGTCGCTGTGTGTGAGGACTTGTCACATAGTTACCACGACCAATCTTTTCTTCTCAGCATCCAAAAGTCAATCCTCTGTCCTACACAAAGGATCCTTTTCATAGGTGTCATATCAGACTCAGTGGTAACGAGAGTTTTTTGTACCTGATGACAGGTCTCTCAAAATGCGGTAGTGTCTGTTAAGAATTTGAAGTTGCCCCACATAGAGGGTGAGGTTCTTCCTGAGTCTCATGGGTTTTATGGCAGCCACTACCTATGTGACTTTGTTTGCCAATTTAAAAATGAGACCTCTGAGGCAGGTCCCAGGCTTACAGTCGAAGTTGAGACAGCCTTTAGCTGTTGATCACTATACTTCAGTACATCATAGTCTCTCTGGACTGGTGGGCAAGCAGGACAAACATGCTCTGAAGTATGCAGTTCAGTTCTTCGGGTCCATCTCGGACAGTGATTTCAGATGCCCCACCCAATGGTTGGGGGGTATGCTTGAATCATTTAAACAGTTTGAGGACATTGGTCTTCTCAGGAAAGAACATTGCACATCAACATAGTGGAACTAAGAACAGTTCATCTGGCTCTAAGAGCATTCCTCCATCAGCTGCCAGGAAAGGTTGTGCAGATAGTAACAGATACTTTGCAGACATGTTGTTATATTAACAAACAGTGGGTGATCACTCTGCCCCCTTGTTTGCAGAGGTGATAAATCTGTGGGATTGGTGTATCTGCCATGAAATGTGTCCTGTGGCACTACATTTGGCTGGGGAAAGCAACGTAGTTGTGGATAGTCTCAACAGAGACTGCTCTCAGATGCACATGAGGTCCCTAAAAGATTAGGTGGTTGACCCTATTTTCCAGATAGGTCTACAGTTGGGTTGACCCTATTTGCAACTAGGTTCCAAATAACATGTCGTTGTTCCTATTCTAGAGTGGGTAGGAACAGTCTGTGTGTCAGATGCTTTCCTGCTGCGCTGGGCGAGGGGTCTCATATATTTATTTTTCCCTTCATACAGAAGGTGATAGAGAGGGGTTAGGATAAGGCAAGATAATACTCATTGCCCAATCTTGGCAACATCAGCAGTGGTTTACTGATCTCTTTCAACTGTCCAGTGGAGTCTTCATATACCTTCCTCTGTCTCCAGACCTCGTGTCCCAGGGGGTGGAGGGGCAGGATTTTTAACCCAGACCTTCAGTCCCTTCACTTGAGTGTGTATGGTCATACTTTGTCTGCTCTTGAGCAGTCGTGTTCATCTGTTCATACTAGTTAACTCTAGATCAGGCCTGCACAACATGCGGCCCGGGGGCCGCATGCGGCCCGCGTGGGCTCACTGTGC
>NW_020664381.1:3529356-3535044 GCF_002925995.2 Terrapene triunguis
GTGCATCCTGTTAGAGACCCTGTCCTTTCCTTAGACCTCAGTTTGGTTTTGACCATGTTGGTGAAATCTCATTTCACCCCATTGGCTAAATGTTCATTTTATCAGTTGGTGTTTGACTTCCACATTAATCAGTCTGTTAATTTACCATTTTCCCCCTCTAAACTACATTCTAGAAAGAAGATCTGTGTTCCATACATTGGCTGCCATAAGGGCACTTGCCTATTATTTGGACAGAACTAAGAGCTTTTGTAAAATGTCTGGATTGTTTCATATGCCAGGAACCACATGGGGCATACGGTTTCTTCTCAGACTATTTCCTGGTGGATAAAGCAATGTATTGCTGAGTGTTGAACGCTAGCAAAAATTCCTGTAGCTGTTTCGATTCAACCACTTTCCACTAGAGCTGTGGCTGCTTTCTTTGCTTGTCTGAGGCAGATGCCTCAGACTGAGATTTGCAAAGCTGCAACCTGAACTTCAGTGATCTTTCACCAAGCAACATGCTCTGGGGTTGGCAAAGTGGTGCTTCTGTTTTTATTCAGTTAAGTCCCTGTTCCCACCTCCAGGTTAGTCTCAGCACTCTTTGCCAATCTTTCCCATAAGTAGGGATATGCAGAGCCACTCACAGAAGAAATGAAGATTACTTTCCTGTAACCGGAGTTCTTCAAGATGTGTCTGCATATGCACACTTCCCACCCTCCTTCCCCTTTCTGTTAGAGCCCTTGTAATTATGTCTCTGGCTTTGTAGTGGAAGGACCTGAAGTTGGGAGGGTGCTTTGCCCCCTTTATAGTCTTACCCTGAATACATTGAGACACAGAGAGGTTGAGGTGGGATATGAGAGTCCTATATCTGTTACTGCTAGACGAGGGTTCAACCAAAAGGTGGCAGAGTACCCATAAGTGGGAGTATGTGGAGTCATCTCGAAGAACTCCGGTTACAGGTAAGTAACCTTCATTTCTTCCTAATACTTCCTCTGACCCTATTAAAAACACATCACACAACCTGTAAGAACCAAAGTGTGCCACTAGTCGTCTTGTTCATTTACTTGTATATTATGTCTTCCTAATAATTTTTGTTCTAATGTATTTTAGATTGTAAGATATCTGTAGCAGGGACTGTCTGTGTTTGTTCAGTACTCGGTGCAATTGGGCCCCAATCCTGGTTGGGGTCTTTGCATGCTAAAGTAACAGAAATGTTCAGTAATACTCAAAGGTTCGGAAGAAAGTAGTGTTACTCTTCCGAGCCTCTGCCCAGTTAAGATGACAAAATGAGATAATACTCCAATAAATTGTGTTGTCTGGGTTCCAGTCCTTGAATTTGGCTCTCCCTTATTGAGGTTCAAATACACCCATGGGCTCTGTTGGACTCCTTGGTGGGGCTCAGATGCCTTGCTGGGCACTGCTCAATCCCTTCTTAATTAGGGGGGATGGAGGGGAAAGTAATTGGGGGGCTGGAGGGGAAAGTAAGTGGAGAGGTATCTCTTAAGCCTTCCCCATACACTCAGTCTACCAATTTACACAGCCCCTTGGAATAAATAGTGTGAAAGATTTATGCAATGCTCTTCCCTCTCCTTTGATCATTGGTGAAACAGTTAATGTTGACATTTAATGTTGTTATTGGGCACCTAAGTTAACTTGCATTGAGAAGAATGGGGACAGTTTACCCACTCAAAGCTATAAAGCTCTGTGGACTCAGACATCACTGCATTAGCTGCTCTTTGTTTATATTTTCAAGGTTTTCTCTGCTATCATAAAAGATGGAAACTTTTAAAAATGAAAGCTACTGTAGTATGTACCCCCAGGTGGGACAGCAGCAACAGAGGCTGAACCAAAGCCATCTGAACCTAAAATCTTGAGTCTCTTTTGCTGGGGTTGGGGTGTTTAAATTGCTGAGGTTGTAGCTCAAGACTTGAGACTATTCAGCTGTCCTTATTGTGCTAATAGAAATAATAAAATAACCACATCAAAATTCTTCTGCTTTATTTTCTGTATGCCCTTTTAAGCTACTGAAATTTTTTTGCTCCATCTCTTATCTAGGACTACAGACATATTATAGACACTCCAATGGACTTTGGTACAGTGAAGGAGACGCTGGAAGCTGGAAATTATGACAACCCGATGGAACTATGCAAAGATATAAGACTAATATTTAGCAATGCAAAATCTTACACTCCAAGTAAAAGATCAAAGGTACCTTTTTGTACACTATGCTTTCATAGTAGTCAGGCTGGGCTAGGATTCATTTAGTGTTGGGCCCTTTATCAGTACCTATTTAGTAATGCAACAGAGCAATCTACCGTTCTGGTGGGTTTGGACAAAGAATAGAGTGCAACAAAAGTATTCAGAAAAAGTAGGTGTCAGTCATATGTTTCTTGTAGCTCTAATTTATGCTGAGTCATTTTTGTCACTTTTTCCAGATGGTCACTTCAGTAAATTCTTTTTTGTAAAACATTCAATTTACTCGTAAGATACTTTATAATTTAAAGTTAACATCTCTTTATTTAGATTTATAGTATGACCTTGAGATTATCAGCGCTATTTGAGGAAAAAATGAGAAGAATCGTTTCAGACTTTAAAACTGGCCAAAAACACAATGAAAGACTGAGAAGAAGCCAGAGATGTTATAGGAGGTTGCAAAGTCATAGCATGGTACAGCACCCTAACAGAACACTCAGGTAAATAGATTAGAAAGATGAATGCATTTGGGGAATTTTCACTATTGTAAAAATTATGCATGTTGCATTCAGTTTTGTAAGATGACAGCATGATTAACATAAATGGTTAATTACAGTGAAATATTTAGTACAAATTTTTTTTCAGCAGTGAAGACTTGCAAAGAAGGTCCTTTGTGTAGTGCAAAATAAATTGATTATAAAACAGTTATGAGCATATGGAGTAGAACCATTTTTAATCTCTTCAGCTTTAACCAGACAACCAAATTTTAACTGACTGAAATTATATGAAAGATGGAAGGCTTAAATGATAAACCTATTACAAGTTAGTAAAAGTTGCTAGCCATAATGAGGATAAATTGTTATAACCAAGCATATATAATAGGAAGTTATATTCCACATGTATTATAATGTGGTGTTGGTAGCTCATGGTGAGGTTTACCCAAAATTTCCAAGAAAATAAGCTTCAGTATCCCCAATGCAACATGATTAACTTCATGTCTTCTTCCACACTTTGTGTGTGCATGGTGGTGTGGCAAGAAGTCCATGAAGGTCAAACCTGGTGGTGGTAGTGATTGATGCAAATGTAATTAGTCTAGATTTATCACCTATAAAATCATTTTCAGCTGCTTCTCCACCAGTCCTTTTAAATGTGGTTTTCCCTCCTGTGCTTACTATCCAGAGGCAATGGCTCTCATTGCCTAGCAGTAGGTTTACTTGGATATGTCCCTTTCTGTTGCCACCCAGCCATTCTGCCGCTGGCAGCAGAAGCAAGGTCCACCTACCTTAGCCAAATACAGCTCTTTATTTCCCTACTGTTTCTGGCAAGTAGTGAGCCACCCTAGGTTTTCAATTCTTAACTGTAGAGCATATGTGGGGCAGTGGCAGGTGCGCTGAGCTTATTAGGATCTGTTACAGGACTATTCCTCACAGTCTCAATCTGCTCCCTTCCCTCCACCAAATAGCAGGCAAGTATGGCTGAAATAAAGAAACACATTAAAGAGCAGGCAATGCTCTATCTGAAACATCAGTCTCATTCATATCTGAAGAGGAATTATGTATGACTTGTTCCCAGCACACAGACCTTCACTGAGCCAAGGATTAGTGTTTCAGAGGATTATTGAGACCTCATTTCCTCTTCAGCGGACTTCAAGGAGTGCTTCAGATAGGTCTCTGTAAATTACAAGATACATCTTGACCACAGCATGCACTTCTTGTCCCTCAAAAAGAATCTCTGGTTATATGAATTTGTGGCTTAATAATTAGAAAAATCTTATTTGAGTGAGTCTGTAAACCAAAGGAACCAAGTTACCCACCACTTTAGGATACTAAATGGTATTTTCTAATGTGAGCAAACAAAATGGCCTCCTGCCAGGCTCCCCAGAAATCTCTGGATGACTTTCCTATATGTGGTGGATTCTCAATCTAATTCTTGCCCCATGTCTTTACCCATGAAAGAGGCTGGGGAGTCACGGGGGGGAACGCTTGGTATGCTCCCAGCTAAAAGTCTGCTAGGAGGTAGCTAGGAGGTTAAAACGTCCCATAAACCAAGAGATGTAGTTTCATGTGTAAGTCTCTAAGACAAGTAGAACAGGTGCAAGAGGTGTAAAATCCACTCTGGCTAAGGCCAAGTACACGCTCAAGATTTCTGCCAGCACAGTTGTGTTGGCCAGGGAGTTGAAGAGGTGTAGTTCTTGACCAACATAGTTGTGCTATCAGAAGCCCCTAGTAGTACACACAGTTATACTGGCAGAATTGCACTTTTACCCATGTAATCTGTTCTTTGCTTAGGTGTGGTGGAATAATATTCTAGTAAAAGCACAGTTTTGGTGGTATAAGCTGCGACCAGGGTAGGAGCTCTTTGCCAGTATACTATTCTGGTGTAGCCATACCAGCAAAGATACCTTAGTGCAGGCCTGCACAACTCGTAAAGTGGCGAGGGCCATATTACTCCAAAGAAAACAGCTGAGGGCCGAAACCCCCTGAGAGCCGCCAACCCCCCCAGCGCCACCCAGCCCCCCCAAAACACAACCCCCCCCCCACTGCGCCACCCCCCCACGGAAACAACCCCCCCAGCGCTGCCGAACCCCCACCCCCCTCCCAGCGCTACCTGCCCCGCGGAAACAAATCCTCCTTCCCCAGCGCCACCCCACCGAAACAGCAGTATTGAACCTCAGTAATTTGTTATAGCGGGCCCCTAAGGTAGTATAATTAAGGTAAAAGAAAAATGTCTTTTTGCTAGAAGTAGAATAAGATCTTCCCCCCCACTTTGTAATCAATTGCCCTGTTGAATGAATGAGGTGTGAATGAGGCAGGCATAGAAGGCAGGCACCTCCAGACAGCTGCAACCCTTGGAGAGGGCAGGGCTGGCTCTAGGATTTTTGCTGCCCCAAGCAAAAAATTTTTTGGCCGCCCCCCCTTTTTTTTAGTCCCACCTGCCCCCCGGACACAAACCCTCCTTCCCCTTCCGAACCCCTTCCCCAAGCCTCCAGCCCCGCCCCCTCCCCCAGTGTGCCGCATTTCCCCCCCCACCATTGCTTCCTGCGGGCGTCCCATGACCTCCTGCCCCTAGCTCACCTCCACTCCGCCTGCTCCCCCGGGAGTGCCGCCGCTCCGCTTCTGCCCCCTCCCTCTCAGGCAAGGGAGGGCGGAGCAGGCGGAGCAGAGGTGAGCTAGGGTCGGGGGGCGCAGGAAGTAACGGGGGGGTAGAGGAACCGCTCCCCGCTCCAGCTCACCTCCGGTCCACCACCGTCGCCTCCCCCGAGTGCCCGCCGCTCGGCTTCTCCTCTCTCCCTCCCAGCCTTGCTGCGCGAAATAGCGGTTTTGCGCGCGGCAAGCCTGGGAGGGAGGGGGGAGAAGCGGAGCGGCGGCGCGTTCAGGGGAGCAGGCGGAGCAGAGGTGAGCTAGGGTGGGGGGGGCGCAGGAAGTAATGGGGGGGGTAGAGGAACCACTCCCCGCTCCAGCTCACCTCCGCTCCACCACCGCCGCCTCCCCTGAGCGCCCCGCCGCTCGGCTTGTC
>NW_020664381.1:3535144-3573580 GCF_002925995.2 Terrapene triunguis
CGTTCAGGGGAGCAGGCGGAGCAGAGGTGAGCTAGGGTGGGGGGGCACAGGAAGTAACGGGGGGGGGTAGAGGAACCACTCCCCGCTCCAGCTCACCTCCGCTCCAGCTCACCTCCGCTCCACCACCGCCGCCTCCCCTGAGCACCCCGCCGCTCAGCTTGTCCTCCCTCCCAGCCTTGCTGCATGAAGCAGCTGTTTCGCACGGGGCAAGCCTGGGAGGGAGGGGGGATAAGCGGAGTGGCGGCGGCGCGCTCAGGGGAGCAGGCGGAGCGGAGGCAAGCTGGGGCGGCGGGGGCACTTTTTCCCCATGCCCCGGAGTCGGCACCTATGATGGCCGGCGCCAGAATGCCGCCCCTAGAATTGTGCCGCCCCAAGCACCTGCTTGTTTTGCTGGTGTCTGGAGCTGGCCCTGGGAGAGGGGATGGGAGCCAGACCAGATCAGTAGAACAGGTCAGCCACCGATTCGCCGCTCGCCTCCTCAGCCCCCCTCCCCCGGCTCGCCGACTCACTCCCCACCACTGCCCGCCCGCTTGCCTACTCAACCCCTGCGGGCCGCACAGTGAGCCCACGTGGGCCGCATGTTGTGCAGGCCTGCCTTAGTGCATATGTGGCCTAAGCGTGTAAGGATGCCTTATTCTAAACACTGAAGAACTCAAGATTTAAAGGACTAGTACATATGTTAATTCAGGGCTTTATCAGGTAACAAATTTCCCATTCAGGCTTTTTTAATGTTTTAATTTTATTTATTAGAAGAAATATTTCTGGTGTCGAACAAGTGCCCTTTCTCTCTTCCACTCCTCTACCAGAAGAGCACTCTTCTCCAGTAATCAAATTGAACCCCAGGCTTGTGTGCAGCACTCATACAGGCTAGATTTGCGTTACAGTGGAAAACTATAGACTTCGTGTATTCACATTTCTGTGTACTCACATATTTTATTTCAGAGAGCAGGATCTTTCTCCCATGTTGCACCTCTTAGCTGGTGTCTTTGAGACTCTGTTTATCATAGGATATAATTGGTATACATGGCCCTTTTAAATGCCTATTGCAGCTGATAAGTGAGGATTCTAGGGTACATCAGAAATCCAAAGGCTGCTGTTGCAACTTGGAAAATAGGAGGGAAACACTGTCAGCCTCAGATTTATGTATATATGTGTAGTTTAAATCAGGAAATGGATTAGATATCATTAGATATTTTCATTGTAGGTGTAAATTACACTTTTACCAAGAGCACTTAGCATTGACTACTGAGTTGTGAATGTCCCACAACTGCAGGTGACATAAATTTGAATATTTTAATTCACAAATTTAATCGCTTTTCACCAAGTTGTAAATGGTACTGAATACAGTTTTTATACCAATAGGAATTATTGCCTTTTATCCATGTTTCCAAATATTTCATTATTTCTTATTAAAATATTCTGCTCTCTTACATTGTATATTATAGTTACTTCTATTTTCTTTTTATGGCTAGAAATGTGAAGCAGAAACCCTTAAAATCTCAGGCAAAAATTGAATCTGAGCAGGAAGATTCTTCTACCCAACCTACCTCTAGCAGAGCAGCATGTGTTACAAGCCATAAAATAAATGCTAGCACCTATGCCCACAGTTCTTCTGGCGAATCTTCTGATTCTGCTTGCATATCATCACGTGAAAGAAATGGAAAAGCTAGAACTACACCCTTAACAAATCATACTGCATTGTCATCAGGTGAGAAACAAAATCTGTTTTAAAAGCTGTATTTGCTTATATATTAAACGTGAGCTATAAAATGTTTGCTAATTATTTTTTTTGCCTTTGTAGGCAAAGTAACCATAATTCCCATAAAGTCTAGCTAAATAACTCTTAAAAATACAAACCTTTTTAAAATGCCTTCTGTAGGAAAACCTTGTCTCTGATAACTATGAATGTTTTGTAATAACATCTTGTGTTTTCATGCTGTTTGCATGTTAAGTATAGAATTCTTCTGTTTTAAAGTTGTATAGAACCCAATACATTTCTTTAGTTTCAGCTTTTATTAGTGAAAAGCCTGCAGTAGAGGAAACTTATAAGTAAAAATATATTTATAACCAAAGAAGCAGACTTGTACACCATCTTTCAATCCTGTTGGATAGTCTGTGTGCCTGTACTCCGTTTCATCTGAGGAGTCATCACAGAGCTAAATGGCTTGTTGAGGGGTGAGAAGGGAGAAAAATGGTCCTGTCATCCTCATTTGCTGCTTTAAAAATCTGCTAAATGTGAAAATGGAACCTTGAAGTCTCAAACAGTCTTAGCAAACAGTGCTTGTGATGAACACTTTGAACTTGCCGTATCAGTACATTTAACACATAAATATGACTTATATTTAACATTGCGTGTGTGTATTGTGCACAAAACACTATGCAAAAAGAATATTAAGATTTCAAAGTTACACACTCAGATGAAAGGAAGTGCCGGAATTAATGTTGCCTATGCAACAAACACACGAAGACTACCCCGTCTCATATCACATTCTTATTCCAAAGCATAAGGGTGCTAAACTCTTAAAGAAGCCACCACTATTTTATTAACATTGCAAAGCCTTCCTTGAAAATAGCTGAACATTTTTAGCTGAACCTTTTAAAAAAAAAAAAACAGAGAAAATGCCACCAGATAATGCAGCATGAAAAAATTCAGCCCTCGTAAAGTTTGGCAAAGTTATGAGCAACTGAAAACAGTCTCACAATGGAAAATGTAAGGCAGCTATCACTATAGGTGGCACTGGTATAATGTATGCCTTCCTGTCCTTGTCTTTAAATAATACACTGTGAAACTAATTATATGGAAGCGATATGTGTAAGAAACATTCTGTAAAGTGTAAAACAGCAAATTACACCTACTAATTAATTTTCAAGGTCATTAACTTGCTGTGTTCCTGCTTAGAATTCTAAATTCTTTTTTTTTTTTTTTTAAACCAGAAAGTGAAATAGAAGGCTCTTCAGCTTCTTCCTCTGCCTCCTCATCAGGATCTTCTTCCTCTTCTTCGTCAAGTAGCTCAGAGGAAAGTAAAGAGAGCTCTATGGCTCTTGCATCCCCAGTATTACACAATGGTATATCCAGAGCAAAGAACAGCAGCTTTAGGGTAACCAGAAATAGAGCAGCTCAAAGAAAGCAAATGGGTAAGATTCAATCAGCATTTTCTGTGAATGGCCAATAACATAAGAAAATGCATATTCAGTGGTAAATATACGTGGTGCAATTAAGTTCATGTTAATAACACTTTGAAAAGTTAAAACTGTATGTTAACGTCTGGAATACATGACTGAGGCTAGCATAGTTGCATGGCACTTGTACCGATACTGTTGCTGTAAGAGTTAAGACTTTTCTCAGAATCTTACGGTTTCCTCTGGTGAAACAATTAACATTAGCATTGAAGGAATCCTTACTGAAGGAAGTTACTAGTAAGGCAAAGAGATAGTCAAACAGTGAGGATGAAGATTTTGCAACTCCCTTGTTTTTAATTATAAAAAAGAAATTGAATACAACTGATACTAGTAATGATGGTTTAAATACAAATAAAGCAAGCTTCAAGACACGGTGAATGCTCACCTTTTAGATTTGTGAAGAATGAGAGTGTTACCTTTATTTTCTAGTTAAATAAAATGTTCCATGTAAGTTGCAGCTACTACTACATTTGTACTTCAATTCAGTTTGTGCCTATGAGTTGAACTTGTTTGACTTTACAGGAAATTTAATTTAACATAAATGGGTGTCCTTATATTTAAAATTGACAGCAATTCTATATTTTACAGGATCAGATTCTCAGGAGAATGGAAATATCAGAAAAACTGCCAGGAAAAGGCTATATAGAAGTGACTCTGAAAATACTTCAGCAGTGGCTTGTGAATCGTTGAGTAACAAAACTGGTAGACATAGAAAAATTCCACGCAGAAGTGCTACTGTGGCTGCTAATAAATTAAGGCTGATGAGTGATGTGGAGGAAGAGATCTCCAGTTCAGAAAGTGTGGGCATTGCAAGCAAGAACAGAAAACTGCCCCACCGCAATGCTTCTGCTGCAGCCAGGAAACTGCTTTTGGACGGTTCTGATGATGAGACAGGTTTAAAGTCTGAAAGTGAAAAAGAAGTAAAAGAACAGTATGCGAGGAAGAAAAAACTTTCTCAGCCTGGTTCATCTGCTGCTAGAAGAAAATATATTAGTGAATCTGAAGTTGGAAGTTCAGATTCTGAAACTGATACAAGAATGGCACACAAAAATAGGCAAAGCAATAGCAAAAAACCACCACAGAGGACGGTCTGTGCTTCATCTCCTAAAATTAAAAATCCCACAATAGAATTTTCAGAGGACGACTCCAAAAACCATAAGTCAGAGGATGGGAGCAGTCAGAAAGTGTCCAGCCAGTCAACTTCTACACACAAACAGCATGCAGTGAGCAACTCTGAGGATGAGGAAGATTCTGAGTCAGGCAGGTGGAATGGTAGAAAAATCAAGAAGGTGACAAGTCAAAAGCCTGCAACTCCTTTCAAAAAAGCAAAAGTCTTGAGTGACTTAGAGGACACAGCAGAGTCTGAAACAGAAGTGAAGGAGAATGGAAGAAGTTCTGTGTCAGAGAGCATGGAAACTTCTGGGACTCCAGGGAGCTCAAAATCTGGACCTGATGCTAGTTTCAATTGCTCTTCTAATTTAGCATCTGAAACTGATACCAATAATAGTAACTATAGTGATGCCATAAACAAAAAAAGGAGGAAAAGGGAAGTCACTAAAAAAGGTATGTTTAAAAACTTAATGTATCTAAATCTGATATTGACTAAATTAAAATGTAGGATTGGTAGTTATTAGGAAGATTTGGACTCCACAAAATGAGTTCCTTGACATTCTGAAGGAAGCTTGTGTAGGAATATTGTAAAGTGTGACAAAGATAGAAGTATAAAGGTGTATGCTGTTAAAATTGGGCAGTGGTCAATTTAATTTTTCAGAGGAAAATTATTTCCCTTCCTCATGGCACTAGATCTCTTGATGAATGGTGAGTGTTTGTCTAACTATTCTGGAAGTATATTTATATGAAACTATTAATGCAACTATACTATTATAGTGTTCATTTTTAACTTGTATTTTCTGTCCACATTGCAATATTTAGCAGAGATGACAAAATATGCTTCATTTGTGGAACATATTTAAGTCTGAATTTCATCCAGTAAGTTTACAAATGGTTTCACTGGGGACAGTTCACTAGTAGACTATGGAGTGTTATGGGTGACTGAGATATTGCCTTTGATAACCTGTGCATTCAAGAATTGATAAATATGTGTGTTCAAGATTGTTCTTGAATGTCCTCATGATAACTGTAGCTGGAGTATATAGCACACGGCCACTGTTACCGTTACCTGAGTGTTTCCTTTCTGAAAGACCATTTTCGTTTCTTACAACCTGGTGAAATTTTCACCTTTCAGGCTGGTTTCTACCTGAGAGTGGTCCTGTTTTTATAAATGTGAGAAAAGGCATTTCTGCAGTTTTTGAGAATAAGTAGAGTGGAGGTGGGAAAATGCTATTCTTTTAACAAATATATAGATGGATGGATGGATAGATTTAAAAACAAATTACAGGGTCCTATTTTTAAACAGCTCCAGTTTTTTTGGGAAGAAAGTAGAAATTTTGCATGGCTATAGGGCAGTGTTTCTCACCCTTTTTGATACCAGGGACGCTGCCTTCCTAAACTCTGTCAGGGAAGTCTCAAGGATCAGCACCAGTCCATGGACTGGTCATTGAGAAACACTGATATAGGGTAACATTTTCAAAAGCACTTCAGTGACCTAAAAACTTTCTCAGTTAGATGCTTTTCACAATGTTACCCGTGGGCCTTATATTGGAGGTGTACTTTAAAGTAAGTGTTCTGATTAGCTCAGATTATCACAATTTTTTTTAAATGTGCAGGCATTGTACATTTTTAATAACAATACTTTTTAAAAATAACTCCTGGAAATATAAAGTAAAAGGGCTGTTAATGCATTCACATAAAATTTTGAATAGAAATAAGTAATATGATGCCCCTCTATGTCATCTTAGGTATTTAATAAGGTTTCTGTGGTTTCCAGAGAAGCCCTGCTTCATTCAGTGAGATGTTCAAAAGTTCTTGCAAACCCCGTATCGGGGCTTGTCTACACACAATTTCTGCCTCAATTTAAATTAAATTTATAATTGTAAGCAAAACACATTTACATCAATATGAGTGTGTTCACACTAGGGAGTTGCATCAATTCAAGTAAGTTTGTTTTTAAACTGATTTATGTAAATTGGCGCACAAACTCTGTAGACCAGCTCTCACATTAGGCATTTTTGCGCAGTCTGGCCAAGTTGTGTATCTAGGCGTATAATGAAAGTAATATTTGAATTATTTCCTTTTTCTAGCATATTTCCTAAGGAAAACATAAGATAAGAGAATTTAAAGATTGCAAAGTAAAGCGCTCAAGTCAAGAAATGTCATGTTTTTATATTTGCCTCTGAAAAATAATTTAAACTTTATGATCACCAGGGATTTTAGAAATCCTTTTGCCACAGGAAAAACATGAAATTTGTGTTTTTACAGAGAATCTTTAGTTTTTACATTTTGTGAAAAAATAAAAACATATGTACAGTAGAATCCCATTTATGTGAGCCTCCATTGTCCGGCTCTCCATATTAACTGAACTGGTGCTGTTGGTTGTCAGCCCCAGGCAGTGGGGCTTGCAGCTGAAGCTCTTTGCCCAGTCTCTGGGTTATCCGAATTTTAGATTATGTGATCTGGCCCTGGCCCCAATTAGATCGGATAAATGGGATTCCACTGTATAGTGTGGCTAGGGAAAAAGTTCAGCGTTTCATTTTACTCATTGAAAAACACAGATTTTTGGTTTTTTATCACGGAGAACTAGGATCCCTGATGATCCCTTACTATTATTTCCATAGATTTCCTTCAGGTTCCTGTATTCTAGCTCAAATTGTGGTTGCAGTTACAGTGATGTAAATTAGGAGTAAATCAGCTGAAATCAATTAACTCTACTCTGAATTTACATTAATATATGTATAAATGAATTTGAATACAATAATATTTGGCCCTCAATATGCAGGTTGGATTTGTGTACAGCAGCAAGTGAGGCAGAGATGTGTACTCATTTGACTGAGCAAAACTCATTAAATAGTTGTATTTTTAAATTAAATTAAATGTATTTGCATAGAGAAAATCTTTTTTGTTGACAGCTAGCATTTTATATTGTGTACACTATTACTTTTTTGCTTCTAACAAGTAAATTTATAAATAAATGTTGAATACCTACCTGATCCACTGCGGACTCTACCTGCTCACTAAATGAAGATGGGGGCCCTGTGAAAAAAGGTAACCTTTATTTTGGCGTGTCCTGACTGCGTGCTTCATAGGCAGCCTTAATGTTGCTTTAACTTACATTTTCTATAAAATTTAGTCAGACCCTGATGTCAGCTAGCATTTCCTAACTAATCATACAGTATCTTTTGTAAATGTAAAATAATTATTGCTACAAAAATGACTTAATCATCTGGGTTTTTTTAAAACACTGAAATATTTCCTTTGCTTATAGGTTTGGTAAAAGCATATATTTGCAAAACAAAGTTTGGGCTGAAGTTGACCAGATATAGTGTCCCTTTATCATTACATCTTCCTCGCCAAATCTGAATTAGGCGTTTTGTGAATTTTTTGGATTAAATAAAACAAGTTTTTGGCGTTCCAGAATACTAGTAGTATAGAATTTTTTTCTACTTTTTAGATTCATTTCTTAATTCCTTTGTTTTAATTTTGGGGCTTTTATTTAACAGACTTAATACAGTGGTCACCCACAGCTTTCTGTTGCCACAGATATCATGGTAATTTTTTAGGGCTCTGATCCATTCTGATGGTTTTGCATCACTCTGGGTCAAAGCAAGTATAAAACCAGCTTACCAAAGTTAGTAAAAGGACTACCCTTATCTCAGCACATATCCAGGTGACCTAAAACGGTTGTAGCACCACCTACGCAGCCACAGCACAGAACATGTCAGAGGGAAAGGTACATATCCAGGATATGCTCCAGCGATTCCTAGCTATTGGACAAGCATTTGGAGCCATGGAGAGCCAGGAATAAGAAGAGCAGCCTGGAGTTGTGCTCACGCACTAGGGACTGATGGCCCAAGGATTAGGGGAATGCAAAGGTGTTTGAAAGCCATCTTTGAATGGCCCTTGTCCCATATCTGGTTTTGTGCCAAGAACAGATCAACCAAACTGCAAAAAACAAATAAACAAAAAATATTTTTTCTTGCAGGTGCATTCTTAAAATGGGGATGAGGAGATGGATTTCTCAGGGCATGTAATTCAAAGATCATAAAAATCATAGGTGGAATGATAATATAGTTGGCCAAAACCCTAATTGCGCTCTACTGAATATAACATGTAATATGTTTGAATTGCCCTTGCTATTATAAAATAAAAATACAGATGTTTTAATCACACAATGTGAGCTGTTCTCCAGTACTATTTGGGTTTGTACATTGTTAGTACTATAATATAAATTGCTCTTGTTCTGTTTTAAAATATTTGTCATAAATTTGTCATTTATTTATTTTTTAATTTAACCAATATTTAAATCATTTTTATTTTTTATATTATAGGGTCTTTCTCTCAAGAGAATGGACATAGCAGAAGAGCTACCAGGAAAAGGTTATATGGGAGTGACTCAGAATATTCAAAGGGGGTTTACAAAATAGTGAATGACAAAGATGGTGGTCGCAGAAGAATTCCACGCAGAAGTGCTACTGTGGCTGCCAGTAAATTAAGACTAATGAGTGATGTGGAGGAAGAGATCTCCAGCTCAGAAAGTATTGGCATTAGAAGCAAGAACAGAAAACTGCCCCACCGCAGTGCCTCTGCTGCAGCCAGGAAATTGTTATTGGATGGCTTTGAAGATGACACAGGTTTAAAATCTGAAAGTGAAAAAGAACAAAAAGAACAGTATATTAAGCGGAAAATGCTTTCGCAGGCTGGTTCATCTGCTAGAAGAAAATATATTAGTGAATCTGAAGATAAAAGTTCAGATTCTGAAATAGGTGCAAAAATGGCACCAAAAAATAGGCAAAGCAATGGCCATAAACAACCACACAGGACAGTCTGTGCTGCATCTCCTAAAATTAAAAATCCCACAGTAGAATTCTCAGAGGACTCCAAAAGCCATAAGTCAGGGGATGGGAGCAGTCAAAAGGTGTCTGATCAGTCAACTTCTGCACACACACAGCATGCCGTGAGCAACTCTGAGGATGAGGCAGATTCTTTGTCAGGCAGGTGGAATGGTAGAAGAATTAAGAAGATGACCAGTCAAAAGTCTGCAACTCTTTTCAAGAAAGCAAAAGCCTTGAGTGATTTGAAAAACAGAGCAGAGTCTGAAACCGAAGTGAGGGAGAATGGAAGACGGTCTGTGTCCGAGAGAACAGGACCTTCTGGAACTGCAGGGAGCTCAAAATCTGGACCTGATGCCAGTTTCAATTGCTCTTCTAATTTAGAATTTGATACTGATTCCAATAGCAGTAACTATAGCAATGCCACAAACACAAAAAAAAGGAAAAGGAAAGGAAAAACAAAAGTCATTAGAAAAGGTAATTTTAAAGCTAATGCATCTAAATCTATGATATTGTCTAGACAGAGGAAACGACGTAGGATTAATATGGATGATAATGACTGGGAGGATTTGGACTATACAAAATATAAAAGAGCTCCTCAACGCTCTAAAATCAGAACTAGAAATCAGGGTAGAAAGACTGTAAGGTATGATGATAGAGGTCTAGACAGTGTGCTCGAACTGAGAGATTACAGAACATAATGGAGGGAAATCTATTCCACTTTTGTGGTAATATCATTAGAATTCATGATGAATGATGGCTGTTCTTTGTCATGAGATTCAGGGAAAACATTTATATTTTTCTGTGAAAAACATAATCCTGTGACTGTCCTTGTCATATTTCAGATTGCATTTGCTGGTCCATGTAGCAATATGTAGCAACTGATACCAAAATGTTTCATTTTGGGGCAGTATTTCAGTCTGGACTGGAATGTTACTGCTCAGAATAACAGTTTTCAAAACCAGTTGAACACTGGCCTATATGTTGCTAGCACAATATTGACCATTACTTTAATCGGTGCTGTGTGAGAAAATTGCCTATGACGTACAGTTTTAGAGATTTCAAAATCTCGAAGTGGACTGTTCTAGCACCGGTTCCTTGTTCTAGAGACTTTATAAAACTAGGTTACTGTTACATGATCAGTATTATAATTAGTCCTGTTGATCTTGACATCATGAGTAAAGTAACAGTTCCTTTACAAAGTAGATAACTATTTTTATTTTTCCAAATTATTATTTGCTTTATTAATGCAGTTGAATACAGAAGAGCCATTAATTTAAATTTAAATAATTTTTATTATTTGACTGAAAGGTGTTATTTTTTTAATACAGTGTTGCTTCCATGAGGTAAATTGGAATCTGCAAAATTATTTATTTTAATTTTTGTTTTGATGGCAGTGTTTTGCCACCTTTTTTTAAAGGTGAAAACGTGTGTCCAGGATAGCGATATTCTGGTATTTATTTGATGTCTGCATGCACTCCTTTTTCTTACTACTGGTTTAATTTTTTAAGAAGATAAAGCTTTTTGTCCAACAGTTACAGTGATGTCCCCTATATCTCTGTTTCTCCAAATTTCATGGGATATTCTGGTTTTTCATGTTTTTAACCGAAGTGTTAAGTCACGCTTATGGTTCTTCACAGAGATTTTCTTATATGCAGCATCTCATTGGCAGACGGTTGATAATGAATAGCCCAAAGTTATGGTCTCAGAGAAATGTTCATTAGCCTAATTTTGCTTCTGCAGTTTCAACCTATTCTGAAGTGTTTATTCTTCTCCATTTCTCATTCTTTCATATGCACTTCCATGTGCTAATTGAGATGTAATTCCAGTTTGGGAATTTTCTTTGACAACTCAGCTCATCAGAATGACTTTGGGATTCACTGGGCCATATCTAGTGTGTCACTACAACTTCCTCTTTTAGGAGATTGGTTCTTGTTTCACAGTTTAGCCAACTTTAAAGACTCTTTACAGTCTGCATATTCTCTTTTCGTGACTACTGTATTCCAAAGATGTCAGGGAGATAGACACACTAGTCCCAAAAACTGTTCTAACTACTTTATATCCCCCCCTCCCCCTGCAACCTCCCAAAAAAAGATTGCAAAAAGTAATTATCAGAAAGAACATCCCATGCAGACCTTATTTTAGAGAATTCCCATAAATATTGCAACAGAAGCAATTGGGCGAGTAGGTTTTTTGTTGTTGTTGGGTTTTTTTTTTTTTTTTTTTCCTACTTGCTCATTGTAAGTGGGAGGCATCTATACCATCCTCATAGGGACTACAACTAGTTCTAGGCCTTTGAGAATCTCATGACTTGTAATCCCCAGTAAAAGGGATTGAATCTAGCATATGGAGTTGTAGTGCATGGAACTTATATACATATTTTTCTTCCCTCTTTCATCTCCTTTTTGCGGACTGCTTTTTTTAACTATACTGCAGAAGGACCAGTCTTTTCCCTGGAGAGGTCTGCCCTTTGTGAAGCCAGAACATATGTAGCTTTACTCATGGTTAGCACCCTACATATATTTTCAACTTCATATAGCAATCAGTAGGTTGAATGGGGGGATGAGGGGGAATTGAGGCATGTCTTTACAGTAACTCTAAGATCCTGGATGAAATAATACTGTAGCTAGCAATGGTCAATAATTCACCAGATATTAAACTGAATAAAGGACAAGTAAGAATTTAATATTTTATATTCATATTTTGTTAGACTATATTGTACCTATGCATAAATTATATCTGTTGTCTTAGTCCTGCAGTTCTCTTCCCCCTTTTTCTAGTCTCAAAATTGTTATTGAATTTAAAGTAACATGCCATGTACTACTTTACTCAACTTCTAAAAACTATTTTTTTTTGTTTGCTTGACACCAAACATGATTAAGAATGAAAGCGCAAAAGATACATTAAACTACTCTGCCCATCTTGCCTGGGATTGGTCTTGAAGAGAGGGTTACTATCTGTATACAACACTGTTAAAAATCAGGCCCCGGATTATTTCCCACCTCTAACTTGACAGCTGAGGAAAGATGACCTGCCTTAACAACTGCATTATAATAAGTTAAAATCTTCATGTTAAAGTTACCCTTTTCCAGTTATTAATTTCAACCAAAATAATTTCTTCCAACTACCAAATATATGAGGAGGGGATATGGAGTTGGGTCATCACTGTGTTTCTAACACAAAATTGTCAAAATGTTGCCATTTTGTTCTTGCAAGCTGACCTACATTTTTGTCGGTTGCCGCATAACTGATTCTATCGCACTTTAAAATGTGTATTGTATGCCTTCTTAGGCAGATAGTTTTGATATATTTTTGTGACACATGGGTCTATGTTTACGTGGGGTGAGAATCTCAGGAAGAAAGTCATTTAAGGTGTTTTGTGATTAATTCTGCTATCTTGGCAATTTCCCACAAGAAATAATTTTTTGACCTACTAAGATCTAAACGTTTATTAATTGCTGCCAAATACACAAAGTGATTTCTAACATCAATGAAATATATAAGAATGGCGGGTACAGTAGATGATCAGCAACAAAACAGTCACTGAACCCTTGATTGCCCATTAAACTTTATATGTAGCTGCATTGCCATAGATACTTATTTCCATTCAGTTAATACTCTTTAAAGTATTGGCTTTTTTTCAGAACCCTTCGGTAATTTTTTGGTATGAAATGGCTCTTATCTGAAACTTGTTTTGTAAGTAGAAAATATTTGAATCCAGCATATAACTTACTATTTTTGGAGACATGAAAAATTATTTTTCAAAGTCTTTGAAAAGATTTTTTTTAATATTGTAAAAGGGAATCTCTAATTTGTATATAAAATATTACATCCAATTTGAATGTATATATTTTGTTGTAGGAAGGAAAGAGAAGTGATATAAACACCAAGTAAAATTTTCCTGACTTAGGACTTTATGTATTTCCTTTTAAAAACAAAAAACAGCTGCAAAATGCTATCTGTTCAAAGGTGATCAGTTAAAGATTTTTTTTCTTAAACTTCTGTGGGAAAGTTGTTAACCATGACGAATGTGAAAAGTGCCAAAATAGATCGGCCAGCATTGATCTTTGATTTTTATTTTTATTTTCTGGGGTGGGAGGGGGAATTGTTTTGCCATTAGTATGGAAGGTGGATGTTTTAACCTATCTGTCATCTTCTGCAGTTTGAAGAAAATCTGGTTTATATCCCTTTTTTTCCATCACTCTCTGGTTAAATTGTAGCTTTCAATGTATTGTACTTTTATGTTCTTGGATTCAAAATGTTAATTTGTCTTCCAGTTTCTGATATCTTAAATAGAGCAAAAATTCAAATATGAATTATTTTGTCTCCTCTCTTAATGAAAGAGTGCTAATCCTTCAAAAAAAATTATACACTTCCTGAGTTACAATGCGTCGATTTATTTTTAATATTTTTTTCTTTACAAAGCAATAATCAGTTTTTAACAGCTAGATCAAACTGGCAACGATAAATACAGTTTTTCTAATAATGGATCAATTGTGCAAAACCTTTCCAGCAGTGAGAGTCACATTTAACTGCCAAGCCTGAGGGATGCATCTAATTAATATATTAAATTATGAAGGATTTTAATCTGAGAGAGAGTTTATCCATAGAGCTTCTTGATGTCTAGCTTTTTCTTGAAGGTGGCCATACTTGTTATGGAATAATTATATTTTATATAGTACTCATCACTCCTCCCTCCCCAGATACAGCAGCCAAAGCATTGAATTGCAATAAAATTGCTGACAGTGTTATGGGGTTTTTTAAAAAGTTGGTGTCTCTTTAAGCAATAAAATACTGCCCTCTTAAAATAGAAGCAATGAAGGGAGGGCATCTAATTTTAAAGGAAAGACTGAAAGACAAGATAGTATGTGTTGGGCAACATGAATGGTCTGAAACTAGAAAAGCAAAGGTGTTCTTAATAAAATGAGAAGGGATGGAAAGAGTTCTATGCTGCATGGGGGGGCTCACCACAGCTGAAGCATAATCAACTGCTGATCTTGGATGTGATAAGATCTGTGTTGTGAGTAGTATGTAAAAGCACTCTGCCTCATAGTACAAAGTTCAAGATATGGAATCAAAATGTATTCAGAGCCATCATCCTTAAGGCCTTCAAAAACCAGTAGAGCCGATTTAAAGAGACACTGACTAGTAAATTTCAAATGTCAGTTGCAAATATCCTTAGGCATCACATCTGCCCATGAAGACAACTGCCATTTCTGTGCTTTTATAATTTTCCTGTCTTTAAAATGTTTTTATCTCCTCTATTGCTGTGTAGAAAATCCCACACATACAGGAGAAACTATTCTTTTATGTAGAGGAAAAAGTGAAACTAAACGTTGACAATATTTTAGTGTAAATACACAAAGTAAAACTAAAAATGGGAAATTTTATTTTCTCAAATTTTTCATTTATAGTAATTTGGGGTATTACTCAGACAGTAATGTAATTATTTTAAGTTGATGAGTGTTCGCTTTAAACCATTCTGCTCCTTAATAGGCAGCCAATATGACAAATGTAAGGCTGTTATAATATAATTGTGATAGTTTAAATTAGTATGCAGCTCCACTCTGAACAAGCTACATTGTTTTCGGCTGAAACTTAGCCTAATTTGACCCAAATTCACTTAGTTTAGGTGCCCTGAAAAAACATTTTTCATTGAATTTACAATTTACCAAAAAAATTTCACCCAGCTCTAACTGGACACTGTGGAATGAGGTTATATGATGATTCATTTCAAAGCGCTGCAGCTATTTTGTTCAGTCACTTTGTTCCAAATTTTCCAAAACCAAAGAATTAAGGATGTTCTCAAGTTTACCACTGTTAGAGTGCACAGATCAGTGATGGGGTGGAGGGGAGGTGTCAACATTTTTATAGTCCCTACCCGTCCTGCTCTAGACTGGAAGAGGGTGAAGTCTTTCTTTGGATCATCAAGCATCAGGATGAAATTGGTGATTCAGGCAAACTCTGTTTTCTGGATCTTCAGGGTACCTGTCTGCACAAACAAAATCATGGCATCACAAATGATTACTGCACTTTGCACTACTGGGTCAATACTTCCAATATCAAGCATTTGTTTGTTTTGGCTGCACCATTATTTAGGGTAATTCTAGCAACTGCACTAGGAGATTTACTGTATCTACTCCTTTGATTGGCTTGTGTGAAGGGAGACATTTTTTTGAGGCATTTACATTTAATTGGGACATCTCCCAGGGAACTAATTAAGCTTAGTAATACTAAATAATATTTGATAAGGATAATTCTGCCAAATACAATTTTTTAGGTGTCTTTTGAAATAGCTTTCAGTCCTGTTATGGCTGTGATACATGCAGTGTGTGAAAACTTCAATGGTTTCTGTTCTGATGTGATATTGGCTCTTTCCATGCCACTACATATTGCCACCAGTGCAGCTCCTGGCACTAGGCAGGCAGCAGGCTTAGTCCCTGTCTCATTGTAGACAATGCCTCCCATTCAACTCCTAAATGGGCTTGTCCAGAGACAACAGATTCTGCAGTTCCTCTGACAGCAGCGGCTTTACTAATAAAAAAAAATAGTGTATGCTGTTACTCAAGAGTTCTTAATGGAGACAACAGGTCGTCCAGCAGATGTTCTGATTAAGTGGATTAAGATTAATAAAATATCACCACCTAGCACTTCTGTAGTGCTTTCCATGCATTTGTGTTTTTCAAATTTCATTTTTTCAGAACATTGAAAATTTGCCAATACATTATTTTGAAAAAACATTAAACCAAAATTTATAGTGTCAACCTTGCTACTGTATAAAATTTTCACCACAATTTTTTTATAAAGTTGTTTTGAACACACAACACTTACTGAGAATGTATGTTCACCAGACTATAAAGCACTGAATAACTAGAGCCCTGCATGGATACAAAATTTGTATCCACATCCGATCTACAAAAATGGTCCGCAAATATAAAGTGGATATCCGCAGATTTGCAGAGCTCTAGATACAAAAGTTGTATCTGCATCCGATCCACGATCCGCAAAAATGGTCTGCGGATATGGATCTCCACAGATACAAAGCGGATATCTGTGGATTTGCAGGCTCTAGTAATAACATGCTTTCTGGTCAAAGGCTAAATTAGAAATATTTAAAAAAAAAAAAGATTCATCCACAGAGCATCAAATGCATTAATGACACATTTCTGACAATCTGAGAAGGGTAAAAAGGGGTTTGTCCTTATTTGCTGCTTTGTGATATATAGATAACCTAAAAAGCTTTTTTCCAAAAGTTTCTCTGTTTTTAATCTCTGGATTGTAGGTGGTATTGTAATTACAGTAATAAAATATACAGTCTTAATACAGTTTTTATGGAATTTCATTAAACCAAATGAATATAAACAGTGATCCCATCCTACCATGGAATCCATCAGTGCAGCACAATCCCCTTCTATTTCCTGGATATATTATTTTAATATCTAAAGAAATTAAACAAACTAGGTTTTAAAGCCAGACACATCATGACATGTCAGAGAACATTACATAGTATCAAGTAATTTAAACATAATTAAGTTGGTATCTCTTTGGAAACTTAACATTTCTTTACTAGTTTTGTACTTTCTGTTGTCAGTTTTTTCACATTCCACCCCATCCCTGCCTGTTGTTTTATGTGTCAAAAGGAAGATTTTTTTGGTTTTTGTCCTTTCTATTCCCTTTCTGTAGTATCTGAGCACCTGCCATGTATGAAAATAGAGAAATATTTTGTCGTTCTTGCTTCAGAGCCTGTAGAATAAATAGCATTATGAGTAGGGCCCTACCAAATTCACGGTTCATTTTGGTCAATTTTAAAAATTGTAAATTTCATTATTTCAGCTATTTAAATCTGAAATTTCACAGTATTGTCATTGTAGGGGTCCTGACCCAAAAAGGAGTTGTGTGGGGGGGTATAGCAAGGTTACTGTAGGGGAGGTTGCGGTACTGCTACGCTTAATTCTGTGCTGTTGCTGGCAGTAGCCCTGCCTTCAGAGCTGGGCAGCTGGAGAGAGCCGCCAGCAGCAGCAGCGCAGAAGTAAGGATGGCATGGTATAGTATTGCCACCCTTACTTCTACACTGCTGTCTGCATAGCTGGGCCCTCAGCCAGCAGCTGCCACTCTCCAGCAACCCAGCTCTGCAGGCAGCAGTGCAAAAGTAAGGATGGCATGGTACAGTAGTGCCACCCTTCCTTCTGTGCTGCCACTGCGGGGGCACTGCCTTCAGAGCTGGGTGCCCGGCCGACAGCTGCCACTCTCCGGACACCCAACTCTGAAGGCAGCACAGAAGTAAGGGTGGCAATACCGTGACCCTCCCTAAAATAACCTTGCAACTCCCTTTTGGGTTAGGACTCCCAATTTGAGAAATGCTGGTCTCCCCTGTAAAATCTGTATTGTATAGGGTAAAAGCACACAAGACCAGATTTAATGGTCCATAATGTGTTTTTCATGGCTGTGAATTTGGTATGGCCCGAATTATGCGTTTATAAGACCTCGTGTGTGTGTGTGTGTGTGTGTGTATTTGACTGTATGAGAAGAATTTAAGGGAGAGTTATTCTGAAGAAATGAGTTACACGTTCAGTTCTGAAAATGTTAAGGCCTGTGATCATTTCTTTTGTGGGAGTGAGTTCCACAGTTCGGGTCTGGTTTGAAGAAATTCTTTTACTTCCCTGATCATTTATCAACTGCATAAACTATCAAAATTCTTCTGGTAATAGAATTTAATTTGTACTTTCTTTGCTTTCTGAATGGCTGCCTCTGCATTAGCAGAACAAAATTTATTACAGGTTCATAAATGTGTGTAATTTCTTTTAGAGACTTCTTTGCAATAGAATGATAGTTTTAACACTACACATAGATATTTAGAATCTGGAAATCATTCCCCTTCTTGAAGGTAAGTAGTGATTTTTTGATTGACTGTCATTGTGAGCAAAGAATGTCGCTTCCTGTCCTCTCTTATCTCAAAACAAAAGCACAATGTTGAAAGTTAAAAGGATGTCCATTGTTGATCTTATTTTAAATAATTACCCAAAGTAAACTGCACATAGCTGAGAAGTGCATAACCTGTACTTTGATTTCTATGTATTTCAGCATTAGTAGTAAAGCTTGTACCGAGTAAACTATATGATTTTAATAGAAATGTAAGTTATTTAAAGGAACTTTTAAATCTTTATTTTGTAGAATCAACCTCTGAGGAGATTGGACAAAATACAAAAGTGCTCAGGAGCAGGACATATATGAATGACTACAAAAAATATACAACGTTTTCTAGTGAGACATTAAATGCCAAAACTGTTACTGGAAAAAAACCTCCATGCAGAAGTGCTACTTTGGCTGCTAATAAAAATAAGATGATGAGTGATGTAAAGGAAGAGCTCTCCAGCTCAGAAAGTGTGTGCACTGAAAAAAAGAATAGAAAACTGCCTCACCGGACGGTGTCTGCTGCATCCAAGAAAAGGCTAAGGGACAGCTCTAAGGTAGATGCCACTTTCAAGTCTGAAAGTGAAAAAGTAAAAGAGCAACATACTAACAGGAAAACACACTCTCAGCCTAATTCAGCTGCTGCTAGAAGAAAATATATTAGAGAGTCTGAAAGGGGAAAATCTGAATCTGAGAAAGAGACCAAGATGACACACAAGAACAGGCATATTAATGACCACAAGCAGCCACACAGAACTGTCCGTGCTGCATCTCTTAAAATGAAAAATTCCACAGTAGAATTTTCAGAGGAGGACTCCAAAAGCCGTAAGTCAGGGGATGGGAGCAGTAAGAAAGCTTCTGACCAGTCAACTTTTGTACGCAAACATCATGCAGTGAGCAACTCTGAGGGTGAGGCAGGTTCTGAATCAGGCAAGTGCAAAGGTAAAAAAACCAAGGTGACCAGTCAAAAGGCTGGGACGTCTTTCAGAAAAGCAAAATTCTTGAATGCCGTAAAGGACACAGAGTCTGAAACAGGAGAGCAGGAAGATGGAAGAAGTTCTTTGTGTCGGCGGACTGCTCCTTCTGAGACTGCAAAGATTGGAAAATCTGGACCTGGTGCCAGTTTAAATTGCTCTTCCAATTTAGAATCTGAAACTGATTCTAGTAACAGTAGCTATAGGAATACCACAAAAACAAAAAAGAGGAAAAGAAAAAGAAAAACTAAAGTAATTAGAAAAGGTAAAATTTCAAATTCAAATGTATCTAAGCCGTCCAGAAGGCCCCAGCGAACAAAACGTCCTAAACTTAATCAAGAAAATGACTCTGACGATGTGGACTATACCAAATATAAAAGAGCAAATCGACGTTCTAAAATAAGAACTAGAAATGGGGGTAGAAGGACTGTGAGATATGATGATGATGGTGATGATGATGATAGAGGTCTAGATTACATAGATTGTGGAACATAACCTTAAGTGGAAAAGCCAGTCTGCTTTTTTTATGGTAATAGTGCTAGGATTCATGATGAATGCTGGCTCTTCTTTGTCCTACATTTCAGGGAATATATTTATATTTTTCTATGAAAAAGTTATTAATATCAAATCATGACTCTCCTTTTCATATTTTGACTTGCACTTGCCTGCCCATGCAGCAGCATTTAGCACAGATGCCAAAATGTGCCTCATTATAGGGGCAAAATTTTGTCTTTACTGGTATTTTACTACATATAGCAAGAGTTTAAAAAAAGTTAAATACCTGGCAACAGGTTAATAGCAGTATGTTGAGTATTATTATGGGTGCTGCAATGTGCTACTACCTGGGCCTTACAATATAAGTGCATTCAAGAACAGCTGATTTAAACCCCTCTTAATGTTGTATGAAATCTCATACAACAGTAACAGACTTGCAACTATTACTGTACATTATAAAAATAGTGGTGAATGATATTACAAACATCAGAAGTAATAAATGATTTACATTAATAACTTGAATTAGTACATCCTTTAAAATGTACAGTGCTACCACTATTGAAAATACATAACCTGAAAGAACTAGTAATGGAAAAGATATATTTAACAATTTTTAAAAAATGGTATTGGGGAAAAATAGGGGTTTGCTGACAGGTGATACTGTCATTTTTAATATGCGGCTTCCATGCTGTAAATTTGAGACCACAAAATGCAGGTGAACGATTGGGCCTAAGGGTTTGTGTGTGTTATATATATGAAAAGAAACGTGCTGTGTATTTTTTAAAACTTGTGTATTTAAAACTTGTTTATCTTTTAAATGGGTGAAAAGTTTGAGGCTCGGAATATTATTTCAGATTATTTTGCTATGGTTGCCCACCTGCTCCTTCACATTTAAACTTTTTAACTTAAAAGTGCCTCATTACGTTAGATTGTTGATACGTTGATAAACCACACCAAATTCTGATTGTCATCATACAGCACCTACATGCTGATGTTTACGTTGCCATTGTTGAGAACAAAAATAATTAGAACTTATTATAACATATGAGGGAAAGGGAGTTGGACAATTGTTAATGAGATTAATGTACATTTTTCAAACTAAAATGTGTAGTTCTGCATCAGTTTCTGATGCAATTTGCAAAGTGTTCGGGGAGTGGTATTTAAATCTTTCTCACTGGCTTGATATGTGGCAGTGCAGTAAGAATCTCAGGAAGAAAGATGTTCATGAATCTGCTGATAGCATAAAGACTTTTCTTAATGACAGTTTTATTTCCAGTGGTGCCCCTTCATACCCAAAATTCGTTCAGTTAGTTCAAATCTAGATGTTTTGCTATCAACATTTAACCCTTCACTTTGTTGCCATAGATCAGTGCTGTCCAACCTTTGGGACTTAAGAATCAAAAATACTATTTCAGTAAGGTCTAGGGACTACAATCAATTTTCTACCATGTTTCTGCTCTTTGCACTGTTCTGGTGGTACAAAGGTAGTGGAAGCCATCCATAAGTCCAACTCCTGGGAATTCTGCCACTGTGGGGGTTGTCCCCCGGGGGCATATGGCACAGATGGATCCTACATCTCTCTGTGTTCTGTAACTAACCACCTGGTTTGAGGGGTGGGAAAGTGGCTGGAACATTAAGACTCCAACTATTTTAGCTGGCAGCTCATCCCTTGAGAACCACACCAGGTTGGCAAAAGTTGGAGCAGTCCCCAGACTGCTTCAGTCTGCACCATTCCTGAGGCCAGAGCTGTAACTGGTGGTTGGTTTCAACTTTTCTCCCCCTCCCCTGCCCTCCCACATTTCCTGAGCTTCCTTGGCTAGTTGTGAGGGAGAAGAGCCGTCCTTTGCTAGGTGCTCCCATAGGATCAGGAACAGGCACAGCTAGTCTGTATTAAGCCTAATAGAAATCTAGTTGATACCATTTGTGCCCTAATATTTTGTTCCTTTTCTGATTTGAATATAGCTCTTAATTCAATATATTTTTGTAGAAGTTTGTGGGTTTAAATTGTTCATCTTTCTTTGTCTCTGATTGCTTAAGCAAAGCAAAGATGCCAAAGTATGAACCAGATTGTCTATTGAGATTGTTCACTGTTTTAAGTGTTTTGTATCTAGTAGTTTAGAAATGCCCCTGTCAAAAGGGATAAATGTTTGCTTTATCTGAAAATTAATTGGCTGCATTATTCAGTGGCTGGTTGATTGGGCTGGTAATTAGTGGTTTTTGAAGTGTAATAATTTCGAGTACTGGAGTAAACACTTGAGGATATAAGGGAGCCTCAGAATTCTTGTCATCTAATTGAAGTATAAATTAAGTAGGGCTGTCAGGATTTTTATCTTCAACCTTGGTGTAAGTTCAAATATAGTGCTTTCAAAGGAAGTATACAAATATAGGTTCATAAAACAAGCTAAATGGTTGGGGACAAACTCTGCCCATTGATGCATTCAAAGGGCTCTCATTCTGTGCATGAGAGGGAAAAATTGGCTTGTCTAAAGTACAGTCTTTCATAAGTCAACTTGCATTGTCGATGCTACACACTTACAATATTTGACAATCATTCTCTTATACACACCCTAATCACTGAGAGAAAACAATATTTTATTCTATGTTATCATATGCTCCTGGGCGCTATTTCAGTTTTCTGTGTATAGGCAGGTAGAGGAGGGTTCTGGTTACAACAGGAAGATCAACATTTAAAAGGTAAATGGAATTATTTCTACTGATTCTTATTTAGCAATCTTCTATCCCTTTCTCCCAAAGGCAAATAATTATTCTTTCACAAACATCGCTTGTAGGTGAACTACCAGGCTATTTTTAACTATTTTAAGTCATAACTCCATTCTCAGAAAGCAACTTCCTGCACTGTTGAAGGCTTTATTGATGTAACTCAGCAATTGCAAGAGAGTTGCACAATACACAACTCTGGGCTTGGAAAGAGTGGAGGGGGAGGGAGGAACAGCAGTCCATCCTGTTCTGTGTCAAGTTGTGGGCAGAAGAAAATGTTGGAAATGCTGCTTGGGCAAGTAACAGAACTTGTCCACAGTGTGTAGGAATGTGCTTGGAGGTGGACCCAGTTAATACCAGCCCATGTGCTACACCCCCCTTTGGGCCATAGTGTGTGTTATAGGGGAAGTGCTCAGCTTCCACCCCACCTCTGCCTCCAAATCTAATTAGAGCATACCCTGTTGTCAGTAGCAAGCATTAACTGATACATTTGTGGATTTGATGTTCCCCCTGTCCAGAGCAGCAACATGCTGTACTCCACAATAGGCTATTTCCGCCCACCCTGTGGAATATTTCTCTGGCTGGCAGGTTCCTTGTGAAAGAAGAGGCACTAGGCTGCATTTCTGTTCTGCATTATTCATTGGATAAAACAAGATTGACTGTAAGATTGAACATCTATTATGAATCCAGACATTGAGGGGGGAACGTCAATCTAGTTATTCTGTTGCTACTTGTATACTTTAATATTAAAATAGTGATGAAAGAAGCATGTATATCAACAGAGAAAATAAATACTGCTTTTTCTGGATCCCCAATCTGAGACATTGGGGTGGTGCCTCTTTCTTCAAGCACAGGAGACAGTTAAGACTTGTCCACAGGGCTCGGCCCTGCCTCTGGAGACCAAGTGGCTATTCAACAATCCTATTTTATTTTTTAAAATACTAGTTTCTAAAGCTTATTTTGGGGCAGCAGTAAGCAAAATATTGTCCATCCCCTTTCCTATCCCTTAGGGAAACAAAATTTGTCAGGGTTGTGTTCCCCCAAAGGGAACAGCCTCCCAATTCTTCCTGTTTGGTCCCTCCTCTCATTATGGAAGAGCAGGCCAAAAACCCAAGAAGTGCTAAGAGGAGAAGCAGCAGAAGAGGAGTTCTGACAGCTGCTCACTACTACGGATCTTAAATTTGTCAGTCTGGAGGGCAAGCTAGGACGACATCTCACCTGCTGAGACTTCTTCAGTAACGTCTCTGAAAAGACACGAGGCTCAACAAGTTGGCCGGCCTCAATAGGGTTTGGGGGTTTTTAGATGTAAATCCCCACATTTTCTCCTCCTCCTGGTTTTAATCCATTTCAGAATGGAAAAGCTGTAGGTTTAGGTGAATAATTGTCAGATGGCAAGAATTCTGGCCTGCTGTCTGACTCCTTTAAAAAAAAAAATGCATCTGAGCTTTTACAAGGCTCCACCCCTGCATTTGTTACTAGGGGGGATGTTAAACAGCATCTTTGAGGGATAAACATTTCAAAATCAGCATGCCCAAATAACTTGCATCCAAAAGTGCTAAAAGAGTTGACTGAGGAGATCTCTTGCTTAAGGATGTTAATTCTTATTAAAACCTGGAATATTGGGCAAACTCCAGAAGACTAGCAGAGTGCTAATGTGCCAATATTTAAAAAAGGGCAAGCAGGATGGCCCAAGTAATTACAGGCAGGTGCTTCTGACATCAATCCCAGCCAAAATAGAAAAGCTGACAGGGATTCAATAAATAATGAAGGGATAAGAATACAATTAATGTCGATCAACACCGTTTTATGTATGTTGGTATTATAAGAAATTTCATTTTTTTTATGCGATTACAAATTTGGTTGGTAAAGATAAATGCACGGAAGTAAAATACTTTGTTTTCTAAGGCTTTTCATATAGTACACAACATTCTGATTACAGATAGCACTGTACAATATAAATAATGCACACGTTAAATGGATTGAAAACTCTCTAATTGACAGACCTTAAAAAGTAATTATTGAATGCGTGTGTTACTAGGGTGGTTCTTCAGGGATCTGTTCAATATTTTGATTAGTGATCAAGAAGTAAATATAAAATCATCGCTGATTAAAACCTGTGGATGACACAGATTAGAGTTGTAAATGATTATGATGGAGCAGTCATAAAGTGATCTGGATTGCTTGGTAAGCTGGGCCCATTAAAACAAAATATTTTAATACAATCAAATGCAAGGGTCATATAGCTAGGAATAAAAATACAGGTCATACTTACAGAAACAGGGACTGTATCCTGGACAGCAATGACTAAAAAGGATCTAGAGTAGGCAGTCAGTGGAAAGGCAACTCAATATGAGATCTGAATATGATGCTGTGGCAAAAGGGGCTAATGCAGGGGTGGGCAAACTACGACCCGCCAGCTATTTTAATCTTGCCCTCGAGCTCCCGTTGGGGAGCGGGGTCTGGGACTTGCCCTACTCGGGCACTCCAGTCAGGGAGTAGGGTCGGGGGCCACTCTGCACAGTTCCCGGAAGCAGCAGCATGGCCCCCTCCGGCTCCTATGCGTAGGGGCAGCCAGGGGGCTCCGCTCTGCACGCTGCCTCCACCCCAAGTGCCATTCCCACAGCTCCCATTGGCCAGGAACCATGGCCAATGGGAGATGCAGGGGCAGTGCCTGCGGATGGGGCAGCATGCAGCAGAGCTACCTGGCCATGCCCCCGCATAGGAGCCGGAGAGGGGACATGCTACTGCTTCCGGGAGCCACTTGAGGTGTAAGCGCTGCCCAGAGCCTGCACCCTTGAGCCCGCCCCCTTCCCCAGCCCTGATCCCCCTCCCACCCTTCAAATGCCTTGATCCCAGCCCAGAGCACCCTCCTACACCACAAACTCCTCAGCCCCACCCCAGAACCCATACCCCCAGCCAGAGCTCACACCCCATTTCCCCTGCCCCAGCCTGGAGCACCCTCCTGCACCCCAAACCTCTCATCCCCAGAGCCTGCACCCCTAACTGGAGCCCTCACCACCCCCCGTGTTTCAACTCCCTGCCCCAGCCCTGATCCCCTTCCTGTCTTCTGAACCCCTCAGTCCCAGCCTGGAGCACCCTCCTACACTGCAAACTCCTCAGCCCCACCCCAAAGCCCATACCCCCAGCCAGAACCCTCATCCCCCCTGCCCCAACCCAGAGCCCCCTCCCACACCCTGAACTCATTTCTGGCCCCACTCCGGAGCCCTCACCCCCTCCTGCACCCCAACCCCAATTTTGTGAGCATTCATGGCCCGCCATACAATTTCTATACCTGATTGTGGCCTTCGGGCCAAAAGGTTTGCCCACCCCTGGGCTAATGCAATTCTTGGGTGTATAAATAGAGTAGTGAGTAGTAGGAGAGAGTTGACTTTACTTCTGTCAATGGCACTGGTAAAACCAATATTGAAATACTGCCTAGTTCTGATGGCCACATTTTAAAAAGAATGTTGAAAAATTTGAGATGGTGCAGAAAAGAACCAAAAAAAAAAAAAAGCTTTACAGTGAGACTTAAGTTTAATTGGTTTAGCTTATCAAAAAGATCAAGAGGCTATTTTCCTGGGAAGAAAATAGCGGTTACTAAAGGGCTCTTTAGCAGGGAAAGACATGAGAACCAATGGCTGGAAATTTCAGATCCATTCAAATTAGAAATCACAACCTTTAAAAGTGAGGGTGATTAACTATTGGAACAAACTATGAGATGAGTATCTACCACTTTCCTTCAAAGTCTTCAGATCAAGACTTGGATGGCTTCTGGAAGATATGCTTTAGGCAAACAGTGATAATTGATTGCTCATGTGTATTCCACAATAGGTGTGCGTGCTCACCATGTGCACCAGTGCCAGAAGTTTTTCCCCTAGCAGTACCCGTAGGAGAGCGCCCCAGCAACCCCAGGAGTGGCGCCTCCATGGCGTGGTATATGGGGCACTGCACGCTCTCCCCACCCTCAGTTCCTTCTTGCCGCCAGTGAAGGTGCTTCGGAACTGCTCTGCTCCAGCTTTGCTGTAGCTCGTCCCCAAAACTGCTTGCTTGTTCAGTGTATGGTACCTGTAGTTAGTTTAGTTTAGCTAGAGTGCCATGCCCCGGGTTTTAAGTCGTGCAACACTTGCAGGTGATCTATGCCAGTGAGTGATCCGCACGCGGACTGTTTACGCTGTTTGGGGGAAACCCATCTCAGCGGTCACTGCAAGATTTGCAAGTCGTTTAAGCCTCGGACCAAGAGAGAAAGGGACATCAGGCTCTGGGCTATTCTGATGGAGTCGGCGCTGACCCCGGCTCCGGCGTGCAGCTCCAAGTCGGCACCGGGCACTGCAGTGTTGGTGTGCGGCGACCCTTTGGCGCCATCGACTAGTCGGCACTGCTCCCCGTCCATGGGGGACGCCAAGAAGGCTAGGAAGAGGCTGCCTTCGCCACGGCACCGGAGTAAACCCGGGAGAGAGGCTAGACCCATGTTGGGCAGCCCTCGATCCCCACCGGCCTCTAGGCCTCTGACTCAAGTCGAGCAGAGTAGCCCGGCCCATTCAGAGCAGGCCTCCTCAGATGTCCTCCACGCCGGAGGCCCTGCAGGCAACCCGGGATGTTATGTCCATGCCAGTAACAGGAGCACCACCGATGTCGGCCCCATGCTCCAGAGGCAAGCCGCCGCTGGGATCTCCGCAGTTGCCCCCGGCTCGGTACCGGTCTCGGTCAAGGGAACGTTCCCGACGCTGTTTGCCACCCAGCGTCCGTTCAGGGCAAAGTCCACGTGGATCACCCTCGACGCCCACCAGGCTGTCTGGTTGGGTTCCGTCTGACCGAGACTCTCGGCACCGCTCCGCCTCGAGGCGCGAACGCTGATGGGACCGAGGCAGACGACGCCAAAGGTCCTCGTCTCAGAGGGGCTATTGCAGCCAGTCACAGCACGAATGTCGACGTCGGTCCCGTTCGTCGTCCCACTCCAGGACCCCGGCACGGCACCGACTCTGCAGCCCTGGGTGTCGATCGCCAGCGTCTCGCCGGCGCGGGTCCGCCCGCCGGAGCCAATCGTGGAGCAGCTGTTACCGACGGTACTGGTCCTCCACATTGGGATCATGGTCCCATGGTTGACATCTCTCCCGGTGCCGCCGCTCCTCCCAGTCCAGAGACAGCAGCAGGTTGTATGTTAGCCCGGCCTTTCTTCGTAGGCATCCATCGATGGGCCAACCAGCTAGGCTGAACAGCCGGCTCCGCCAGTGCCACAGCAGGTGCAGTGGCACCGGGCCCTGTGGCCAGCCCAGTGGTACCAGTGGGCACCATGGCCATCGGTGGGGGCTCACTAGGTGTAAAGAGCCTCAGAAGGACCATTGGCCTCCTTTTCCAGATCTCCGAGGAAGGAGTCGGTGGGACATACATCCTCGGCACCGTGCCTAGACACCGACCAGGTGGTGGACCCTCTGGTGCTGGTGGACACACGACGTACTGTGCTGGCCTCCCCGGATGAGGCGATTACGGCCCCTCCTCCCTCTGTCCCGCAGGAGGACTTTAGAGCCTACCAAGTGCTCTTAAAAAGGGTGGCATCAAGCCGAGGAGATGGAGGAGCCCTCGGACTCCCTGTTTAATGTACTGTCCTCGGCACCAGGTAGGGTGGCCTTGCTTCTCCACAAAGGGGTGGCGAAAATTTCAAATGCCCTGTGGCAAACCCCGGCCTCATTGGCCTCCATCTCTGAGAGAGCGGCACGCAAGTATTTTGTACCCGCCAAGGGGCATGAGTACTTATACACCCACCCTGCTCCTAACTCCCTGGTGGACGAGTTGGTCAACCACAGGGGCCAACCAGCCCCTACCCCAAAAAATAAAGACTCAAGGAGGCTGGACTCATTTGGAAAAAAAAAAAAAATTATTCGTCCTCGAGCTTCCAGTTACGGGTGGCAAACCACCAGGCTCTCCTGGGCTGGTATGAGTTCAGTCTTTGGGCCTCCCTGCCCAAGTTCGAGGACTCTCTCCAGGAGCACGACAGGAAGGAGTTCAAAGCGCTGGTGGAGAGGGCACAGCGGCTGCCAGGCAACCCTGCAGGCAGCTTCGGATGCAGCAGACACGGCCGCACAGTCCATGGCCTCCACGGTGTCCATGAGAAGGGTGTCATGGTTCCTGCTCTCTGGGCTGACCAGCGAGGCGCAGACCTCCCTGCAGGACCTCCCGTTTGACGGCAAAGCTCTGTTTGCAGAACAAACAGATACAAAACTGCATGGCCTGAAAGACTCCCGCAAGACTCTTCAGACTCTGGGTCTCTATGTTCCAGCTCCAGCTAAACCTAAGTTCAAGCCACAGCAGACTCCCGCTCAGGCCACCCAGTCAAAATACGAGACCGCTTATAAGAAGTCACAGGACTATAAGAGGTGCCCACAGAGGCAGTCTCGGCCTGCCCGCCAGCCTGGGTTCTTCAAGGGCAAGCAAGTGGGGAAAAGGCAGTTTATCCCGAAGGCCAAAGGTGGGCTCAGGCCCATCTTGGACCTGCAAGGCCTGAACCAGTACATGGTGAAGCTCAAGTTCCACATGGTTTCCCTGGCCTCCATCATCCCCTCCCTGGATCCCGGGGACTGGTACGCCACCCTCGATCTGCAGAACGTGTACTTCCACATTCATGTATTCGAGGGGCACAGATGCTTCCTCCGTTTCACGGTGGGGCAGGAACACTACCAATTTACGGTCCTCACATTTGGCCTGTCCACTGCCCCGAGGGTATTCACAAAATGTATGTCCATGGTGGCGGCCTACCTCAGGCACCGGGGGGTCCAGATCTTCCCCTATCTGGACGACTGGTTGGTCAAAGGCAGCTCCCGGTCGCAGGTGCGGGATCACGTGGCGCTCCTTCTGTCTACGTACACCACTTTGGGTCTGTTGGTAAACAACACCAAGTCCACGTTAGTCCCGGTACAACGCATAGAGTTTATCGGGGCGGTCCTGGACGCCTCGTCAGCCAGAGCCTCCCTCCCACCGAACAGGTTCGAGACCCTGAAGGGACTCATCAACACGGTTACAAGGTTTCTGGTGACAACAGCCAGAGCGTGCCTCCAGCTCTTGGGTCACATGTCGGCGTGCAGACTCAGGATGAGGCCCCTCCAGCTCTGGTTGGCCTTGGAGTTCTCCCAGGCCAGGGACAGGCTGGACAAAGTTCTCACGGTGCCCAAGCCAATGATCATCTCCCTACAGTGGTGGTCCTCCCTGAGAAACATGCTCCAAGGGGTCCCATTCAGGGGCAGGGCCCCATCGCTGGAACAGGTGTCCGATGCGTCAGACCTGGCATGGGGGGCCCATGTGGGAAACATGCAGACCCAAGGTCTGTGGTCGGCTCAGGATCTGACCCTCCACATAAACGTCAAGGAGCTCAGGGTGGTACGGCTGCCGTGCATGGCCTTCCGCTTGCACCTGGAGGGCCGGGTGGTCAGGGTCCTCATGGACAACACGGCCTCGATGTTCTACATGAACAGGCAAGGCGGGGCCCGATCCTCTGATGCGAAGCCCTCAGGCTGTGGGACTTTTGTATAGCCCACGACATCTGCCTGCAGGCCTTCCATCTGCCGGGCGCCCGGAATACGCGGGTGGATTGCTTGAGCTGGGACTTCTCATCTCAGCACCAATGGTCTCTCCACCCAGAGGTGGTGCACAGACTTTTCCAAGAGTGGGGAACTCCCCAGGTGGACCTGTTTGCGACTCAGCAGAACCGTCGCTGTCCTCAGTTCTGCTCCGGGGGGGGACTGGGATGGAGTGCTATCTCCGATGCCTTTCCCCCATTCCTGCTGATCGGCAAGGTCCTGGAAAAGATAGACAAGGCTTGGGTCCTTCTGATTGCCCCAGTCTGGTCCAGGCAGCATTGGTACGGGACCCTCACGGGCCTGGCAGTTGCCCCACTGTAGACGTTGCTGTCCCGCCCGGACCTGCTGTCCCAGGACCAGGGCCGCCTCCTCCACCCCAACCTAGTGGCACTCCACCTCACGGCGTGGCTGCTCAATGGTTAGGTAGGGAGGAAAGGACATGCTCGGAAGAGGTTCAGCGCGTCCTACTAGAAAGCAGGCAGCCCTGCATGCGCCGAGCCTACTTGGCAAAGTGGTCTCGGTTTTCCAGATGGGCGGATGAGTGGGGTGTTTCCCTGGTGGCTGCCCCAATCCATCTTATTCTGGACTACCTCCTTCACCTTAGAACCCAGGGCCTGGTGCCCTCATTGCTTAAGGTGCACCTGGCGGCCATATCGGCCTTCCATCCGCCGGTGCAGGGCCACATGGTATTCTCCCATGCTATGACTGGCTGATTCCTTAAGGGGTTGGATCGTCTCTTCCCGTATGTTAGGCTCCCAGTCCCGCAGTGGGACCTAAACCTTGTGTTGGCCCATCTCACGGGGCCCCCATTTATGCTGCTAGCCACGTGCTCCTGGTCACACCTCTCATGGAAGGTGGCCTTCCTGGTTGTGATCATGTCGGGTAGGCGGGTCTTGGAGCTCAGGGCCCTGACATCTGAGCCCCCGTACACGGTGTTTCATAAAGATAAGATCCAGCTCCGCCCACACCCTTCGTTCCTCCTGAAGGTAGTCTCCGCCTATCACATGGGTCAGGACATTTTTCTGCAGGTCCTCTGCCCCAAGCCCTATGCGTCCAGTGAGGAGCGCCACCTCCACACGCTGGATGTGAGACGGGCTCTGGCTTTTTACCTGGAGTGGACTAAGCAGTTCAGAAAGTCCTCGCAACTGTTCATTGCCTCGTTCGAGCGCATGAAAGGTCGGTCGATCTCCACTCAGTGGCTCTCCAACTGGATCACCTCATGCATCCGTACTTGTTATGACCTGGCGGGAATCCCTCCGCCACCAATTGTGAGGGTGCACTCGACTAGGGCGCAGGCCTCATTGGTTGCCTTTTTGGCCCATGTCCCCATTCAGGACATTTGTAGGGCTGCCACGCGGTCTTCAGTTCACACATTCACCTTGCATTATGGGGTTGTCTCTCAGACCAGGGAGGACGCCAGGTTCGGCAGGGCCGTTCTCCATCCCGAGAGTTTGTGAACTCCTTCCCACCTCCAACAGATATAGCTTGGAATCACCTATTGTGGAATACACATGAGCGATCACTCAAAGAAGAAAAGACAGTTACCTTTTCTGTAACTGGTGTTCTTCGAGATGTTGCTCATGTCTATTCCACATTCCGCCCTCTTTCCCCTCTGTCGGAGTTGTCTGGCAAGAAGGAACTGAGGGTGGGGGGAGCGCGCAGTGCCCCTTTACCACACCATGGAGGCACTACTCCAGGGATCGCTAGGGCGCTCCCCTACGGGTACTGCTAGGGGAAAAACTTGCAGCACCGGTGCACGTGGCGAGTACGTACGCCTATTGTGGAATAGACATGAGCAACACATCTCGAACAACACCAATTACGGAAAAGGTAACTGTCTTTTAAGTTTGTTACAGGGGCTACTGGGTGAAATTCTACTGCCTGTGTTATATAGGAGGTCAGATTAGATGCTCTAATTGCCTTAAAATCTTCTTTTGCTTTTCTGGTTTAGTTATGTTCTGCAGCCTTAGGATTTTGAGAAGAGTTGGAGCTTTTGGAGGACAATGAGGATCTGGGGTGCTTTTCTGTATCTTTTTAGAAGAGGAATTCTCACTATTTATCAGCTAACCTGTCCCATTTTCTTGGCGGGGACTCCCATTTTCTGTTCAGCCTGTTTGGGTGGGGGAGAATGGGTTTGGTGCCCCAGTGCTCATATTTCAATATAATTGGAATGGTAATTCATAGTTCTTCTTTGAGTGTTGGTCCTTATGTGTATTGTACTGTGGCTATGCATGCGCTCCACGTACATGAGACCTGAGAATTCTTGCATCTGTTGGTCCATGCCTGGGCCCCCTCTGTCCTCGTGTTCCATGCCAAAGGTATAAGGAGCAGTGCAGACCAACACCTCCCCAGTTCCTCCTTACAGCCGTATGGCCTGAGTGGGAATCTCCAGTGTCTGGAACTGATCCTTTTCAACATTTCCCATTAAATATTTCAGTTTTATATGTAGTTAGTATTGTTAGTAGTTTTAAAAGTTCTGCTAAGAGGAGGGTGGAGACCCATGCTCGACTTGCAGCAACTCAGTTTTTTTAATCACAAGCTAAAATTCTGCATGGTTACGCTGGCATTGATAATACTGTCCCTAGAAAAAGATGTGGTTCACAGCTCTCGATATGAAAGATGCATACGTTCATGTGGATTTTCACCCTTCCCACAGAAGATTCTTCAGTTTTGTGATAGATCCTGACCACTGTCAATACAGAGTACTCCCATTCAGTCTAGTAACTACATCCAGGGTTTTTATGAAAGTGTTTTCTGTAGTAGCATCACAACTCAGACAGGGCTGTTCCACATCCATGGGGATCTCTGTAAACATGCATGTCTACCTTTGCTCAGACCCAAACTATAGCTTTCATAAGAGCTTAGTCTGACCTTAGACTCAGAGCAAGAGCTTGTGTCCCAATCGGTTTCCAAGCCATGGGCAACCTGATAAATCAGGTAGACATTGGTCTAGATTTGCCTTAGTCTCCTGGGTCACATGGAGTCATGTAAGACTGTTTACCAAACTCTACCTCTGCTGCCTGAAGGCTTGGCTTTGACCAATATACGCTGAGCACAAACAGCAAAAATGCTGTAGTGACAATCCCCACTGAGAAAAGGGCATCTCTAACTTGGTGGAAAGATCCCACACCAGTGTGCATAGGCATTTCTTCCCTATTCCCCCACACCTGGTGGACAATCACAGACCTCTCCATGTTAAGTTCAGGGGCTCACATGGATGGTCACACAGCACAGGGCACTTGGACACCTCAGGAAACAAGAATGCATGTAAATCTCCCAGAACTCAGAGCTGTCCGAGACACATACAGGGCATTCTTACCAGTAATCCAGTCTCGTCACATTCTTGCACTGTTAGGCAATATGACTATAGTCTGCATAAACAAACAGGGAGAAGTAAGATCCATTCCTCTGTGTATAGAAGTGGTCAGTTTATGGAACTGGTGTGTGTACTTCCCCAAGAACCCAGAATTTGCTGGCAGACAGGCTCAGCAGATACTTTGCCAGCAACCACAAGTGGGGTTACACAGCTCAATGGTGAAGATCTTTGCTCAGCAGGGATCCCCTACCTGGGATCTGTTCACCTCTGATAAACAAAGTGCAGCACATGCTCTTCCAGGGGAGCTCAGGACTAATTCTCCAGAGGTGATGCTTTCCTATGCACTTGGACAAATAGTTTGAACTATGCCTTTCTTCCTAATCTGCTGCTCCCTTGAGTGTTGCAAAAGATTCAAGAGGGCAGAAGGAGTTATTCTCCTTGCACTCAAATGGCCCAGGCAGTTCTAGTTCCCAGGTCTCCTGCATACGTCAGCCCAGCCACTCATTAGCATTCATCCCTTCCTGGACCTCTTCACTCGAGAACAGCAGGGTCAGACATCCCAACCTGGAAGCTGTTCACTTCATGGCTTAGTATATGGATGGGCATCAGACCAAGAACATTCCTGTTCCAAAACTGTGCAAGCCATTCGTACTAATTGCAGAAGGGTCTCAACCAAAAAATGTTACCTTGCCGAGTGAAAGCATTTCTCTGTCTAGGCCCAGCACCACTATGTGTCTCCTGATATTTTGGATTACCTACTTATTCTTCCTTAGCTTGATACGGGTTCACCTGGAAGCAATCAATGAGTGAGATGGTTACTCTATATTTACTCACCTCCAGGTTCTTAAAGGTCTTAATTAGAACTTTCCAATTGGTAATAAGACCAACCCCTTAATAGCACTATAATTTAGTACTTTAGCACTTACCTTTTGAATCCTTGGCTCCTCTTTGATTCTTCACCTATCTATGAAGGTTGTATTCCTCATATCCATTACCTCATCAAGATGGGTAGGTAAACTGGGGAACCTAATGGCAGACCCTCCTCATGGTATAAAGACAAGGTCTTGCTATGACTACGTTCGAATTCATCCCAATGTAGTTTTGAAATTTCACATAAACCAGATTGTCTATTTACCTGTGTTGTTCTTGAAGCCTTGCGCCTCCAGTGAAGCGACTTCATTCCTCGACAGCTCTAGCATTTTACCTAAGAGAACAAAACTGATCAGAAAGTCACCTAGGTTTGTTTGCCATAGCAGAACAAGCCCAAAGACCAGCTGTTTCCTCCCAGAGGATCTCCAAATAGATCTTTGGCTGTATCCTATTTTATCAACTGGCACACTTTCCTACCTCACATGGTGTACGGGCTCACTCTATAAGAGTGAAGGCAGCTCTGGTAGTATCACTTCAAGAGGTAACTAGCAGCAACGTGGAGTTCCATCTGCATATTTACAAGACATTTTGCCATAGTCCAAGCCTATGCTGATGCATCCTTTGGGACAGTGGTTGTGTGAACAGCTTTACCACCTGCCTCCTTACACCCTCCTTATTCTCCTCTGAGTACTGCTTTATCAGTCACGCACAGTGGAATACAGAGAGGCCAGCACTCAAAGGGAAGAGTTCTTCGACATGTGTGGTCCTCACCTGTATTCCATTACCCACTCTCCTTCCCCGCTCTGTTAGATCATCTGATACACAGTAAGAGGTGAGGAACTGGAGAGGCCTCAGTCCCCACTGCCCCTTATACTTTTTGGTGCAGAATAGTAGGGGAGAGAGGATTCAGGTGTGGACAAACAGACACTACTTGCAAGAATTCTCTGGTCTCAGGCACAAGGAGTGCATGCGTACCCACAATTGAATACAGATAGGGACCACACATCTCTAAGAACTCCATTTATGAACGGTAAGTAACTTCTCTTCTTTCTCCAGGCAGCTTTGAAAACAGGAGGAAGAAGGTGTTAGCTGCTATAAAGATTGGGGGAGCTGTCAGAGAAATCTGAACAAGCTAAATCTAAGAGTATTCTCCTATTCAAAACAGACGCAAGTTGTCATTCCTCTACAACAGGGGTCGGCAACCTTTCAGAAGTGGTGTGCCGAGTCTTCATTTATTCACTCTAATTTAAGGTTTTGCATGCCAGTAATACGTTTTAACGTTTTTAGAAGGTCTCTTTCTATAAGTCTATAATATATAACTAAACTATTGTATTTAAAGTAAATAAGGTTTTTAAAATGTTTAAGAAACTTCCTTTAAAATTAAATTAAAATGCAGAGCCCCCCCAGACCAGTGGCCAGGACCCGGGCAGTGTGAGTGCCACTGAAAATCAGCTTGCGTGCTGTGTTTGGCACGCGTGCCATAGGTTGGCTACCCCTGCTCTACAATCTTCCTTCAAGGAGGTCATTTGGGAGGAGGAAGAAACTCTCAACAATGGGAAGAACTTCAATTGGCAAACTGAGTAATTCTACCGGTTTCTAGAATGCAAAGATACTCTTTCCTCTTTCTATGCTTGATAGCGGTGCTGGATGAATGGCACAAGAAATGGTAATTCCTGCTGAATGATTTCTTCCCTGAAAACACCCTGCAGACAAGAAGATAAAAGCCACACTTAAAAGGATCTCTGAAGCTTTTTCAGCTGTACTCACTCAGAGCCTCTCTCACAACCATCTGCTTCACCAGGGACACAATCTCCTGGTGCAATGACCTAAAAAGTGTAGCTACCCAGAACTAAGGAGAATTCAAGTTTATATTAAAGAAATATCTCAGGCTACTTAATTCAGAGCAGACAGATCCATGGATTCCATGAAACTGGCAGCCAACACTGGAGCCAGATGCTAAATCCTGTCTAAGTTATGGACAACAGATAATTTATTCAAAGCAAATATTTGTACCTCACAATTCTTAGGACAAATCTAGTTTGCAGAGAAGATTGATTGAGGTGGTGCTGACAACACAGATAACTCCAAGAGTTCATTCCCCACTCTGGAGAGATCCAAAAATGCACTACAAGCCTTCATTCAGGAGCAGAAGTGCCTTTTGTTCCAACCTACAACAAAGATACTAAACATGAGACTCACTACATAGCTAGTAAATCTGGGTCTTGAACTCTTAGGAGAAACCTACACTTAAAATGAGACCAATCCCTCTTTCCAGCTCAGACTATCAAAATAAGTACAGTTGTGCTTCCATCTGTACAAAAATAGATCTAGAGCAGAGGATATTCTCCCTTCTCCAATTCCCATTAAAGAATAACTTCTCAAGCAGCTGGATCCATTGAACTTCAGAAAGGTGAGCACTAGAAATAATGCACCCTTGATATTCTGGAGCTCGAGGCTCATCTGCATCCTTTCTTCATAGCCTCAACCTCAAGAGATACCCAGGAATATCCAGAAAGATTCTACAGCTACTAGAGATGGGAACAGTCTGTGTCCCTCAGTGTGAAAGATGTTCGACTCTCCATCTTCATGTACGAAAAAGATCAAAAGGAGTCTAATTCATCTTAGACTTCAAGATGCTGTTCAAGTTGACTTTTAAAGAAAATGAAATTTAAGATGGAGACTAGTTGCCACTATTGCTGCACTCTCGTCAAGAGATGTACTTAGGTGGGGAATGTGGCAGAAGTAGCTCACCTGCATATTCCAATCAGACCCTTTCATCAGCAACTTCTTTAGTTTACCTATAGAAATGATCTATACCAGTACAAAATTTTATCTTTTGGCCTGTCCACCATCCACAGGGTGTTTGTAACGGTGTTGGTAACGGTGTTGGTCGTGATTATAGCTAGGGACAGATGTTTCCGAAATTATCTGTACCCATTTCTAAATATAGTACTCATCTGAACTGCCTCCTCAAGGGCTTCACAGGAAACAACGTATTTCATCTTCATCTGTTAGTCTTAAAGGTGCCACAGGACTCTCTGTTGCTCATTTAAAACTGCCATTTTAATTTTAATTAACTTTTTTTGGTCCACCTGTACTCCAGAAGAATAAATGCTTTATAGGTAGGTGGTGATAATGCCTATACTTACGCCTATTTTCAGTTACTTATTTTTGCCAAATTTGACTGAAATGATCCATACTTGCTCTGAGCCTCAGCCTCAGACAGGTGTGTTTAAAAGTTTAGCAAAAACGGTTCCACCATTGCTTCCAGGAATGAGAGAGGAAAAATAGATAAGTGGAAAGCATAGCAAATTATTCCTTTCCTATGTATGCTAACAGCTTATTGTTGACTTTTAATCCTTTAATTGAAGGGGTAGAGGACTTTGGTGTGGATCTTAAAGTTCAAGGTTTACCCACTTCCCCTTCCCCCTCAATGAACAAAGCAGAGAGTCAACATGTCTCTAATGATGGTTTTAAATAAAACTACCACCCTAGGATCTTGCATACAAGAAGCTCTACTAAAACACCATTAAGGTTGCAAAGTTCAAATTTGTGTGCAATCTTAATGCAGACCTCCATGTATATGTTTTATGAAGTCTGTGTGATATTATTTATCCTACTCAAACCTCATTGGGTGGACAGGAGTCACAGTGAATGAGGCAGAGGGCTGCATGAGGAAAGATAGATACCTTATTTATGGCAGTGGAGTAGGACCCTAAGAGAGCTGGTCTTTACCTGGCTTTATCACTGCCCTAGATGACCTTAACCGAGACTTTATACTGCATATGCAGTGGGGTTGTACCCAAGTTGGTCCCAGGATATTAGAGAGACAAGGTATCATCTTTTATTGGACAAACTGCTGTTGGTGGAAAAAGACAAGCTTTCCAGCTTTCGGAGGGCTTACTGGAAGAAAAGTTCTGTGTAAGCTTGAAAGCTTCTCTCACCAACTGGAGTTGGTCCAATACAAAGTATTACCTGACTCACCTTGTCTCAGTAATACTGCATGGTCACAAGTGGGCCACATCAGCGTTGCACAAGCCCTCCTAATTTTGGTATTTTGTTTAGTTTCAAAAGTCAGCAACTCAAAGGTAGTTGTTTTAATGTAGAATTTTTTTTTTTGCTTTTTTAAATAAATGTATACAAAGCAAAAGCAATGCTCTACTCCATTCCCTTTTTAAAGAAATACGTCTTTCCCAGGCTGAAACTACTCATAGGTGCTGCTGCTTTCAGTAAGGTGGCCAGATTTTCTTCAAGTGAAAAAACTATTCCATTGGCCAAGAGGCAGCCTGGGCCAAGGCCCAGACCCACAGTCAGTGTTCCCTCTAATTTTTCCCACACGGGTGGAATTAATTTTATGTACACCAATATGCAGGTGGTGTGTGGCACATGAGCTTCATACTGGTGCACATAACAAAATTCATGTGGTAGGGGTGGGTTCAGGACTGGGGCAGATGGTTGGG
>NW_020664381.1:3573590-3595520 GCF_002925995.2 Terrapene triunguis
ATTGAAAAGGTATGCCTTCTATCCAGTCTGAATTTGTCTAGCTGCAACTTCCAACCGTTGGCTCATGCTCTACCTTTCTCTGCTAGACTGAAGTGCCCATTATTAACTATTTGTTCCCCATGTAGATACTTAGTCTATAACCAAGTCACTTCTTAACCTTCTTTTTGTTAAGCTAAATAGATTGAGGTCCTTGAGTTGATCACTATAAGGCATGTTTTATAATCCTTTAATCAGTCTTGTGACTCTTCTCTGAACACTCTCCAATTTATCAATATCCTTCTTAAATTGTGCACACCAGAACTAGACACAGTATTCCAGCAGTGGTTGCATCAGTGCCAAATACAGAGATAAAATAATCTCTCTACTCCTGCTTGAGATTCCCCTATTTAGGCATCTGGTCACCCTATTTCCGTATGCATTTCCCCAGGTTTTTTGTAAAAATCAAAACTGAACTGCCCCAGAAATTCTGTCGTGGAATTATCGTGAAACTTGCATGGCTCCAACCCTGCTGATGAACCTTTAGAGCCACTGCACAGACTTCTGCCACTTGAGCTAATGGAGTAAGTGATGGCAGAGGCAGTAAGTTGTCATCCTATATGTGATAGATCAGCTCTATAGGGGGATGAGACACTTTTTTTGCCACTGGGTTTCACAGATATCTGCTGACAGAAGAGGAACTGTGAAACTCAGGAATCCTGGGTCTATTCCAGGCTCCTGAATGGAGTGGTCTCTAGTAGTCAAAGACCCTTCTTCCCCGTCCCCTCCAGTCTATGTCTATCCTATTGCTGTCTAACCCGCCCCAGCTCCTCATCTGATTTCAACTGCCCCCACTACCGCTCTGGATTCCTTGTCCCAGTTTCCTCTCTCCCCGCCCCCATCCCTCAGATGGGATGTTCGTTCCAGTCTGGCAAAATTATAAGACTTCTCAACATTTCAACACTTCCCATTCTAAATTTTCGGTTGCTTAACTATAGGCTAGCTCTGCCTACAACAAAGCATATTCAGAACCTCTGATTAAAGGGATTATAAGTGTAGCAACCTCCATCATAGCTAGTCACCAAAGATTGAACCCGAGCCATCCAGACTTAAAAACATGAGCTTCTACTACTTGAGTTCAAGATATAATTCCCTTAGCTGGTAGCTATACAGTTATCCTGTAAAAATCCACAAGAGGAGGGCACAAAACATGTTGGACAGTGAATTACAAAAGTGCCAAATATTATTATTAGACCTGCAGTACTTTTCACAATGAACATCAGCGGGGGATAAACTGGGAGTTTAAGAATATTTGGAAAACAATTTTAGAATAACATTCAGTGCTGTGGTTTAAAAGAAAAAAAAAAGCAGTTAAAACTAATAACTTAGCAATATTAAGTATTGAAAAAAAAAAAAAAAAAACTTCTAGGAGCTATGGGATACAAGTTAAGAATGTTGAAACAGGAAGATGTTATGCTTAGTTACCACTTGGGCAAGGCGGCGTGCTATGTAATACCTGCAAGATTTCACTGTAATGTTTTACAATATATAGCAGCGCAATGCTGATTCCATTGATATTGTTGAGCAATTCATGCTGATTTTATTTCAGCCCACATCTGAATAGTTTTGAATACTATAGATCACAATTTTCAGCTCAGTTGGTCTGAACATGCAGAGCTTTAAAACTGCTATGCTCTAAACTGTATATTAACTACAATTTTATAAACCTGCATGTCAGAGAACTGTGCGCCACTATTACTAGACAGTGGTGCAAGACAATTCAGTGTGAATCACAGAAATGTAGGACTGGAAGGGACATCAACAGGTCATCTAGTCAAACCCCTGCACTGAGGCAGGACTGAGTAATAACAACACTAGACCATCCTTGACAGTTGTTTGTCTAACCTCTTAAAAAACTCCAATGCCTGCTATTCCATAACCTCTCTAGGTAATTTGTCCAGTGCTTAACTACCTTTACAGTTAGGAAGTTTTTCCTAATGTTTAACCTAAATCTCCCTTGCTTCAATTTAAGCCCATTGCTTCTTTTTCCTGTATGTCCTGAGTGGGACGGGGGTGGGTCCAGGCAGTGGGATTGGGAGGAGGGAGGTCGAGGAAGTTGGTGGGTGTGTGGGGATGGACCAGGGGAAGCAGGGTGGAGGAACTGAGGGGGACAGGACTGGGATGGGGGGAGTAGGGTAGGGGCTGAGGGGAGCATGAATGGGACAGGGTAGAGAGAGCTGTGTAGAGTGGGGCGGGGTGGGGGAGACAATGGGGCTGGGTTGGGGAGAGGGACAGAGTCTGGAAGGGATGAGACAGAGGGGAGCAGGGCTGGAATGGGGGGAAGTTGAGGGGGAGCGATGGGGTGGGATGACAGGAGAGGCTGAAGAAGAGATTTGGGGTAGGGCAAAGCTGAGGGAAGTGGGTTGGGGGGAGCAGGGGGACTGCGGGGGAGGCTGTTGGAACAGGGGCAGGGACTGAGGGCAGTGGGTTCGGGGTGGGAGGTACAGGGGGGACTGCAGGGGAGGCTGAGGGAACAGGGTCAGGGTGGGGGCTGAGGGCAGTGGGTCGGGTCTACACTGGCACCTCTCAGCATTGCTGTGCCGGATGGCAGACCTGCGCCAGCGGTACCCTGGCGATGGAAGAGTCCTCAGTGGAAATGCAGACTTCATGACACAGACCCTCCTCGTCACTTCAAACCTGGTGCTGCTCTGGTCAGTTGCTAGGCTCTTGTTACTTTCAAACCCATGCAGGGTATCTGGCTCTTTTTCAGTTCTCAGGTTAAGAAAAGCCTCTGCATTTTGTGAGGGCTTCAGCATTCACTTTCCTACTTGACAAACTGTCTGCCTGACACATTGCTCCCAGGGCATTCATCTTTATTCATCAGCGGTAGGTCCATCAGATTAAGGAGCAACACAGGGGGAAGCAACACAATGGTGTCAAGGATTTTTAATTTTTCAAACCACTTTGGCCTCAACAGTGATAACAGCAAATCTGGACAGAGCAGATGGGTGTCAGGATGGGTTTGGGTATTTATTTTTTTAAGTGAAAATGTTTGGGTCTGAGCAAAGACTGCAAACTTCCCTTTGGAAACCTCTGCTGATCTTTTGCCCCAGGGGCTAACGACAGCCTGGAAGCCGGGACAGATTTCCACATCCATGCAGCGTGAGATGATCAGGGGGAGGGGAGGGACTGTGGGGGAGGCAGAGGGAACAGGGTCAGGGTGAGCGCTGAGGGCAGTGGGTCGGGTGAGATGATCGGAGGGGAGGGACTGTGGGGGAGGCAGAGGGCACAGGGTCAGGATGGGGGCTGAGGGCAGTGGGGCTGAGGGGAGCCCCCCCAGAAGGACCTGCCAGGGGGCCAGGTGAGCCCAGCAGTGCTTACCTGGAGCGGTTCCCAGGAAGCATCCAGCAGGCAGGTCCCTCCCAGTCTCTCTGGCCCCTTCCTAGGGTCGAGGGGAGGGGAGAGGAAGGGGGGGCTCTCTGCCCGGCGACCGCTGCCTGCTGCCGGAGTCTATAAGCCCCGCCCCGCTGCAGCACGCAGGGGGGCAAGACCTCCTCGCTGCCTCTCTGTGTGCCCGGGGCAGGGGCAGGGCAGGGCTGCGCTCTGCAGGCTCCTGCTGGCCGGCCGGCGGGCCCCGTGGGCTGGCGCCGCTGCGCCGGGAGCTCAGCTGCGCGCTGCCCCAGGGAGGAAAGGTGAGTGGCGCCGGCTTGCCGCGGTCCCCCTCATATAGGGTGACCAGACGTCCCGACCAATGTAAGGTCGGGACGCGGGACAAGTCCCCTAAAATCGGGACTGTCCCGATAATATGGGGACGTCTGGTCACCCTATGTATAGGCACCTATTACTCCCTTCCCCCACCCAACCCTATTTTTCACACATGCTATCTGGTCAAAATAAGCACTGCAGCAGCTCCCATTCAGCCCTACGGCTGTAGCTGCTACCTGCACTGATGGGAGAGTATCTCTTATCAAGCATAGTTACGCTGCCGGCCCGAGCGGTGGTAGCTATGCCTGCGGGAGAAGCGCTCCACAGTAGGCTTGTCCACAGCCCTGAGCGAGCTCTCCAGTGTAGACTGAGCCTCTGCTTGCTGTGAGGTGCCAGTAGGGAGTGCCCCAGTGCTGAGTTGTCCCCTTTATCTGTTTTTCACATGGAGTCCTGCTGCACGGGGTGGTCCCTGCCTGCCCACCAGGGGGCCCCTGTGAGAGGGGTGGGGTGGAGGCTGAAAAAATGTTACGCTCTGACACTGCCCCCAAGCTGGCACGTGCCGGCCTGGCAGCGGGCAAGGGTGGGGTGAGACAGCAGTTCATCGGGCTGGCAATGCTCCCCCTTCCCACCCTGGCTGGCATGTGTGCTGCCACTCTGTTTCAGCAGGGCAGGGCTCACATTGAGCAGTTGCTCTATGGCAGGGGTGGGCAAACTTTTTGACCCAAGGGCTACATCTGGGTATGGAAATTGTATGGCAGGCCATGAATGCTCATGAAATTGGAGGATTGGGGTGTAGGAGAGGGTGAGGACTCTGGCTGGGGGTGTAGGCTCTGTGGTGGGGCAAGAAATGAGCAGAGTGTGGGAAGGGGCTCTGGGCAGGGGGGAAAGGGTTCTAGCTGGGGGTGCAATTTCTGGGGTGGGGATGAGGGATTTAGGGTGCCGGAGGGTGCTCTGGGCTGGGACTGAGAGGTCTGGAGGGTGGGAGGGGGTCAGAGGTGCAGTCACCAGGCAGCGCTTACCTCAAGCAACTCCCAGAAGCAGCAGCATGTCCCCGCTCTGGCTCCTACGCAGAGGTGCGGCCAGGCGGCTCTGTGCTCTGCCCTGTCCCCAGGTGCTGCCCCTGCAGCTCCCGTTAGCCGTGGTTCCGAGCCAGTGGGAGGTGCGGGGGGGCACTTACGGCGGGCGCAGTGTATCAGCCCCGTGGTTGCCCCTACGCGTCGGAGCCGGAGGGGGGACATGCCACTGCTTGTAGGAGCTGCAGGGAGCCCCAGTCCCTGCTCCCCGCCCGGCGCTCAAGGGTTGGATTAAAACGGCTGAAGGGCCGGATGCGGCCCCCAGGCCATAGTTTGCCCACCCCTGCTCTATGGTTGGGGGGGGTCTGTGCGGCTAGAGCGGCTCCGCAGCTCGGTGTGCCCAGCGGTGCTAGAGCGGCGCCTTTTCCATCCCCCCACCCCACGCTGCGATTGGGCTAGACTGGCTCCACCCAGGCTGAGATTCTTTGGCGCGTGCGCAGTCGCGGGGAGGGGGCGTGGCCGGCGCTACTGAGCTGTTGGGAGCGGACTCGGGGCCGTTTCGCGAGGCCCTTGTTGCCGGTGGGGGTTGGGCGGCCCGATGGCGACGTTCTTCGGGGAGGTGGTGGCGGCGCCGTCCCGGGCCGGGGTGGACGACGAGGAGGAGGCGGCGGCGGCGGAGCGCGAGGAGACGCCGGAGGACCGCGAGATCCGCAGGGAGCTGGAGAAGAAAAGGTAACGGGGGGGGGCGGGCGGGGGCAGCGCGCGGGAGGCCGCAGGGAGCGAGCTCGAGCGCCCGGCCGTGTCAGCGGCGGGTGGGTCCCGCCCGGGGAGAGGCGCAGCGCTGCTGCCTGAGCGACGTGGCGCTCGGACGCTGTTTGTGGGGAAAACGCGGGGTCGGGCCTGAGAGCCGCGTTGTCTTTATAAAACCTAGTACGGGAGGGGGGCGAGCCCGGTGCGGCGTGGCCTGTGCTCAGCCCAGTTTCTGGGCTGAGCTTATTTTCCTCCCTCTTGTCTCTCTGGGTGCCAGGCAGGAGTCCTAGCCATGTAGGGCTGGAAGAGACCTCAAGAGGTCGTTAACCCAGTCCCCTGTGCTGAGGCAGGACTGGGTATACCTGGACCATCGCTGTCAGCTGTTAGGAGGGGTTTAAGAACAGGTTGGACAATGGTGGGTATTCCACTGTATCCATTGAAGCGTTTTCCACTGCTTAACTAGCCTTATAGCTGGATTTTTTCCCTAATATGGAACCTAAATCTCCCTTGCTGCAGATTAAGATAATTACTTTGATCACTAGCTGCACATGGGAGCTTTGTAACAGCCCTTAAGGTGTTTGAAGACTATCAAGTCTCTCCCCTACTAAGCCCCCCTCCTTTGCTCAAGACTAAAACATGCCTAATTGTTTATAACCTTTTAGTTTTCTAAACTTTATCATTTTCATGTTTTTACTCTGGACTCTCTCCAGTTTGTCCTCATTTTCCTATGCTCAGAACTGCATCTGCAACTTCAGCTGAGGACTCACCAGTGCCAAATAAAGTGGGTCAAGACTTCCTGTGTTATATATCTGACATACCTGTTAATACACCCCAGAATGATAGCCTTTTTCATAACTGCATCACATAGTGGACCACAAAATGAATGAGTCAACAATAACCCCTAGATTCTTTTCAGCAGTACTACTGCCTAGCCAATTATTCCCAATTTTATAGATGTGCATTTGATTTCTTCCTTCCTAAGCGTAGTACTTTGTTTGCACTCATCTTTATTGAATTTTGTTGATTTCAGAGCAGTTCTCCAATTTGTCAAGGTTGTTTTGAATTCTATTCTTGTTCTCCAAAGTACTTGCAGCCCCTCCCAGCCAGGTGACATTTGCAGATTTTATAAGCATACTATCCATTATCCAAGTCATTAATGAAAATATTGACTAGTACTGGACTCAGGACAGACCCCTGTGGGACCCCACTATATACATCTCTCCAGTTTGACTGCAAGCCATTGATTACTACTCTTAAACTGGTTGAAAGACCATAATCTTGCACCTATTTTATAGTATTTTCTTCTAGACGACATTTACCCAGTTTGCTTATGAGAATGTCATGTGGTACTGTGTCAAAAGCCCTACTGAAATTAAAATATATCATATCTACTGTTTACCCCCATCTATTAGGCTAGTAACCCTGTCAAAGAAGGAAACTAGATTGGCTTGACATGATTCGTTCTAGAGAAATCTATGTTGGCAATTACTTAGAACCCTATTATCCTCTAGATGCTTACCATTTGATTTAGTTAGTAATTTGTTCCAGTATTTTTCCAGGTGTTGAAGTTAGGTCTGTAACTCCCCAAGTCCTTTGTTCCCTTTTTAAAAACTCAGTCCTGTGTTTGCTCTTCTCCAGTTGTCTGGGACCTCACCTGTCCTCCATGAGTTCTCAAAGATAATCACGAATGGTACTGAGATAACGCCAGCTAGTTACTTAAATGCCCAAGGGTGAATTTAATCAGGTTCTTCTGATTTGAATACATCTAACTTATCTAAATATTCTTTAACCTGTTTTTTCCCCGTTTTGGCTTGTGTTCCTTCCTTTGTGTAACATAGGATGAGTCTCACAAAAACTATTTTTGTATTGTTTTTCCAGATCATAGAGAGAGGTAAATGGATCTAACCTTATTGCACAACGTATGTTCCTATCCATTGTTTGTTTTTGTTTGCATTTAACCTATTTCTGTTTCTTATGCTAGGGAGGTCCACATCCTTTGGAGTTCGAAGTTAAGTGCATCTACTGGAAGCTTTACAGATGAGCAGTTTCCTTGCTCTAAGTTTATATTGGCGATAGGACATAATGCTGTAGGTAAGTGGTCCAGACTGAGAAAAAAGCTTTAGAAACTCTATACAATTGTTTTACCCTGCTCCCACTGTAACTTTTGAATACTGAGCAGTAGCAGGTAGGAACATGGGGAAGGTGTGTGTGCTAAGAGAGCGCTTTTCTACATGAAGCCATGTTTGATTTTGCTTTGGGTCTCACCATGACTGTTAAACTCCCTTTTATGCAAAGGATAGCAGCAATCTGGGTGCCTGGCAAAATGGGTAGAGAATTGCAGTGCTCCTGCAGGAGGCATTCTGACCATGCTCGGGAGGGATTTTAATTACTTCCGTTTATCATTCAGGAGATAAACTTTTAGACCTGATGTTGGTGAAGAGAACTTTCCAAATGTAAACTGAGGTAATGATGCGTCTTTAGACAGCACCAATAATTCTGAAGTTGTACATTGCTTTGCCATACTGAAAGTGTCTTTATTTTATTTCTTTCGATACCTGCAGGAGGTAGCATTTAAAAATACATTTTTTTAAAAGTATCTATCCCATATGGTTATCTGATACATCTTGAAAAATGCAAATGATCCCATAAAGATGACTTCATCGCTCATGTCAATTTATCTGCCACTCAGAAGCTAAGAGTAGGAGCAAAGGCAGGCACTGAAGCTTTTTACAGTGGAATGCAAATAATCTGTTTTGGGACACACAGGGTAGCAGAGATACAGTAAGTTCTCACTTAACGTCGTCCTGGTTAACGTTGTTTTGTTACGTTGCTGATCAATTAAAGAATATGCTTGTTTAAAGTTGCGCAATGCTCCCTTATAACGTTTGGCAGCCGCCTGCTTTGTCCACTGCTTGCAGAAAGAGGAACCCATTGCAGCTAGCTAGTGGGGGCTTGGAACCAGGGTGGACCGGCAGCCCCCCTATCAGCTCCCCTAAGTTCCCTGTATGGCAGCTGCCCAGCAGACTGTGAATTGCCGGCAGTTCAGCTGTCCCTCCCCACGCTGCCCTGTGCTGCTCCTGCCCTCTGCCTTGGAGCTGCTCCTGGGAGCCTCCTGCTTGCTGTGTGTGTGTGTGCGCGCGCGCACTAATGTCAGGGTGTCCCCCTGCCCTCCATCTCCACCGAGCATGGTGGAGGGGTGGGGGACATATGACAGGGCTCAGGACTGAAGGGAGCTTGCTGGCAGCAGCTGCTATCTCAACTTGCTGATCTACTTTAAAAGGCAGTGTACTTAGAGTGGGTTCAGCGTACTTAAAAGGGGCAATGCGTGACACACACACACACACACTCTCTCTCTCTGTGTCTGTCTCTCTTTCTCTCTCTGCCATGCTGTGTCTCCTCCCTCCATTCCTGCTGCCTTGTACAGTGTGAGGCTACATTAACAACACTGTGTTAACCCTTGAGAGCTCAGCCGAGTGCTAGTTCATCATTTAGTAGTAAGGCATTCCCTGGGAAATATCCTACCCTCTGACTCCTCCACCTCAACCAAGCTTCACAATCATCATTGCTGTGTACAGTATTATTGTTTGTTTAAAACTTACACTGTGTGTGTGTGTGTGTGTGTGTGTGTGTGTGTGTGTATGTATGTGTATATATATGTGTGTGTGTATGTGTATGTCTTTTCTCTGGTGAAAAATTTTCCTGGAATCTAACCCCCCTATTTACACTAATTCTTATGGGGGAAATTGGATTCGCTTAATATCGTTTCGCTTAAAGTAGCATTTTTCAGGAACATAACTACAAGGTTAAGCGAGGAGTTACTGTATACTTGCTTGTCCTGCCTTATAACAGCCAGGAAGCTGGGATGGGAGTAGAATAATAAAGACGCCTCTCTTGCAGTCTGAGTCCCCAACAGCCATGAATTGGTAGGAAAGGGGAAAAGCTCCTTCCAGCAGCCCAAGGGTGGATTGGCACTCCAAATTTCAGAACCCTATTTAAATCTATTCTTGACAAGGGTTTAAAGATGTAGTGTGAGTTTGAACTAGCTACCATAATCTAACTCTCACATTCTAGGCCTTGTCTTAACTAGTTAAGTTGTACTTTAGCACTTGCTAAGCTGGTCAAGCTAAAGCATGGGCTTTTTGCTTCCCCCATGGCTTTAGCTTGACCTGCTTAGCATGTGCTAATGTCCAGCTTGCCTGGTCTTAACTAGAATTTTTGAAGGTGTGTGCTAGTTTGAACTAGCTGATGTGATCTGAAACCTCTTTAAATCCTAGTCTAAACAAAGCCTCAGAGAGTGGAACATTGAGCAGAGTAGGATAGGAATTCTAGCACCTTCCTTTGCTGTCAACTAGGGATGAAATCTGACTTTCTCACCAGGGATTTGCCCTTGGATTTTATTTGAGGGGGGCCCCCCTTCTTCGTCTCTTAATATTGGTTTCTGATCAGTATGCTTAGTCTCTGGCTAGGTGGTGTCTGGTAAATTCTTCGAGCCCTACTTTTGATCACTTCCTGTAAATTGTGAAGTTCACTTTTGGCAAAAGCAGGCAGAGCTTTGCTCTGAGTTTTGGTACTGAGGAAGAAGCTAGTACCAAAGCCATGATGATGTAGATTAACAAGATAAGAAAAGTTGCTTCACTCATTAAGGCAAAAGTGCAAGTATTATTTGAATAGTGCACTCCTGCTATTTACAGTAGTTGGGTCTGATTTGTTTCAGAATTGAAAATTGCATCATGGTCACTGTGATGGAGGCTTATATTGCCATGTCAGAGGTGTGTTTTTGAGATGAATGTAGCACTCATTCCCTGGGTGGTGGAAATAGCTGCATACTAGCATGTTCCGTTTGAGTGTCTAATCATGAGAGATGAGTCTGAAAGGGAAAAGATTCTGAACATATTATCTTGTAGTTTCAACCAATTAATGAATGCAGTAGATGTGATACTGATTTTGGAGGGAGATGGTTCTCTCTGCACAGTGGACAGTGTCTGTTGCCTCAATAACAAATAAAGATCTACGTTTTTCTGTTTATTTTGTAGTATCTGATGAGAGAAACAAAATATTTCATGTGTGACACAAAAAGTATTTAGAATATACATAACATATATTTGATTAATATTAACTGAGATTTTTTTTAAATGACATTAATATTTAAGATTACTTTCATTCTTGATCTTTCCAGGTGAAAGGGTACTAGAGTTTGTGGTTTTGTTGCAACCACTAACTTAATGTAATTGATAATGAGTTCCCCCCAAAAAACCCAATCACAAACAAACTCTAGTAATCCAGGTCAGGAGGTTTTGTGTAGAACAGTGACTTTTGTTTTAATGGGAATGTCTTACATATCTGATATTACTATATAAACTAATACCGATGTTGTTCACAGCTTTCCTGACCTCATTTGTTCTGAATTCTGGATGCTGGGAAGCAGTTGGCTCTGTCAAATTGTGGAACGAGTGGTGCAGAACATCAAATACAACAAGTGTTCTTCCAACAGATGCTTTCTGTTTGTTCTACAAATTAATATCTGATCCAACAGTAAGTGGCATAATATGTATGCATTTAAAAATGATTCTCTCCTCCTATCTGATTTTCTGTTGAGAAAAGAGTAAGAGTCCTTTTCAGAAAAGAAAACCAATAAGGTTGCAGTGTTCTTATCACTTTTTCTGATGTGGTAAGCTTTGTCAGCTCACTTGACAAGGTTGCTGAGACATGAGCTGCATTTCAGGAAGTTTAGGGTACTCAACTCTGCCACGTAGCTATATTAAATTATGGAATTCAAGGTTACTTCTAGGTGTTAACTCCCACCCTCAAAGTCTAGTGCTAATAGGTGTCATATCCTCAGTTGGCATAAACTGGTGTAATAAAGTTACATTGACTTACACCAGATGAATATCTGGCCCTTTATGTGCAGTACAAGGAAGATTCATGGCAAGATGGAGTGCTTCATACCAGTTGCAGATGGAAAATCCTCATTGAAATGGTAGTAGTATATAGTGTGAATGTAATCAATATCATGTTAATGTAGAGTCAGTATCTTTTTAATATGAGACAGAAAGGGACTGTAACTGAGTTGTCTGAATCATTTGTTTACAATTCTGTCTTTTCAGGTATTGTTGTGCCAGTGCAATTGCTATGTGGCTGAGGATCAGCAATTTCAATGGCTTGAAAAGGTAAAATTGAGATTAACAGGAGTTAGGCAAAGAATTTTTCTTTTTGGGGGGGGGGGGGGGGGGGGAGGGAACCTCTTATAAGAAAAACAAAACACCTCTACTTATAATGCTCAGTTATTTTCTATATTGCTTTCCATTCCCCCCCTCCCTCTCCCCCAAGCTTCAGAAAACTAAATGTTGTTTGAATTTCGTACCAAGAAGTTCTGTCTAATCCCATTATGGCTGGTACTGGTTGCGTCTGCTGTAGTTAAACTTTCTAAAACAGTTTCCAGTAGAGAGAGCCTCTGTTCTCTCATGCGTCTGACAAAGTGGGTATTCACCCACGAAAGCTCATGCTCCAATACATCTGTTAGTCTTAAAGGTGCCACAGGACTCTGTTGCTGTTCTCTCATACTCATTTTCAGAGACATTTGCCTTTCAGGGTTAAATTTTCCATGGTTGATTTCAACAGAGGTGAATTATTCTAACCACTTTTGAGTTATGGGAATATGGAAAAAATTTTGAGTGTTTGTGGTGTGTTTTTTTTTGTTTTGTTTAGGAAAGAAAAGGTATAACAGCACTTGTACAGGGCTACGGCTGCCAAAAATAACTAGTTTGAAACTTGGCATGGACAAAGTCCTCACTGAGGAGTGTGTGTTCTGCTTTCTTTGAGGGAGAAATGCTCAGTTCCTGCCTCTTTTGTTCCATCACTATAATTCTGCCATACAGAGAGGCTGCTGCTGGAACAATTTGCAATATTGTCAACCCCAGTCACTCAAAAGGCATGAGTCAGGTCTGGAACTATTATGTAGTCAACTTCAAAATCATGAAATTCTTAAATAAATATTGGGTTATTTTTGTTGGCCTTCTAGTTTTTGAAGTGTAGTGTACACTCAGGTCATATTTTTCATGATCTTTTTTTCCTGCAACCTCATGGGTTGTGAACTTTTTTTTTTTTAAATGAAAGCTCAGATTCACATAATCGCTTGACTTTAGGAGCTGAAGTATTAACAAACACAACAGCTGTTGCGAGGCTTAGGTAAAATCATAAGAGTTAATATTATTATGCAAATTACTTAGAACATAAGAACGGCCGTACTGGGTTAGACCAAAGGTCCATCTAGCCCAGTATCCTGTCTACCGACAGTGGCCAATGCCAGGTGCCCCAGAGGGAGTGGACCTAACAGGCAATGATCAAGTGATTTCTCTCCTGCCATCCATCTCCATCCTCTGACAAACAGAGGCTAGGGACACCATTCCTTACCCATCCTGGCTAATAGCCATTAATGGACTTAACCACCATGAATTTATCCAGTTCTCTTTTAACGCTGTTATAGTCCTAGCCTTCACAACCTCCTCAGGTAAGGAGTTCCACAAGTTGACTGTGCGCTGCGTGAAGAAGAACTTCCTTGTATTTGTTTTAAACCTGCTGCCTATTAATTCCATTTGGTGACCCCTAGTTCTTGTATTATGGGAATAAGTAAATAACTTTTCCTTATCCACTTTCTCCACATCACTCATGATTTTATATATCTCTATCATATCCCCCCTCAGTCTCCTCTTTTCCAAGCTGAAGAGTCCTAGCCTCTTTAATCTCTCCTCATATGGGACCCGTTCCAAACCCCTAATCATTTTAGTTGCCCGTTTCTGAATCTTTTCTAGTGCCAGTATATCTTTTATGAGATGAGGAGACCACATCTGTACGCAGTATTCGAGATGTGGGCGTACCATCGATTTATATAAGGGCAATAATATATTCTCAGTCTTATTCTCTATCCCCTTTTTAATAATCCCTAACATCCTGTTTGCTTTTTGACCGCCTCTGCACACTGCGTGGACATCTTCAGAGAACTAGAACTCCAAGATCTTTTTCCTGACTTCTTGTAGCTAAATTAGCCCCCATCATATTGTATGTATAGTTGGGGTTATTTTTTCCAATGTGCATTACTTTACATTTATCCACATTAAATTTCATTTGCCATTTTGTTGCCCAATCACTTAGTTTTGTGAGATCTTTTTGAAGTTCTTCACAGTCTGCTTTGGTCTTAACTATCTTGAGCAGTTTAGTATCATCTGCAAACTTTGCCACCTCACTGTTTACCCCTTTCTCCAGATCATTTATAAATAAATTGAATAGGATTGGTCCGAGGACTGACCCTTGGGGAACACCACTAGTTACCCCTCTCCATTCTGAGAATTTACCATTAATTCCTACCCTTTGTTCCCGGTCTTTTAACCAGTTCTCAATCCATGAAAGGACCTTCCCTTTTATCCCATGACAGCTTAATTTACGTAAGAGCCTTTGGTGAGGGACCTTGTCAAAGGCTTTCTGGAAATCTAAGTACACTATGTCCACTGGATCCCCCTTGTCCACATGTTTGTTGACCCCTTCAAAGAACTCTAATAGATTAGTAAGACACGATTTCCCTTTACAGAAACTATGTTGACTATTGCTCAACAGTTTGTTTTTCTATGTGTCTGACAATTTTATTCTTAGCTATTGTTTCGACTAATTTGCCCGGTACCGACGTTAGACTTACCGGTCTGTAATTGCCGGGATCACCTCTAGAGCCCTTTTTAAATATTGGCGTTACATTAGCTAACTTCCAGTCATTGGGTACAGAAGCCGATTTAAAGGACAGGTTACAAACCTTAGTTAATAGTTCCGCAACTTCACATTTGAGTTCTTTCAGAACTCTTGGGTGAATGCCATCTGGTCCCGGTGACTTGTTAATGTTAAGTTTATCAGTTAATTCCAAAACCTCCTCCAGTGACACTTCAATCTGTGACAGTTCCTCAGATTTGTCACCTACAAAAGCCGGCTCAAGTTTGGGAATCTCCCTAACATCCTCAGCCGTGAAGACTGAAGCAAAGAATCCATTTAGTTTCTCCACAATGACTTTATCGTCTTTAAGCGCTCCTTTTGTATCTCGATCATCAAGGGGCCCCACTGGTTGTTTAGCAGGCTTCCTGCTTCTGATGTACTTAAAAAACATTTTGTTATTACCTTTGGAGTTTTTGGCTAGTCGTTCTTCAAACTCCTCTTTGGCTTTTCTTATTACATTCTTGCACTTAATTTGGCAGCGTTTATGCTCCTTTCTATTTCCCTCACTAGGAGTTGACTTCCACTTTTTAAAGGAAGTCTTTTTATCTCTCACTGCTTCTTTTACATGGTTGTTAAGCCACGGTGGCTCTTTTTTAGTTCTTTTACTGTGTTTCTTAATTTGGGGTATACATTGAAGTTGGGCCTCTATTATGGTGTCTTTAAAAAGCGCCCATGCAGCTTGCAGGGATTTCACTTTAGTCACTGTACTTTTTAACTTCTGTTTAACTAACCCCCTCATTTTTGCATAGTTCCCCCTTTTGAAATTAAATACCACAGTGTTGGGCTGTTGAGATGTTCTTCCCACCACAGGGATGTTGAATGCTATTGTATTATGGTCACTATTTCCAAGCGGTCCTGTTATAGTTACCTCTTGGACCAGCTCCTGCGCTCCACTCAGGACTAAATCTAGAGTTGCCTCTCCCCTTGTGGGTTCCTGTACCAGCTGCTCCATGAAGCAGTCATTTAAAGTATCGAGAAATTTTATCTCTGCATTTTGTCCTGAAGTGAAATGTTCCCAGTCAATATGGGGATAATTGAAATCTCCCACTATTATTGGGTTCTTAATATTGATAGCCTCTCTAATTTCCCTTAGCATTTCATCATCACTATCACTGTCCTGGTCTTTTTACTTGTGTAAAAAGAGTTTGTAGCAGTCTCAGTGAGGCAGAAAGGAAAATAAAATATGCTTTATAGATCTACAAAGAGATTTTAAAATTGAATTGTACCCTTTTTTATATATTTATTTATTTTCCATTAGGCATTGCAGTTAAATAGATGTTAATAGAAACTTCAGCTTTCTTTTTTGGTTAGCAGTTTGACTAAAAATCTCCCTTCTCTTCCTTTGCTGCTCCTCCCCTTCCTCCTCCTCCCTCCTCCCCCCCCCCCCCCCGCCATTGCTCTGCCTTCCATCTCAATGCAGATTTTTTTGGTTATATAACTGCACTCAAAAACAAAACCGTGTAAAACTTTAGAGCCTACAAGTCCACTCAGTCCTACTTCTTATTCTGCCAATCGCTAAGACAAACAAGTTTGTTTACTTTAACTGGAGATACTGGTGCCCGTTTCTTATTTACAATGTCACCTGAAAGTGAGAACAGGCATTCACATGGCACTTTTGTAGCCAGCGTTGCAAGGTATTTACGTGTCAGATATGCTAAACATTCGTATGCCCCTTCATGCTTCGGACACCATTCCAAAGGACATGCTTCCATGCTGATGATGCTCATTACAAAAATAATGTGTCAATTAAATTTGTGACTGTACTCCTTGGGAGGAGAATTGTATGTCTCCTGCTCTGTTTTACCTGCATTCTACATATATTTAATGTTATAGCAGTCTCTGATGATGACCTAGCACAGGGGCTGGCAAACTTTTTGGCCTGAGGGCCGCATCGGGTTTCAGAAATTGTATGGAGGGCCAGTTAGGGGAGGCTGTGCCTCCCCAAACAGCCAGGCCCTATCCTGCTTCTCGCCCCCTGACGCCCCATCCACCCCTGCTGCTATCTCTCCCTGACCACACCCAGACCCCCCCCCCAACTGCCCCCCGCCGCCCCATCCAACACCCCTCTTCTTTCCTGACTGCCCCCTGGGACCTCTGCCCCATCCACACCCCCTTCTCCCTAACTGCCCCCTACACCGCCCCATCCAACCCCCCCCACCCTTCCTGACTGTCCCCCTCTGGACCCCTGACCCATCCACCCACCCCTTCTCCTTGTCCCTTGACTGCCCCGGAACCCCCACCCCTGCTGCCCCATCCAACCCCTCCTCTCATTCCTGACAGCCCCCCCAGGACCCCTGTTCCATCCACGACCCCTGCTCCCTGACTGCCCCCCGCCACCTCATCCAACCCCTCCTCTCCTTCCTGACTGCCCCCCTGGGACCCCTACCCCATCCAACCACCCCTTCTCCCTGACCACCCCCGGAACCCCCGCCCCCATTCAACCCCCCTGTTCCCCACCCTCCGACTGCTCCCACCCGTATCCACATCCCCGGCTCCTGACCACCCCCCGAACTCCCCTGCCCTTTATCCAACCCCCCTCCCCTGCTCCCTGCCCCCTTACCGTGCTGCCTGGAGCACCAGTGGCTGGCGGCGCAACAGTCGCGCTGCCCGGCTGGAGCCAGCCACGCACCAGATCAGGCCGGGCTCTGCAGCTGCACTACCCCAGGAGCTCGCAGCTCTGTTGCCCAGAGTATTGCGCCCGCGGCACAGTGAGCTGAAGCTGGAGGCTAGCTTCCCGGGCCAGGCAGAATGGTCCTGTGGGCCGGATGTGGCCCACGGGCCATAGTTTGCCCACCTCTGACCTAGCACATGTTCGTTTTAAGAAGACTTTCACAGCAGATTTGACAAAACGCAAAGAAGGTACCAATATGAGGTTTCTAAAAATAAGAATAGCACTCGACCCAAGGTTTAAGAATCTGAAGTGCCGTCCAAAATCTGAGAGGGACAAGGTGTGGAGCATGCTTTTAGAAGTCTTAAAAGAGCAACACTTTGATGCGGAAGCTACAGAACCTGAACCACCAAAAAAGAAAATCAGCCTTCTGCTGGTGGCATCTGACTCAGATGATGAAAATGAACATGCATTGGTCTGCACTATTTTGGATTGTTATCGAGCAGAACACATCAGCATGGATGCATGTCCTCTGGAATGGTGGTTGAAGCATGAAGGGACATATGAATCTTTAGCGCATCTGGCATGTAAATATCTTGCAATGCCAGCTACAACAGTGCCATGTGAACGCCTGTTCTCACTTTCAGGTGACATTGTAAACAAGAAGTGGGCAGCATTATCTCCTGCAAATTGTAACCAACCTTGTTTGAGTGATTGGCTGACCAAGAAGTAGGACTGAGTGGACTTGTAGGCTCTAAAATTTTACATTGTTTTATTTTTGAATGCAGGTTTTTTTACATAATTCTACATTTGTAAGTTCAACTTTCATGATAGAGATTGTACTACAGTACTTGTATGAGGTGAATTGAAAAATACTTCTTAAAGTGCAAATATGTGTAATAAAATATAAATATAAATAAAGTGAGCACTGTACACTTTGTATTCTGTGTTCTAATTTAAATCAATATATTTGAACATGTAGTAAACATCCAAAATATTTAAAAATGTTATTCCGTTGTTTAACAGTGCGATTAATTGTGATTAATTTTTTTAATTGCTTGACAGTCCTAATTCCTATTTTTTCTGCAACATTGTTACTTGAGGTCAAAATAAACAACCTTAAAAATTCCCAGGCTGCCCCTAGAAGTTCAACAAATTTTAACTTCACATAGGAGGAAATGAGAAATCTAAAATGTGGAAACAAGAAAAAGAAAGAAAGAAAGAATTAGATATTTATGGAGTATCTAGCGAATAGATATAACTTGGAAATGTAATCTGAAGGCTGTTGCTTAATTTACACAATCATTCTGATTTCATATGGATTCCTTTCCCTATCCACTCACACATTAGAAAAAGGAATCATTCAAGTTTCTTTGTAGAAAGGGCCAAAAATCTGAAGCCTACAGAGCAAGTCAGTAGACTTGGCAGATATGTAATTATCTCCTCCTGTTTAGTAGTTTTTGTTTTGATTGAAGCAACACAGTAATCCCTGTTTTTGAGGGTGCGGTAGAACTGTCAATTAACTTCACATATCTGAGAAACTACTTTTTTGCCATCTGAACTAAAATGAACCCAGTCTTCTGTAATTGGACTCCATTCCTGTTTTAGCATAAACCTCACTTATGCTGGAATTAATATTTTCATTCCAGGTTTTTGGCTGTATGCGGGAGGAGGATCTGCAAGTAACCATTCTTTCGACATGTCCTGTAACTGATTATAAAACCCCTGAATCCACTTTAACGCTTCCTTCTCCTTTTCTGAAAGCTTTAAAGACAAAAGAATTCAAAGAGATCGTCTGTTGTCCACTGCTGGAGCAGCCAAATATTGTACAGGGTCTCCCTGCTGCTGGTATTATGCAACTTCATTTATATTCTTGCATTCATTTATTTTTTTGCTGCATTGCAAGGTCATGCTTGTGTCCTATGCTAACCATTGACATTTATTGGTGAATGTTAATTTTGAACAGCATAACGTTTAACTGATGATCCTAATTTTAAGTTTATCCTCCAATATATAATTTAGTGAATGAGCCAGGAAGATAACATTGTGAAAATTAATTCACAACACTTGGCATCTTACACATCAGTATGTAAAACTGCTGATGTATACAAAAATTATGTTCTGTAATTAACCGCTTATACTGCGTAACATTACATCTTACAGTATATTTTGAACCAGGAGTCACCCAATGAAATTAGCAGGCATAAGGAAGTACTTCTTCACACAACGCAGCGTCATCCTCTGGAGCCCTTTGCCAGGGAATGTTGTGAAGGCCAAAAGCATAACTGAGTTCAAAAATAATTAGATATGTTCTTGGAGGATAGTCCCTCAATGGCTATTAGCCAAGATGGGCAGAGACGCAACCCCATAGCAAAATGGTATATTACTTAAATTGAAAGCGATGTTATGCAGTGTGGATTAGATTACTTTGATGTAACAGTCTTTTCTTTTTGGTTATATTTAGTTCTGAGTTATTGTCAAGTATGGCAGATTCCTGCAGTGTTGTATCAGTGTTACACGGATGTCATCAAACTGGACACTGTTACAATTGAAGCATTCAAGCCTGTGCTTTCTTCTAAGAACCTGAAGAGTTTAGTCAAGGTAAAGCTTAATTTTAAAGATTAGTGGGAAGTTCTATCTCTTGTAGTATCGGAGTGTCTGAGGTTGTAGACTAATCAGACTTAAATGTATAGTATTTGAGAGAGACAAACTTGGATTAACAGACTATCCTGAATATAAACCTTAGAAATTGCCTTAAACTGCTTAAATGCCTTAAACTGCTTCCAGCTATGATTAGCCTCTTAGCAATAGTGTGTGAGAAGCTCTGGATTCACAATAATCATTTCATTTTTGAATTTATTATCTGGTATTTAAAGGAATAACTTCAAGTGACTATTGTAAATAGAACTTCCTATAGATCTTATTAAAAGCCTCTAAGCTACTCATGTTGCTTACTGGTCCGTGAGCTAAATATCTTACCACTGTGCATCCATAGTCAAAATGGTGCTATTCTATTAGCTGTGTATCAGATGAGAGCCATTCTAGATATCATTTAAACATTATTTTGCAAATGTTAATTTTTTTAGTTGTATCAATTTCTTTTAAACCTGAAAGAGTACAGACTTCAGGGACATATTAATCATAAAGGGCCAGATTTTTAAAGATATTTTGGCCTTGGTATGCTCAGTATTGCAACACCTACCTGATTTAGGAGCCAAAATCTCATTTTCAAAAGAGATTTAGGAGCCAAAGTCCCCATGACTGTCAGGTGCTCTATCCGCTAGGCCACACTGTCTCCATCAGCAAGCAAAAAGTTGAGTATTTTCCTTTTTTAAAAATGTTTTGAATGAACATGTTTACAGAATGGCTTCTGTAAAGTAGTTGCCCTGGTTTTGCCAGTTGAACTTGAGTTTAAATGGAAAAAGTGATTGGTAGGAGAATCTTTGGAAATGAGCTGTTTTCAGCTGTGACTGAGATGCAAATTCCAGCTTTCAGACACCACCTATGAATTTTAGCATCCAACAAGACTTCTAAATTGATATCGCTTTGTTGAGGGGAAATAAAAATGCAGCCTCTTCCCCCTCCCTTTTATGGGTGTAACTATTTGAGTGAGAGAATACAGGTTAACAAGTCCTAGTGTGTGATTAAACTGGACACTCCTTTGGAGCTTTCACTAGCTCTCTAGATACTTTTTCATAACACCTGACCCTTATTTATACAGTAACTCCTCACTTAAAGTTGTCCCGGTTAACATTGTTTTGTTGTTACATTGCTGATCAATTAGAGAACATGCTTGTTTAAAGTTGTGCAATGCTCCCTTATAATGTTGTTTGGCAGCCGCCTGCTTTGTCCACTGCTTGCAGAAAGAGCAGCCCGTTGGAGCTAGCTGTGCTGCTCCTGCCCTCTGCCGTGGAGCTGCTCCTGGGAGCCTCCTGCTTGTTGTGCAAAGGGGCGGGGGGGGGGGGAAGAGGGGTGCTAATGTCAGGGTGTCCCTCTCTCCCCCCCGCCCCACAGAGCAGGGTGGGGGGACACAACAGGGCTCAGGACAGAGGGAACTTGCTGGCAGCAGTTGCTATCTCAGCTTGCTGATCTACTTAAAAAGGCAATGTGTTGTGACGAAGTTCCTCCTCTAGCTTGGTGGGTCCTGCGCTTATTGGCGGATTTGCTCACTTCAGAGATTCACCTTGTAGGTCAGGAAACAGCCCAGAGACCTTCCCGTCTGGTAGAAGCCACAGTCCAGGTCAATGCCTCCTGTGTCTGATTAGGAGTTGGGAGGTTTGGTGGGAACCTGGGCCCGCCCTCTACTCTGGGTTCCAGCCCTGTGGACTGCAGCTGTCTAGAGTGCCTCCTGGTACAGCTGCACGACAGCTACAACTCCCTGAGCTACTTCCCCATAGCTTCCTCCCAACACCTTCTTAATCCTCAGCACAGGACCTTTCTCCAGGTGTCTGATAATGCTTGTATTCCTCAATCCTTCAGCAATACACCTTTTCACTCTCAGCTCCTAGTGCCTCTTGCTCCCAGCTCCTCGCATGCATGCTACAAACTTAAGTGAGGTCCTTTTTAAACTCAGGTGCCCTGATTAGCCAGCCTGTCCTAATTGATTCTAGCAGTTTCTTCTCAATTGGCTCCAGGTGTCCTAATTAGCCTCCTTGCCTTAATTGGTTCCAGCAAGCTCCTGCTTGTTCTGGAATTGCCCCTGTTACCTTACCCAGGGAAAAGGGATCTACTTAATCTGGGACTAATATATGTGCCTTCGAACACTCTCCTGTAGCCATCTGGCCTGACCCTGTCACAGTACTTAGAGTGGGGTCAGCCTACTTAAAGGGGCAATGCATGTATGTCTCATGCAAATGGTGTGTCTCCCCTCCCTCCATTCGTGCTGCCTTGTAGAGCATGAGGCTACATTAACAACACTGTGTTAACCCTTGAGGGCTCAGCCGAGTGCTAGTTCATCATTTAGCAGTAAGGTATTCCCTGGGAAATATCCCACTCTCTTCCACCCTCTGGCTTCACCACCTCAACCAAGCTTCACAATCATCATTGCTGTGTACAGTATTAAATTGTTTATTTAAAACTTATACTCTGTGTGTGTGTGTGTGTGTGTGTGTGTGTGTGTGTGTGTGT
>NW_020664381.1:3595920-3610551 GCF_002925995.2 Terrapene triunguis
GAGGTACGCGGGCCCTCCCCGCGGGGGGGGGGGGCTCCTGGGAGCCTGCTGCTTGTTGGGGAGGGGGGGGGGGGGGGGGGAAAGAGGGGTGCTAATGTCAGGGTGTCCCTCTCTCCCCCCCGCCCCACAGAGCAGGGTGGGGGGACACAACAGGGCTCAGGACAGAGGGAACTTGCTGGCAGCAGTTGCTATCTCAGCTTGCTGATCTACTTAAAAAGGCAATGTGTTGTGACGAAGTTCCTCCTCTAGCTTGGTGGGTCCTGCGCTTATTGGCGGATTTGCTCACTTCAGAGATTCACCTTGTAGGTCAGGAAACAGCCCAGAGACCTTCCCGTCTGGTAGAAGCCACAGTCCAGGTCAATGCCTCCTGTGTCTGATTAGGAGTTGGGAGGTTTGGTGGGAACCTGGGCCCGCCCTCCACTCCGGGTTCTAGCCCAGGGCCCTGTGGACTGCAGCTGTCTAGAGTGCCTCCTGGTACAGCTGCACGACAGCTACAACTCCCTGAGCTACTTCCCCATGGCCTCCTCCCAACACCTTCTTAATCCTCAGCACAGGACCTTTCTCCAGGTGTCTGATAATGCTTGTATTCCTCAATCCTTCAGCAATACACCTTTTCACTCTCAGCTCCTAGTGCCTCTTGCTCCTAGCTCCTCGCATGCACACTACAAACTTAAGTGAGGTCCTTTTTAAACTCAGGTGCCCTGATTAGCCAGCCTGTCCTAATTGATTCTAGCAGTTTCTTCTCAATTGGCTCCAGGTGTCCTAATTAGCCTCCTTGCCTTAATTGGTTCCAGCAAGCTCCTGCTTGTTCTGGAATTGCCCCTGTTACCTTACCCAGGGAAAAGGGATCTACTTAATCTGGGACTAATATATGTGCCTTCGAACACTCTCCTGTAGCCATCTGGCCTGACCCTGTCACAGTACTTAGAGTGGGGTCAGCCTACTTAAAGGGGCAATGCATGTATGTCTCATGCAAATGGTGTGTCTCCCCTCCCTCCATTCGTGCTGCCTTGTAGAGCATGAGGCTACGTTAACAACACTGTGTTAACCCTTGAGGGCTCAGCCGAGTGCTAGTTCATCATTTAGCAGTAAGGTATTCCCTGGGAAATATCCTACTCTCTTCCACCCTCTGGCTTCACCAGCTCAAACAATCATCATTGCTGTGTACAGTATTAAATTGTTTATTTAAAACTTATACTGTGTGTGTGTGTGTGTGTGTGTGTGTGTGTATGTATGTATGTATATATATATATATATATATATATATATATTTTTTTTTGTGTGTGGTGAAAATTTTTTCCCTGGAACCTAACCCCCTCCTATTTACACTAATTCTTATGGGGAAATTGGATTCGCTTAACGTTGTTTCGCTTAAAGTAGCATTTTTCAGGAACATAACTACAATGTTAAGTGAGGAGTTACTGTAGTTAATGTTTTAATCATATTGCTGTTAACTGTAATAAAGTTTTGAGTGTGTAGGAAAGAGTATGATTGAACTGTTGTGTAACCTACTAGTGATGACTATTTCTTTATTTTACTAGGATATGTCCAAAAGCACAGAGATACTGAAGAAATTAGTGACAACCAATGAAATTCATAACAACATTTATACATAAAGATAAAGTGGACACTTATCACTAACCAGTACATTCAAGTCTGAAGAGCACTTTTGTCAACTCCAGTTGCTTATTTGAAGATATTTTGGAATTATAGCTGCTTCTTTAAAAGTGGAATAAATCCTAATAGATTTTTTTATATTTTGAGATACTCTTTATTTGAGCAATTTTCAATGCCTAGAGTGACTTAACACATGTCAAATTTTCTTGCTTCACTAGATGGGAGTATATTTTTAACAGTTTATTAACCCAAAGAGACGACTTGAGGATGAAATGCACATTTTTCCCTTAAGTGAATCGAATGACTTGTTTTAAATATACACGTGCTATATTCAAAACAGAAAAGTAGGTTTGATTGATGTCTAATGATGTCATACTTCGTTACATTTATTTTGAGTTATAAAAATTGAGTTGTCTTAAATCTATGTGGGTGATCTGAATAAAGATACTCAGAAGTTCTCAAATTTTATATACAAAATATTTATGTTAAAAATACCATGGTAAAGACATACTTGGAAACCTACTTATGTGTAAAAATACGATTCAGGATTCCACCATTTGCATTAGTAAAAGTGGTGGGAACATGGAATTATCAGCTATCTGGAAGCAGATGAAATATGTGACTCCATTTTTACTTCACTTTGGAACTTGCCTCAATATTTTAGCCACCTTTCTCTTACATAAAGAGAAATTATACTTTATAGTAGTCAGAAATTTTGCAGGTCAAAACTGTTTCAATAAGCTTTTAATCTTAACAGCACCTAGCACAATGTGGTCCATGACTCTTAACATGCTGCGACAATACAAAGAAGAAATAATAATCAAAACTGACTTTAATATTAAGTCTGTCTACATCCATACAATAAAAATTTGCTTCAACCGTTTTAACTGAGTTGACAAAGGAGTAGTAAGAACAACAGTCACCTTTATGCTGAATAAGAAATTTTCAAAGAGAAGCAAATAGTTTAAATGTTCAGTATTTAAAGTTGAAATGATTTTAGAGGTTAATATTTTAAGAACCTATGGTTTATAATGTTGTTCTGACTGTGTTTTTAAAATTAAATATTGGAATTGGCACAAAGTTGCGGTACATTAACTGTATATTGTCCCTGACAGTGTATTCAAGATTATAATTGCAAATGTGGCATGAAGAGTTAATATTCTGTTGTAGCCATCTGCATCAGAGTGCTGTTACTAGAATGAGAACTTTAAAATGTATTTGGGTCATTTTACAGGAAAGAAAGATTACTTTCAATCTACTGTGGCTTAGATCGTTCTCAGCATAGTCAGTTTGATTTTTTTTATTGTGAAAGCTCACTGGAATATTTGTACCAATATACTTTTGTGTCTTAACTGCATTACTTTGCCTGGTTCTGAAATTTCTGACTCGCTTTATATTGTGCTAGAATCTCAACTGCCCCGGCTATATTTGGCCTTATAGTGTGATAAATGATGCAGGTGAGACCAAGTCTTCAGCAAATTTTATTAGTGTAAAGCCTCTCATCATTGGGCACTTTCATTTAAAGTACTGTTAATATAGTAAGAGTTTAGAGCTCAGGAAAACAAGTGGCCACCATTATATAAGTGGTATATTTTGAAACATACAAGCAAGGAGACCTTTTTTCTTTTTTTACTTCTAAACCAAATTTTACTTAGTTTGAAGAAAACCTGTTTCTACGGTTGCTTTGTAGGTCTGACCTGAGATGAAAATATTTTTGCCATGAAAGGATTGTTCATTGGCTACCCCAGTTGCTTGCTTATACATTTCAAATGTGAATATTGTTTATTGTAAATTGAAGATTACAGAGGAAAACCTTGAATAAATAACAATACCTGTAAACTTTTACAGCAGTGGTTTTCAACCTTTTTTCATCTGCGGACCCCTAAAAATTTCAGATGGAGGTGCAGGCCCATTTGGAAATTGTAGACATAGTCTGCGGACCTCTGGTTGAAAACCACTGTACTATGGTAAGAGGTCTGCAAAAGGTTGCTGTTCGACATAGTGTGTGGACCCCCAGGGGTCTGCAGACCACAGGTTGAAAACCACCATTTTACAGAAATAGAAAGTATCTTTCTAGTTTGTCTTGTTACCACTGCAGTTGTAACTTTTCAAAATAGTTCCTCAACTACAGCTGAATTTACTCCCAACTTATACTAAGCAAAAAGGAAAATTTATGTATTTACTATGAAGAAGGTTTAAAAAAAAACCACCACTGATAAATCCGAAGTCTGGAAATCAAAGCTAGAAAAATTAGAACTGGGAATCAAGTGTATACTGTATTTCTAACAAGGAGTAATTTATCAGGGGATGTGATAGGGTCTTTGTAACTTGAAATCTTCAAATCAGGACTGAATGTTTTATAAAAGATGTGCTCTAGTCCATATTCGTCTCACTGAATGAATTACTGAGTGAAGTTGTGTGGTCGTGACTATGCAGGAGATCAGATTAAATCTAATGGCCTGAAAATATGGGTCTGATCCAGTGGAACAAACAGCTGGGCAGGGCTCCCTCCACTAACTCCACCCCTCAGACCCAGTATGCGGCCCCTGCACCTCTCTCCACTTCCACCAGGACATCACATGTATAAGGCGCTCCCCGAATCTCCTGGGGTAGGGAAGAGAACAAGAGCCAGCCTAAGGTTCCTTCAACAGCCCGCTACAGGTTGGATCCACCATGCCTATCCCCTCTCTTGGGTGCAAGCTCTCCCTGATTACCATGCATGACTCCAGTAGGCCATTCTACCTTTCCCACACCCCAGCCTTGTCATGCTCCCAGCTAATGCAGTTAGTCCTGTAGCTTGAGCCCTGTACTGCTGAACGGTCAGAGTTCAAGCACTATCAGTGATGCATGATGAGTTGTTACAATTACAGATATTTTTTACCTTTTTCCTTTTAAAAAAACCCCACAAACCTATGGGATATTACACAGCATAAACTGCTTAAAAACATTAAGGTTGCAAAGTCAAGTGCTCAAAAGTAAGGAATGGCTCATGCAACCTTAATTCAGCCCCCTTGTGCATATGCATGAGGATAGTCTTGAAATTACATAATTGGATACTATTTTTTTCCATAGGACCCCTGCCTCATTAAGAACAGGATGGAGAGTGCCCAAGGAATGAATCAGAATTATGTAGTTAAGGAAGTTGTTTGTAGGATCCCAGCTTCATTTGCTCTAGAAGTTGGAAGATATATTAGCAAACAAGGTAGGAGACTGCAGGAAATGAGATGATGATTTTATGGTTAAGGCAGGTGAATCCCACATAGGAGAACTCATTTCTAACCCTACTTCGGTCACAGTCTTCCATTGTGATGCTAAGCAAGTTATGTAAGACACAATTTTGGCATGTGGCCACTAACTGTGAGTTCCTTGTTTTCTGGTTGAAACATAAAATAAGATACCTGGGCCATGGGTGATCAGTCCCTTTGTAGTAAGGTAGTAGTATCAGCAGGAGTGAGTCCCAGTCATGGCTCTGCCATTGTTTTACTGTGTCTTGCTCAGGCAAGTCTTTTTACCTTAATTTTGCCATATGTATAATAATGCTCTCTTATAGGGAAGCAGTTAGTTACTATGATGATGAATACCCTAGAAAAGACTGAGGAACTAAATGCTTCTCTTTTCCTGCCTGTATTGCAAGTTTTGGATAGTGTGCGGTAAATAATGCACTAATTGAATGATGAGGTTAAAAATATTGTGAACAGCCGTTTCAGATCCAGAACACTGCCTATCCTAGATACTGAATGAGGAAGGGGGTCTGAGGGGAAAAATACCATGTAATTAGACTGTTATAATGTACGTGTACATGGGGGCCAAATTGAGGTTGTACGGGCAAGCTACATTCTGGCATTTCCTAACTTTCAGTTGCTTGACTTTGTAACCTAAATAAATGTTTAAACATAGTCTTTGTAACATAGTTTTTGTATATGACAATATAGAATAGTGTTTGTTGGTGTGCTTAAAAAAAGCTATATTGTACGGGCTTTTAAATGTGTACATTTCTAAAAACAGATTCCTACCTAAACAGTTGCTAAAAGGAACATGCTTAGTTACTCGGGTTTTAGCCAAGGGATTGTAGCAAGCTTCCACAGTCATATTGTCCACCTTGCGTTTGAGGCTGATTTTTTTTTCCATATTTTCTTCCCCTTTGGCATCAGCTGTGTGAGAATTTATGCAAAGAATATTTACTTTGATAATTACTGAAATATAGCAGAATCTCCCTTTTTTTTAAAAACCAAATCGTACATTTGGTTGACTTTTTTAGTCTTATTCCAAGCTAGTGTAGTAAGTACATTTTATTTATTCATTAACGTATATTACGTACACCTCTTACACTTTCTAGGCGTATATAAGCATTTTAAAAAAGATAAATCCCTATTTTTTTTTCCTAACAACCCCTCCTGCAGATTAAAACAAACACACACCACTATATTGAACAGGTACCTCTTGGGTAATTGTCACTGTAGGGAATAGCAGGTTCTCTTGAAAAAACTGCAGGAGTGAGTTTCCTGGGTTTGTGTGTGCGTTTGTGTTTACCACAGCTATTTGTCTGTGAATACTCTTCACTGTGTCTTACCAAGCACTCATTCAATTATGTTTCACTGTTCTGAGAATAATAGCAGACTAAAAAGCCACGTAAGCAAACATGCAATCTTTTTTTCCTTTTGCAGTAATTTTTGACTCACTCATTTTCCTTTCTAATGTGCTCGTGTTCATTTTAGCATACAACTACCTGAAGCGATTGGGCCCTTAAATGTACAGAAATAAAAACACTGTCTTTAGAAATGTTTTCATTAGCCAGAGGTGGGCCATCTAATGCTCTAATTTTAAGAAGTATGGTCTCCCACTAACAACACCATAGTTAAGGTTGCACCATATTTTCTGTTCTACAGGGTCTGTACCTCAGTGTCTCCCCTTTTTTTGGAACTCATTTTATAAATACACCTTGGGGGACTTGAACCAAATTTTACCCACTAATTAGCATGTGGAGTGATCTCAGGTGTGTTTGGTGTTTGAAAGTTCTTGGGTTTTTAGGACATTTGGGAAACCACAACTTTGGAAAGGCCTGTTTCCCTTTCCTCACCCCTCACTCCCATGCACATTTGCAGCTGCTTGAGCAGTAATATTGTAACATCAGAGACAAATCAGCTGCTCACCACTCCCTCCTTCCCGTTCATTGCCCTGGTTGTCCTGGAAACGTGGCAACAGCTGCCTTTGATAACTGATTTACCTTAGATTAACACAACATTACCGAGAAGGGTCACAGGAGGGAGCTGTAATGAAAGCAAAGCAGATTGGATTTGAACTGCAGTAAGTTTCCTTCAAAGGGCAAATGTTTACCTTCCTTAAAAGGGATACATGAAAATAATATAAACTATACACAGGAAAGGGAGCTGCAATTTTGTATCTGCTTTTTACAAAGTGGGGGCTATGACTTTCTGAATATTTGCCTTTTACAAAAAGCAGGAAACTAGCTCTGAGTCCCTAGTCAGTTCTCTGTTACATACAAATAAAAATATCATTTAGCAGTTGCAGGAAAAGTGGAGTTCCATTTATAAAAAAGTTTCACAAAGATAACAGCAACAAAATGAACATTGAAGACAATGTATGTGTGTGCTTTATTATTGCGATGGCACATATATAAAAAAATCAGTTAAAAATAGAAAATTCACAAAAAATGTTTAGTTAAAGGTGGCTCTGGTCAATAAATCATAAAAATTAGAAAACGCAAAGCTAAGGATTAAAAAGGCCAAAAAGGTTGCAAAATCAAGGACTCACAAGTTAGGAAATGCCAGAATGAATATTGCCAATGCCCCACTCAGCCCCGGATTGGTGGGCAGGCAGCAAGTGCCCCCTGCTGCCCTAGAGCATGGGGGTGGGCACTCCCCTGACCCAGAGCACCAGGTGGGCAGGTGGTGTATGCCCCGCCCCAGCCCTGGAGCACTGGGTGGTGCAGTCCCAGCAGGCTTCCCGGAAGAGGAGCAGCCTGCATGGGCTGGGGCCAAGCTGCAAGCAGGTGGGGGCCTCAGGGTAGAGCCTGGGCAGGGCCACACAGGGCTGTTTGGGGAGGCAAAGCCGTTCCCTGCCTACGCTACCCGCCACCCTGGTAGGGCACTGTTCTACTCTACTCATCTAAGACGTGCCTCACTGCCTCCTAGGGTGACCAGATGTCCTGATTTTATAGGGACAGTCCCAATTTTTGGGTCTTTTTCTTATATAGGCTCCTATTACCCCCCACCCCCATCCCAATTTTTCACATTTGCTGTCTGGTTACCCTACCGCCTACATTGCTATTTATATCCATGGTAACTGGGCATGTAGTGCTTGTAGTCTACACACTGCCAAAAGTGTAGATGTACCCTGTGTAACTATATTTACCCTATGCAGTTTATTGTCATAGAGTTATCTGCACTCACTTAAGTCCAAAAAATGATTGTAGTGGCTGAAGCCCATAGCCACTATTAAATGGGAACTATTCTGTACAGTACTTGTAGGGTGTAGCACTGAAGTTCTAAAATATGTCGTGCAGATCCCAAAAGGTGCTGTAGTCAGCATGCTGCCCTCAGACACAAAGATGGTGTGTTTGTGTGTGTGTGTAGAGAGAGAGATGGTGTAATTAAGTGGCTTGAGAAGGAACCTGGGATCTGTCAACTCCTGACATTACGTGCCTCTGCCATTGACTTGCTGTGTGTCCTTGGCCAAATCACTTCAGTTGTTTTTTTAGCTTTGACACCTTTCAAATTGTCTGAGGTCCTGGATGCTATATAAAAAAGTAAGCTAGTGGCAAGGCACCATGTACTATGTGGCAAGCTTGACCTCAATTCTCCTGCCAAGCCCTAATATATTGGATTAAATATAGAAGCAAATAATACAATTGGTATAGTATTTCCTGTGTTATTTGGTTTGGGTCAGAGTCTGCCAATCCTTGGTCATGTTAAGTAATACCTTACTAAAAATAGGAATAATTAGTAAGTCTGATGGGGCTTAACCATCATCACCTGCAAGGCAAGGGAAAGAATTTTAGTTATTAATTGTGCTCTGCACCTGGAGGGTGAGGAACTAATTGCCTCCTGGCCAGAGGAGGTGGAGTTAGGTCTTACAAGTAGACTGAGAGAGTGCAGTTTTGTGGAGACAAGTTGCTGTGGTAGAGAGAGAGGCCCCAAGATCGGGGTTAACCAAACAGGTAAAAGAAAGATTGCTACAAGAGTAGGCTAGGCTCCTGCAGGGGAGGTGATGAGGTAGAGCTATCAAGGGACCTGCATGAGAGGGGCTATCCATTTGAAGATTTGGTTGGACTTTATTTGAATTTTTGGATTACTCCAAAAGGGTAACTTATGCTTTTTATTTAACCTGGCTGGAGGGCCAAGCCACTGAGCACTCAGAGAGGGAGTTGAAAGAAGATATGGGTCTGAGGGAGACCCCAATGAGGGGTACTAAAGATGAAGACCCCTGTCCAGGCACAAAGGAGTACCCTGGAGGTGAGGGTGGGTACTTATGCTAAGGTACTGTTCAGCATAAGTTAAAATAGTAATCTGCCTCTTAAATGTTAAATTTAATTTATTTCAGCTGTGATTGAGTTTATTGTTTTTGCTTCTGAATTTTTCTTTCCTGAACCAAGAATCAGGATCAAATGAGGTCTTTAGTGTATTTATATTTATAGCTTTTAACTTACTTGAAACACACAGTATGTGGACAAAAAAATCTTACTAGTTAAGTAAGATCAATCTGTGATGGTCTTTCCTAATTAATGTTCTTCTGTGGCTTCTAGGAAAATAACATTCATAGGAATACCAAAAGGGAAGTAAGTGCCTTAACATTGATTCTACCCTATTCCAGCCACAATTTTCTGCTGAAAGATGGCTCTGCAGAGCAGCCTGCTTCCACAGCTGTGAGATTGAGTTGTGCCTGTCTTGAAAAGTGGCCTTTAATATTAGAATTTACAGCAAAACATCCTGATAGTCTCTGGTGTTGACATGTGGTTGCCAGACTGTTTAATAGTGTCTATAATTACTTTAAAATCTGATGCACAGTATGAAAATGCAGGAGTGTTGAGTATAAACCATATTTTAATAATTTGACCACCTGTACTCTAGCCCAGTCTTAAAATAAAGAACTTGAAATCCTCTGTACATTTATTTGTAGCAGATGTTAAATCTTTGGTGTGTTTTACACACTAGGCAACCTATAGTAAACATGACCCTTACAAAAATAACTCAAAGCATATTTATTTCAAAGAATTTAGAATTCTTTGTATGAGGAAGTGGCTACAGGAAGCTGTATCCATTGTTGTGGTTGGTTTTTAGAGGTGTGCTCACAATGGGATGAGAGGTTTCAATCATTACTGTAGTTGGGCAGAAGTATTTCAGGGTTTAAAAGATAAAAGCCTCTTTATTTTGTTTTAGTAACTCTTCTCAGCTGTTATTTCTAGCACAGATATTTTTTTTTCTATGCCAGTCACCTCACTAAAGAAATGACCCTGATGCACTAGATTGGGGGTGTCAAACTCTTACTGAAATGAGGGATAAATTACTCTTTCATTCAGTCTGGGGTTGGGAATGAAAAGTTTGCTGGCAAGAAGCAAATTTTGCTGTCTTATTTGACTGCAGAATGTAGCTTTTTAGTTAGCAATGCTACAATTAAAGACACTGTTAAAAAGTAAATGCATTTATGCAACCTTCCTAACCTCAAGTGCCTGAGTCAGCTGCAAAAAAAAAAAAAAAAATCTTGGGTTTATTTCCCTTGTTGGGTTTTTGCGCTGTTGTGGTATATACATGGATCGCCTTTTCAAGCTTTTTCCTTAAATGATGATGAATTGAACCTTTGTTTATGAAAATTGACATTCTCATGTAATCACATGACTTTAGGAGTGGGGGCTTTAAGAAAATCACCAAACATCACAAGGCTTGCAATAAAATCATGAATTGCTCTGCCTCCCCCCCCCCCCCCCCAATGCATTTTATCTCCCTTCCTCCATCAGTTAGGAAATATACTCCCCATACACTTTTTTTCCTACCCATTTGGGGAAAATCTCATCACCCACTTTCTCTTTTCTCCCCCCTCACATTTGTCTCCCTCTATCCTCCTTCTGAGGTAAATTCCTCCTTTTCCCTATCACTTGCCTCCCGCTTGCTGCCCCCCCCCCCATTTTGCAGAATCGTTTTCCTCTATCCATTTTGGGCATTTTTGTGGGCATGGGTGGGGAAGGTACCATATAGAAGGAGTCGCCCTCCTTTGTCTACCGCTGTGGAGTTCAGTAGCTGCAAAGTTGGTGGGAGAATAGGAACCCAGTTCTGTGAGCACAGCACTGGTAGAAGCAGGGAGTACAGCAGAAAGGGGACTGGAAAGTAGTCTCCTCTGAGCCATGGTGATAGTGATGATTTCTCAAAAAGCCACTGGTTGGCTGTGGTAGGGTGATTGGGCACAGACACCGAATCTTATCATGTGTGAGCTCTCGTCAACTCCTTGAGCTGTAGAGCAGGTCCCTTTTGAAGTGGACTGGGCAAGCTGTGGACTGGAGAGAATGGTCGTGGGAGTCCTGGGACCATATCTAGCCTGTGGGCCACATGTTTGACATCCCTGTTCTCTGACTATGTGTACTGTGGTAATGGGTATGGGTCCCCAGTGATGGATTAGGCCCCATTGTGGAAGTCATTGTACAAACACATTTCATTATGACAAAAAGTTGGAATCCAAGCCCAAGTTTTCAACACAGGCCACTGATTTTGAGCACCCCAGTTTTGGATGCCCACCTTGCCCCTGAGACTTTTACACTTGCAGCTTGAGTTGAAGTCTATGGAAGTTGCAGATACTTACCACCTCTGAAAATTGAGGCCAAGATGTCGCAAGTGGCCAATGTTGAAAATTTTGACCTAAATCATAATGCTGCTTGTGCCTTCTATAGGAGAGGCCCACATGGAGTGAGCTACTATATGCATTAAACATTGTGGGCTCTCAACTATAATGAGGATATTAGCCACTCTAATAGTGTTACAATGGGCTAGTTTGTTTGCAGTGAGAATTCTTCTCTGGACTGAAACTTGGCTTACAAGGATCCAGCACAGGAAAAAGTGTGTGTTTTGTTTTAATGTCAATTGGTGTAGACTAAGCTTTTTTTGTTTTCTAACATAAGCATTAGTTTAAAATTGCCAGGATATGTATTGCCAGGACCAGTCATTCTGATCTCTGAGATAAAACATTTGCATCATCATGAATGTCACCAAAATATCCATTAGGGGTTCTTGAGTACATGGGCCTCTGTTAAGCACATGTTTGTGCTTTGTTGAACTGGGGATGGTGGGAGAGCTGTTTTTTCTGTGTTTTTAAAAGGCTTCTTTTGGATACATTGGTACTTGGTAAACCTGAAATGAACATTGCAAAATATTTCTGAAAGAAAACAACCTCAAGAAAACTACACTTCAAAACTTTTTCTTGATGTATTTGCAGATGTATTTCCTTTATAATGGTTGTATTTTTCTTCATTTAAAAAGAACAAAAACTTTGAGTCAAGGACTAATTCCTGTCTTGATTAAGGTACGTCTCCAATAGAGAGACTGTACTGGCATAGCTACATCACAATAGCTATGCTGGCATAACCCTGTTGTATAAATGTAGCCTACACCAATGGGATGGACACTTCCATCAACGTAGGACACCACTCCCTGAATGATGGTAGCTATGTCAACAGAAGCATTCTTCCATTGACATGGGGGCTACGTTGTCACAGCTATATTGGTCAGGATGTGGTGGTTTTTAACACCCCAGAGCAAGTCTATCAAGCGTTTGATACGGTACCGCATGAGGAATTATTGGTTAAATTGGAAAAGATGGGGATTGATATGAAAATCCAGAGGTGGATAAAGAACTGGTTAAAGGGGAGACTGCAGCGGGTCGTACTGAAAGGTGAACTGTCAGGTTGGAGGGAGGTTACCAGTGGAGTTCCTCAAGGTTTGGTTTTGGGTCCGATTTTATTTAATCTATTTATTACTGACCTCGGAACCGAATGTAGGAGTGGGCTGATAAAGTTTGCAGATGATACAAAGTTGGGAGGTATTGCCAATTCGGAGAAGGATCGGGATATCCTGCAGGGAGATTTGGATGACCTTGTAAACTGGAGTAATAGTAATAGGATGAAATTTAATAGTGAGAAGTGTAAGGTGATGCATTTAGGGATGACTAACAAGAATTTTAGTTATAAGCTGGGGACGCATTGGTTGGAAGTAACGGAAGAGGAGAAGGACCTCGGAGTCCTGGTTGATCGCAGGATGACTATGAGTCGGCAATGTGACGTGGCTGTGAAAAAAGCTAATGCGGTCCTGGGATGCATTAGGCGAGGTATTTCTAGTAGGGATAAGGAGGTGCTGGTTCCGTTATACAAGGCACTGGTGAGACCTCATTTGGAGTACTGTGTGCAGTTCTGGTCTCCCATGTTTAAAAAGGATGAATACAAACTGGAACGGGTACAGAGAAGGGCCACTAGGCTGATCCGAGGAATGGAAAACCTGTCGTATGAAAGGAGACTCGAGGAGCTCGGTTTGTTTACCTTAACCAAAAGAAGGCTGAGGGGGGATATGATTGCTCTCTTTAAATATATCAGAGGGATAAATACCAGGGAGGGAGAGGAATTATTTCAGCTCAGTACTAATGTGGACACGAGAACAAATGGATATAAACTGGCCGTCGGGAAGTTTAGGCTTGGATTAGACGACGATTTCTAACCATCAGAGGGGTGAAGTTCTGGAACAGCCTTCCGAGGGAAACAGTGGGGGCGAAAGACCTCTCTGGCTTTAAGATTAAGCTTGATAAGTTTATGGAGGGGATGGTTTGATGGGATAATGTGATTTTAGTCAATAGGTCAATAACGTGCTATCGCTGGTAATTAGTAACAATGGTCAATGATGGGATATTATAAGTTACTACAGAGAACATTTTCCGGAGGGTCTGGCTGGAGAATCTTGCTCGCATGCTCTGGGCTCAGCTGATCGCCATATTTGGGGTCGGGAAGGAATTTTCCTCCAGGGTAGATTGGCAGAGGCCCTGGAGGTTTTTCGCCTTCCTCCGCAGCATGGGGCAGGGGTCGCTTGCTGGAGGATTCTCTGCGACTTGAAGTCTTTAAATCATGATTTGGGGACTTCAACAGCTGAGTCAAGGGAGAAAATTATTCCAGGAGTGGGTGGGTCAGCTTTTGTGGCCTGCATCATGTGGGAGGTCAGACTAGATGATCATAATGGTCCCTTCTGAGCTTAAAGTCTATGTCTATGTCTAATAACCTTCTAAGCCAGGAAATGTTAGTTAAAATTCATGTGGTGATTGTACATAGAATTATTGTGCACAGCAATCCCATGAAATCACTTGGTCTGAATTAGACTGTGTAGGGCCCTCGGATATGTAGCATGTCCGTAATGTATGTTGGGTCAAGACAGGTGATGGGGATTTTATGTTTCAACCACCCTAAGCACTTCATGAATCTCTACCATTCTATTTTGCAAAGCACCTAATTGTTCTCCTATTGAAAACCTCTCTAAATAAGCTTTGGGTACAGCTGTATTAGAAGTTATGTTTCATAGCATGGTTATGTTTTTTTGGTCCTATGACAACTAACCCACTCCATTGTCACCCTTGGTGTAATAATTCCATGAAACCCAAAGAGATCTGGGCTTTACCATCTTTTTGACAATTTCTGGTCATGAAACTGATGTTCTCCTTAGGGAGCCCAGAACCATAGGTCACTGTTACCTCTCCACCTTAGCACTAGAGGGCTTTGCTGGAGCTTAAACTGGGAGACAGCTCCCTGCCACATCAGTCTGCTTAACCAACAAACTCCTTGAGACTCTGCCAGTCTCAACCTTGCCTTGCAGGAAACATTCAGGGAACCCCAAAGATGTCTCTGCCGTGTCCAGTCCCCCTCTCTAGACACTCACAGAAACTATTAAGTCTGCTGTCTCTTTAGAGACTGCACACAGAGACACTAGCCCAGGGGTCGGCAACGTTTGGCACGCGGCTCGCCAGGGTAAGCACCCTGGC
>NW_020664381.1:3610951-3839522 GCF_002925995.2 Terrapene triunguis
TAAATAAAACTGGCCCGCCCCGCCAGGGTGCTTACCCTGGCGAGCCGTGTGCCAAACGTTGCTGACCCCTGCACTAGCCTGTTAGCCCAACTGAGGACAGGCTCTTTACCTTTATACACAGCACTGCGATGGTTTATTAATAAACTTATTCTTACTTAAATCTATGTTCTTTATAGTAAAACTGATACTAAGCAAGAGAAAATGGGACCAGTATGGTTACAATCAAAACAAACTTTCTAGTGTCTAAAACTTTAGCAAGTTACAATCTCTAAGCAGCTTTCTTACTTACATCAAGCTCCGCACCTTCATCTCATGATGTAGCAGAATCCATTGTTCACAGAGGACAAAGTGGTCAGTACCCTTTGATTCTAAGTAAGGGGTTCTCAACCTTTCTGAGCCCCCCCCCCAACATGCTATAAAAACGCCAGGGCCCAGCGGGGGAGGGGGGGCCCCTCAGGGCTCCAGGACAGAGGTGGGCCCTCGGGCATAGGCGTAGTTTGACTTCTATGGGGGGGGGGGGGGGGGGCAGAGGCCACTGGGGCTTGGGCCAGCTATGCACAGCAGAGTCCAGGAAGGCAGCACCACCTCCACCCCCGACTCAGCTCAGCAGACCACCCAGCCTGTCTGGGTTGTGTGTGGTGGGAATTCAGCTCAAAAAGTTTGAGAACTGCTCAGGGTGCAAGCAGGGGGTAGCTAGGGGTTGTGTGCAGGCAGGTGGTTAGCTCAGGATGCAGGTGGGGTAGCTAGGGGCTATGGGCAAGGGGTAGTTAGGACTGGAGCTGTGTGCAGGTGGAGGGGGGGGCTAGCTAGGGGATGGGCTCCCCTGTGGTGACTGCTCCCCGAGGGCTCTGCTGACTACAGAGCTGGGTACCTTGCCTGGGCGGCTCTTACCAGCTGCATGAGCTGAGGAGCAGCTGCAACCCTGGGCACCAGCAGCAGACTAGGGAATGCCGGGGCTGCCTGCTCCATGACACCAGCCAAAGCAGCATCTGCCCTGCACTGCCTGACTCCTGCTTCCCACCTCTGAGCTGGTCAGGGTGTGGGGCCTTGGGGGAGGGGAAAGGAGGAGGGAGCTGTGTGTAGAGCTGCCCCAGGACTGCCCCACTCTGGCACTGCAGTGTGTGTGTGGGGGGGGGAACCAGTGTTGGGGGGGCCAGGGGGGGGGGGGGTCAGCCCCTTGGCAAGGGAAACCGGGGCTCGGGGTTTCAGCCCTATGACAGGAGGCTCTGGGTTTTACCCGCGGGGTCCCGCAGTCCCCCTGAAAGGGCTTGCAGACCCCTGGTTGAAAACTGCTGCCCTAAGTGATAGATGTCTAAGGGATTCTTTCACCTTCTTTATATAGTCGGTAAACTTTTGCTATGTATTCCTTTGAAGTGTATACACCTGAGAGTTCTTCTCCTCAACTGATGTGCGGATGCCATACCATCTCCTTCATATTCTGGTCAATTTGCTTTTTGGATTGGCTTATCACTTTATTTACCTTAGCTGCAAATGTACAATAATTGTCCTTTGCTTGTAATCAGTGCAGACTGGTGTATCCCCATTCCTTTTTCTAGGACAGGCTTGTTCATCAACTACTTCCAAAATGTATTTTTAAAATAATATTTCATAGAACTGGTAGGGACCCTGAAAGGTCATTGAGTCCAGCCCCCTGCCTTCACTAGCAGGACAAGTACTGATTTTGCCACAGATCCCTAAGTGGCCCCTTCAAGGATTGAACTCACAACCCTCAAACCACTAAGCTATCCCTCCCCCCCATGTATTTCCACCATACATATGTACACCTCACGCAATGATATTCATGATCAGCATGTCACCAGTTTTTACATGTCAAACCAGGTCTTGTAAGGTGTCTAAATACCTTAGCAGCGTATTGGTTGCACCTTTTGCCAGTTGGTATGAAGGGACTCCTAGGGTCACAGAACTCAGTTAATTATGCCTTCGTTATAGAAACAGTCCTGAGGTTTGGCTGAGTCCAGATTCATGAAGGAAGAATTAAATGGCATGTTGGGAAGAGACTTTTGTTTAGAAGCCAACATCTAAAGACCATCAGTGTTGACTATGTGCCACACATGTGCTTTGTTTGCCAAGAAAGCATCTCGATTGTCCTCCCCAGGGTCTTGTTCAGTGTCGTAGAATTCAGCCATTGTTGATCTTGATGGAATATGAAATGTAAATAAGAGCAAACTATCCCTGCAGATTATGGGCCCCAAGCAGCAAACTTTTTCTTTCAGAAATAAGTAGGTGCATTGGCTTCAATGGCATTACTTGTGTGTCAGGATTACTCACCTAATGATTTACAGTTGGGGCTCAGCTCCCCCTAGGAAGTCATCTCCACAATCACCTTTCCAGATCAAGGAAACGCTGTTCAGCATTCCAGGCTTCCCTGTCAGGTAAGATCCAGAGCACTTTGACAATCTGCTTTAAAAACCCTCTCTGGTTTCTTAACATTCTTCTGTAAAATGTTTAACTAACATTGGATCTGGTCTTTGGGCTCTCATGTGTTTGTAATTATGGCCATATGCTGCATTGAGTTTTATGCAGCCTACCTCTTCTAAAGCTAAGCAGTTGGTTTATATACATATGGCAAAGGAAAAATGGCTCAGGGGTTAGCAGAAGCACTGTATTTTCCTGCTGCATAATAAGACAATCTTCTGTCTGGTTCTATGTAACATAGTTTCAGGGTCTTCTCTACATTGCAAATGACATCTGTTACTCTCACCCCCCAAATGTTTCTTTCTGAGGAACACCACTCCAGAAATGTTGCCACAATGTAAAGCCCAATACTTTATATGTATCCTCTATAATGGTAATTAAATGTAGTATTTTCCCAAGAGAGTACCTGTTGCTAAATCCACTAAAGTAAGTGTATAGTCTATTAATTTCAATAGGCTCTGGATCAGCCTCTTAGTACCTAAAAAATAAAGTCAAGTATGACTTATCTTTAATCATGGAAGATTTTTTTTTACCTCCAGCTGTCATTAATGTATTGCAGAAGACATGAGCTTAATATACAAAACAATATATGGTTGCATATGAAATAATTCTCAAACCTTAGCTTACCAAAAACAAACACAAGTTTAATCTTGTAGTTTAAAACAAACAAACAAACAAAACAACCACCAGAACTTTTCCCCAATGTCCACCACTAAGAACTATGAAGATCTGTTTTAAAGATCTGTTTTAATGGCCATTTCAGTCTTCTGCATAGCTTTAGGCTCATAAATATTCAGTTACTAGATAACACTTTTAAAATGTAATGGGAAAATAGGGATCATATCCTTACTAGGAAATGCTACTGTTTTGTTTTATTTCTCTAAGGCTTTGTCTCCACTACAAAATCTTAGTCCTGTTCTAGGACAGTGAAGAGTCAAATTAACTACTGTGATGCTGATCACAACTTTGCAGTCAGTGTAGACAAGGACAAGCTGTGGCCAGTTAAATACCAGTTGCAATTAAAGGTACTTCAGTGTTTATTAGCTGTTCAAAATGTTATGTAACTGACTTCTTTTTTTCCAGGTTGCTGGCTGAGTAAAATGATCAGTGTTCCTTCATCTTGAATTCTTCTTTTGGGATTAGGATTTTCATCTTCTTTAAATGTCCTCTTGTCTATTTACTTTAAATTTGTGCCTTAAAAAACTGCTAAAAAACAAAAGATGAGTCTTCACTGTATGACAGTTTCTTCTGAAGGGAAGATTCTACAATATTTACGGCTTTAAAATAGAGAATACATACCTATGGAGTTCTTAAAATGCAGGTTGTTTTAGTGAATAAATAGTGTGAGCTATTGACTGTCAGGGGTTTTCAAACTTCATTGTACCGTGACCCCCTTTTGTCAACAAATTACTACATGACCCCAGGAGGGGGGGACCAAAGCCTGCACCCACTTGAGCCCACCACCCCGGCGGGGGGGGGGGTGTAGGGGGCTAAAATCCAAGCCCTGCCATCCTGGGCAGGGGGACCAAAGTCTAAGTCCCAGGGCTTCAGCCCCAGGAGCAGGGCCTGTAACCTGAGCCCTGCTACCCAGAGCTGAAGCTGTTGGGCTTTGGCCCTAGGCAATAGGGCTTGGGCTTTGGTCCCGGGCCTCAGCAAGTCTAACACCAGCCTTGACGACCCCATTAAAATGGGGTCATGACCCACTTTGGGGTCCCAACCCACAGTTTGAGAACCCCTGGGCTAAGTGACTCTGAAGGTTTATTCTACTGAAATGTTAGGTTACAGTTTCACCACAAGAGGGTAGTATTGTTTAGTACATGTTTTGCCTACTTGGGAATGTATCCTTTAGTAAAATGAGCGCATCATACTTCAGTGCTAAGCCTAACACATAATATTGTGCTGTTTGCCTGTATGACAATCCCATGCAATTAGAAACCCAACACTAATTCTGTATTTAGAGACCTTTACAAATATTTATAATATGACCTGTGAGACTGCAATGGCATTTAAATTAGACTTTGGCTGAATCTTTCATCCTTCCTTACAGTTATTTACAAGGATTCTGCTTGTGAGGCCATAAACTCTACTAATCTCTGAATTTTCTCAGGGAGTAGTGTGTCTTCTGTTAACATTATAGTCACTTAGGTACTTTTGGGGGGAGGGGCTTATTTGCTCATTTACATTTTTGTGTGTGTGTACAGATTTTTATAAACGCATATATTTTGAAACTCTATTTTTTTCACGCCAAATGTTTACAGCTGTCCTAATTTATCTGGGACTAGCTTCAATCTAGAACTTAATGGTATCTGTGCAAATCTAGATCATTATTATTGCCATGCCTCACCATTACTTTTTGAAGTGGGCCTCTCGTATTTGTATTTTCACTGTATGGCTCTGAAAAGCATTTCATCTAAAACCTGCTGGTATGTTAACTATTTCAGTTATCAGTGGTCTCCATCAACATTTTGCTGTTTTGATTGGCACCAATTTTACAGGACTTTGCTTTTCCTGCTGCCATGGTACATATATTGTGTCATGTTTTTAGATACTGGCTGATTTCACCATATGGCTTCCATATGGGAACATGTTGCTCTTGTTAGCCACCTTAGAAGCAGCCTGTCAGCCAGGTCCCCACTCAGAAACAAATAAATTGTCTAGTGTCTACTGTATTTCCTTTCAGGCTGCACTCTCCACTTGAAACTTGGCCACATTTCAGAGCAATCAAAATCCAATCAGCAGTCGTGCGAACTCCATATGTTTTATTTCCAGACTATGCTATAGAGAGGAAGCTGAAACTATTTTCAATATATAACAATGTTAGGATGACATGCCACAGATCTCTTTACACGTTTTCCATTGACTAAAGCAAAAGCACCATTCAGTAGAACAGAGCCACTCAGGTTTCATGTAGAAAACTGTGGTCAGCCAAATATTACACATCAAATTAACTTTCCTGAAAAGCAGAGCACCTCTAATACAGAGTGATACAAATGTAAATTACAATTAGTCTGACATGTTGGAAGTATGGTAGAGTCCTCTGGGTCTAAGCCTTAGATCTTAAGCAAGTTTGACACACAAACTTTTTTACAATAGTGCTTTATAAGTAGCTAGCACTGAGAGGTTCCACCAACACATTCTGGTTGGTCTTTGGGCCTCTTCTGTTTAACTTGGCCGCTTGTGCTAGTACAAGTCAGCCCATCCTTCATAGAAAAGAAGGACAAAGCCCATTTCACAGATCATTAGACTGAGGCAGAGAGCAGCTATGCCCAGTACTTCAGAGGCATTAATACCACCATCAAGCTATTTGCATGGATTTTAGAACAAAGAGGTTGGTTTGCCTCAGAGTCATGAACTCAACAAACTTTCAGGATGCCCTGTTGCTAGGGTGACCACCTTTTCAAAAGGCAAAAGTAGGATACATGCAGGAGCCCTGCCCAGGCCAGAAGCCAGAGCTGGGCTGTGGTAAGAGCTGCCTGGGGAGTCCCAGACCCTCCATCTGCCCTGGATGAGGAGAATGCAATGGGTTTGGCTCATTGACCCAGCTAGATATACTCCAGTTTCTGGGGTAAACAGTGGGGGAGCCCCTGCTGCCACATCTGAGGGGGATGGGTGGGGGGGATCTATGCAACTCCCCTCTGGGAGGGATGCCCCTCTACAATGGTCATGCCAAATGGGATTTGGGGGGGTGGGGGAGTGTCCAGGAGGGCCTGTATAGTGGTATACATAGGGCCTCAGATTATCTTAATCTGACCCTTATTAGAGGTATAGAAAGGCTGAGCGGCTGCTTAGTCTGCCCAGTGTAAACTGTATATATCTAATTTATACTGCGTAATGTGCATGATGATGCTTGTTAGCTAGGCAGGATAATATTCCAGCCAAAAGTGATCGCTTGTAACTACCATCAGATGGTGCTGTGCTGTATAGATTTGAATGAGCTGCAAATTAAAAACTGCACTGTTAAAAGAAGCCTCAAAATTGACTCTTTACACCTTATTGTAGGTCTAGCTTTAGGCATTTACTGAGAGAGATGTATGTAATTCATTTTCTTCTTGAAAATGAGCTGGGTTGCCCAAAAAATGGGGGAATTATTTTTAAAAGAAATCCAATTTGAAGTTTCAGTGTTGCAGCATTCAAAATGGACCCATTCTTCATTTTCCACTATAGTTTTTATTTATTTTTTTACCAAACTCTTCACTGATATTGTTTTATGAACACTTTAACTGAAATGTGGATTTTTGGTAAATCATGATTTTTGTGAAAATTTCATTTGGGGGGGGGAGGGTGGACACGGGGGGGAAAATATTTTTTTGTGAAACACTTCTCCCCCCTCAACCTCCCCAAAAAAAGGCCATGTTTCAACAACAAAGTAACTTAGTATGAATTTTTGACTAACTCTTAAAAATGATCTTTACAATAAGCGACTTAAACAACCTGTCTTAAAACTCACGCTAACTTAAGTTTGTGTATGCCTACAGGGATAGAAAGTAGCATGCATTAGCACTGGTTCATAGATCTTAGAGTTGGGCAGGAAATGGTTTTTCCAGGGACTTGAACCCGTGCCTTCCACATCCAAGGTGAGTGTCCTCACCTGCTAGGTTATTGACTGTTCTGGCATTTCCCGCTCTCACTTTGACTGGCAATTCCATCCTGGACCCTTTTGGGTTCAATGGCTTTTCATTTTCCACCCAAAAAAATCTGTTTGTATAATTTCCAACCAGCTCTATATTTTTATTCCCCACTGTTGCTGCAAAACATCAGTTTTACAAAGAAGCACATCCAGGTAAACCACAAAGCCAATGTTTTAAAAGTAATACTGCTGTCTCTCAAAAATCCTCTGCTTGAGTCCAATCCTGCTCCATTGATATCCATGGGAGTTTTGTGTTTGACCAAATATTGCTAAATTGTGTAGGTCCCATATTCATATACCTTGTTATAGTTTGTTTGCACCTATGTCCCCTCTGGCTCTACAGCAGTGATACTCCAACTGAGGCTAGCAAGCTGCAAGTGGCTCTTAATGTGACTCCTGCAGCGATTTGCAGCACAACATTAAAACACTGATTTTAATTATTAACCAATCAGGAAGCTTTTACCCTGTTATTAATCCAGCGTAGTTGATAAAATACTTGGTCAGTCATTTTGTTGAGATTAATATATATATAATTTCCCCTGTTTATACTGTTTATGTATGAGTGTATAATACATTAGTAAATGAAACAATGAAGTCACACTACTGTGACTCTTTTGGATAATGTTGATCACTAATTTGGCTCCTGAACAAATCAGGTCTTAGTATCCCTGTTCTACAGGGTATTTTCCCTTTTCAAATCAATGAATTACTGAATTATTAACCCTTTACAACCCCCAGAAAATGCATCACAAAACTGTGCCTATAGGCTGAGATTGTTGTGACTGGGGAGCACATGTAGGATGCACACTGGTTTTAAAAATAGTGATTTAATTAATAAAAAAAACTTGGGACCCAGTCCTGCAATTGGGCCTGTTCAAATGCATGAAAACTGGTCAGTTACTTACTGGAAACTGACCAAACAAAAGAGAAATGGATTAGTCAGTTTTCACTGTCTACAGTGAGAAAGGTAGAGTAAACAATAGTGTAAATGGAAAAAGTAAATTAGAGTTTCAACATTCTTTTAGCTTTACCAATCTAAGGGGTGCTAAGCTATGGCTGTGTGACTCGGTGGCTGAGCACTTTAGGAGGCTGCCTGGATTTTTGTTGGGTTGCTTTCTTCTCCCTCTTCCACCAGGCTTTAGTTTGTAGTTTTGGATGACTATACTCAACACCTGGGAACCAAGTGCTGTTATCAAGGGCCATTAACAGCTGCAGAAGGTAGCCATTAAGGCAACAGGAAGTTGTATAAAGATGAGATCAGAGGGTCAGTGAGGCATGGGGAGTAGGTATTGTCTGGAACTTGACTAGTCAAACTGACCATGCTGAAAACTCCAGGGATGTGTTTTGGAGGATGCTGTGCTGCCCCTAGTCCCAGGTTTTGGGGGCAATGGGGGTGAGAGACCTTCTACAGGGTACAATCTGGATTATTGAACAGCTGTGTCCCCTTAACTCTCGAGCCTGGGGTGCCATTTACACTGCTTTGCTGTCAGAACAGCCACACCCAGCCTGCTCATGCAGCCTTCAGCATGAAAATTCACTCCCAGTTAAATACAGGAGCACTCAGACCAGTCACTCATGAATTACATACAGGGAAACACCCATAAGCTCTCTAGTCCCAACCTGGTTCCCTGAAAAATGTGCATCTTGTACTATCCAGCACACTACTGAAAAATGCAAGCTATAGAAAGTCTGTAATTTCATCAAAGGAAAATGATATATGCACCAGCCTCGGTATCCCAAATGGAGTTTCCCACACACTTTAATCCAAACACAATAAAGATAAAACAATAAGACACGTTTAACTATAGAAAGATGGATTTTAAGTTATTACAAGTGGTGATGCATAAAAGTCAGAATTGGTTACAAAAGAAAATAGGTATTAGCTTGCATATTACTCTTAACTTAAAAGCAAAGGTTTTGTCTCGCCATATGCTGTTGTAAATTTCACAGGCTGGGTCTCCTTTCAGTCTGGGACCCCTCCCTCTTAATTCAGCTTCTGTGAGAGTCCTTGAACTCATAAGCAGAGAGATGCGGGGAGAAGAGGTGAAGTGTCCATCCCCCCCTTTTTATAATTCAATTTCTTGTGCTAGAAACATCCTTGCTGAGTCATGGTGACATGCACTCTGTGGATGAGAGGTTTGAATTGTCCCTGTGATGAAATGTAAATTTCTTATTTACACCTTCTTCCCACCCCCCCCTTTCTGGAGGATGGCCACTTAAGTAGCTGATGGCCCTTTAACATCGGTCTGGGATGCTAGTGTGTCTTGGTCTCTGAAAAACTGGTTTGTGGGTGTTACCCAGAACATAACATAAGAATGGCCATACTGGGTCAGACCAAAGGTCCATCTAGCCCAGTATCCTGTCTTCTGACAGTGGCCAATGCCAGATGCTCCAGAGAGAATGAACCGGTAATAATCAAGTGATCCATTCCCTGTCGCTCATTCCTAGCTTCTGGCAAACAGAGGCTAGGGACAACCTCCCTGGCCCTCCTGGAAATAGCCATTGAAGGACCTAGCCTCCATGAATTTATCTAGTTCTTTTTTGAACCTGATTATAGTCTTGGCCTTCACAACATCCTCTGGCAAAGAGTTCCACAGATTGACTCTGTGTTGTGTAAATACTTCCTTTTAGTTGTTTTAAACCTACCTATTAATTTCATTTGGTGATCCCTAGTTCTTGTTTTATGAGAAGGAGTAAATAACACTTCCTTATTTACTTTCTCCACACCAGTCATGATTTTATAGACTTCAATCATATCCCCCCCTTAGTCATCTCTTTTCCAAGCTGAAAAGTCCCAGTTTTATTAATCTTTCCTGATATGGAAGTCATTCCATACCCCTAATAATTTTTGTTGCCATTTTCTGAACCTTTTCCATTATCTTTTTTGAGATGAGGGGCAACCACATCTGCATGCAGTATTCAAGATGTGGGTGTACCATGGGTTTATATAGAGGCAATATATTCTCTCCCTTATTACAGAAAATTACAACATATTTCAGTAACAATCATTACAGTAGAATCTTATAACTTTGCACATAGCGTTGCTATACATATTTTAATGGGACAATGATATTCAGCAGATTATGATTTTTTTCAAATTATATCTCACAAGGCATACTTTGTACAAAATGTATCCTAGTCTTGTAAAAGTGGTGACCATAATAGTATAGACGGTTGTGGGGGAGGAGGGGCGGGAGGAAGGGGGAAAGAGGAGTAGAATCAATAAGGGATCTTCAGTCTTTAGTGTTCTAGTTAGGTAGTGTTGTACTTCCATAAGGCAACCTGGCCAGTCAAGCCTTTCAGTAATATGGAAGTGTGTGTGTGTGTGTGTGTGTGTGTGTGTGAGAGAGAGAGAGATCTCACTCTCTCACACACACAGAGTGTGTAATATATAAATAAAATACAATTTATTTTAACCTGACAGTGTCCCTTTTAAGAGCAAAATCAAGTCCTTTGTCGTTATAGAGCCTCCAGATCAATGCTCTGATAGAGGCCCCATTGACTATTCAAGTTCTTGAAGTTAAGCTCATGCTTAAGTGCTTTGCTGATTTGGGACTTTGCAGTGGTGTAAATGAGGATCAAATCCACTGAAGTTACTGGAAATGCACCAGCGTGGAACTGGTGTAGGTGAGACGAATAGGGTCCAAAATATTCAGACTGATCTAGACTTTTGTGCATGTATACCACTGCCTTGCCTTGGACACAGCTGCTCAAGGACAATATTTGTCTCCTCGTCTAGTGGCTGACCTACGCAATAGCAGATAACATTCTGCTCAGACATACTCAAAGAATGGAATGCACTGTGGTATTTTCCAATCTCAAAATCCCATGATTGCTGGGTTGTCCCTCCTAGAAATTTAATGTACTTCAGAAGTATGCCATATAACAAAGGATGCCAAACAAAGGCGTATTAAATGCTTTCTTTTAAGAAAAGTGTCTTTGGTTGGTTGCCAAGGGATTTTGGTGCCTCAGGATCAGAATAAAACTGGTCTCTAGACCCTAGAACTGCATTCACGGGAAGGAAGAACTTAAACTAGCAATGGTACACACTGATAACTATGCCTTCTTCTGAGTTAGTCAATGACAGATCAATGAAGATGTGTTCAGCAAAACTAAAAAGTGCATTTTCTGCACTGCACCAAGCTGTCCGAAGTGAAGTGTCCAAACAAGAGTTCAATGCTTTCAGTAATTTTACACCACACAGTGTCTTTCATATACTGGACTCAGCTGCAGTAATAAAGAGAACACCATTATGGATTTAACTGTCTAAAGTTTGCGTTCTCATTCTCAGCTGTGTTCCTGCTCTCAAATGTTAAAATGCTCAGAGTAGATTCATTTTGACGATCACTTAACACACATCTGTGTAGTGATAGATGTTTTATTTACGAAAGATTGTACTATCTTGAAAGAAGTGATACTGAAGAGTATGATTCAGCTTCTCAATAAAAAAATATTTGCAGAAAAGATTTTTCCACAATGAGAACAAATAGGTAAATAATACATGGCAATCTGAAGGGAATACAGCAATCTGGAACCAAGGCACTTTGGACCCAACTCTCTGATGCTCTGCACCTTGTGTAGTTACCTGCAACCCATGCACAGTCTCTAAAAATGCATTTTACACCCACTTTGGTGCAAGTGACTACACAAGGATCAGGGCATCAAATTGGGCCCATCTTGTTCAAGCATCCATTGTATAGTATGATCAGCATGTGGAAGACTGCACATTCCAGATACCTAGAGCTCTGTGTGGATACAACATTTGTATTCATATCCGATCCATGATCCACAGACCATATTTGCGGATATTCGCAGGGCTCTATAGATCTCGCCAGTGGAAAGGGCATGATAACCACTGACTGTTTCCCTGCTCTCTGCAGATGAGTGCAGTCATGTCTGCTTTCTCTCTGAGTGGGTGTCAGACCCCAGTAAGCAGACCATATTGCTATAAAGAAAAGGAAGATCGATTTCTCGGCAGAAGTGGGTTTTAAGGAGGGACTTTTAGGAGAGGGTGGAGCTTTGTGGACCAGACTTTGCCTACAGTATCAGTGGCTAATCTTAATGACAAGTCCTGGTGAGGTTTGGCTGGCTGAGTCCCCTTCACTACATACGCTCTGACTCCAGGTGGAATCTGTGTGCTCCAACCTCTAGCCTGGCTCTAGTGCAAGTTAGAGAATGCCCAGGTGAATCAGGAGTGTGGGGGAGGGTGGACATTGGGTATCACGGCTGAGTATTGGTCTGAATCCTCCTGCTTTATATCACTAAGGGCAAATCCAGTCATTGGTTCCTTGCCTGAATATCTCAGCTGGGAATGGGGGAAAACTGCAGGTGAAGTGGAGCGGAAATCTTCTCCTCCTTGCCTTCAAGTGGCAGTGGAGAGAGATCTTGCCTCTGTGGCCCTACTGCACCCACTTTGCTGAGGGAACAGACAAGACTAAGCATACGTGCAATGGAGGGATTTTTTGGTATTTAGCTCAAATATTCACCCTGCATGCTGTGGTGCAGGCAACCACCACAGAGCTGGTCTCTGTACAGGGGGCACACTCCCTGCACAGCCTCTCCAGTCCTGAAACCCACCATCCATAAAATGTTGTGGTGATGGTGTTTGAAGTACCGATCAGGTAATAGAATGATTTGTGAGGAGGGGGAAATGAGGACGTAGCTTTCCCTCCTCAAGGAAGGGGCTCTTGAGTCTCTTCTACCCAAGAAAAGAATGGGTCAGAATTGCAGGGGATGACTTGTTTTCCCTGCAGCGCTTCTAGGACTACAGGACTTCCCCCTTGCTAAATTCACCTCACGCACACACAGGAAGTTCTATTACTGTGCCTGTGTCTAAGGTATGGCTCTTGGTGTCCTGAGAGGCTGTCTTGGAGGGACATGACTTTCTATGAGAAGATATTATACCTCCTTCCTTGCCAGCCTCTACCTCTACTTTAGACAGGCATTTGGGATAAAGTGATCAGATCACACCCCTCCATGCCTTGCCTGCCCTCACTTGAATTGCTTCATTGTCCTCCTGTCTCCTACCACTTCAAATTAAACTCTCCATCATCCTGTTTAAATTCTGCATGTTCTTTCCCTGATCTCACTTCCTCATCCCATTCCCTTGATCCCAACACTCTTACCTTATTGCTTCTATTTGCCTTCTTCTTCTTTTCTCCTTCTGCCATGCCCTGTGCTTGGTACAGATCCCACTTCCTCTCCTGGGTTGTCTCCTCCTTCAAATCCCAATCTCTGCTCATTATCCCTTCCCTGAACTGGTAGCCTCTAGTTTGTGTTTGTCTGGTATTGTTTTGGGCCTGACTTCAACGGGAACAAGACTGGGCCTGTGGCTTGTTAAGCCTTTGAGGGCGGGAATGTCTGTCTTTCTGCTTGTTAAATGCTATGTGCATTTACAATGCTGCCACAAATAACCTGTAGTAATTGTAATATTTTGTGTGTGCATGGATACCTAGGGGAGAAATTCATCCTTCTAGTGCTATAATGGTGCCTTTTTTATAGAAACTAATACATAGGGCTGGATTCTTGCCCAGTGTAAATTGGGATAGTTCTTTTGGCTTCAATGTCTATTAATTCCTCTTTGGTCACAGTTTGTATTTAATATATCAGGCTAATAAATGCAGCATGCTAATGCAGACATAGAATACAGCAGATATAGTATTCACAGAACATAGAGGCTTAGCAGACTAATTCACAATGTGGTGTTTAGGTGGCTTTCAACATCCCAACTCGAAATAAATTTAACTGCATTGAAATGTATCCTATAAAAATGGTATTCATGGTATTGTATAGCTGTGATCTTCAACCTACAAGTTGGAGACGCTGCCTCATAGTCATTGGTTGGTGATAATGAATCTCACAAAGAACCTCTGAGTGATGGTGTTGGGAATGACAGGACCTTGGCAGCTTTAATCTCACTAGTAAACAGAGTTGGCTAAAAGTATCATGTCTTTGCCAACATGTATGGGCCAACTGTGGTAAACAAAATCCGTCTGCCCGATGACAGAAGGATTGCTGACAGGGTCCTCACCCTGCAGCGTACCAAGAGAATGGCTGATGGGATGGCTGTGGCATAGGAAGAGAACAGTGTGTATTGTGAATAGCCTATAATGTTATGTCACATACCCAGACTAAGGAACATAAGAGAATAGAAATGAAATTGCATGTGGTAAAGGGAGACTGAGCACTGCACTAGTGCAAGGGTTCAAGTTGCGCTATTTCAGTTTAGGCAGGATAGTGGAAAAGCCCTGTTTATATCCAAGTTTTTTAAATGTGAATTGTTCTAATATATTATCACTAAAGAAGCATCAGTGAAAAAGGCATTGACCTGGGAGTTAGGAGACCTGAGTTCTAATCCCAGCTCTGCCATTAACCTGGTGTGTAACCATAGGCAAGTCATTTCAATTCTCTGTGTGTCTCAATTCCCCATCTGTAAATTAAGGATTATGATCTTTTCCTGCATCTGCAAAGCTTTCTGAAATCTATAGATTTCAAAGTGCCCTACAAGGATTATTTCATAGTGCTTGAGATTTAGGCTCCAGTTCTGGAGACATGTAACTTTTATGCACATGAGTATTCTCACTGAATGCAATGGGACCACTTCTGTGTACAGATACTCATGTGTAAGTGCTTGCAGGATCGGGACCTCAGTTTGTTTGGATTTCTGATACATTAGGGAGAAATGTGTCCAACAGACCTAATTGTTTTTTAGTTGACATGTAATATAAGAAACAGAGAAAAATTGCACAGTAAGAAACTTCTTTAAATAAAAACCCTGGAATGTTGCATTATTTTAGAAATGTGTAACATAAGCCCCAAAATCACTTTGGTTGATATATTGTTTCAGTACTGCCACCTCACTCTCCCAAAATTCAGCATATGCATTTGAAAGAGAAATAATATTTTGCGTTTTTATATATAAAAATAATGCTTTTTGGCCTCGGATCTCAAAGCCCCTACATATGTTAATTAAATACTCTTTCAAAACCTGTGTGAAACATTTAAGTGTTGCTATCGGTTCTGATTCTCATTTACCCTAAAATCCCCTCTTCTGTGCCTTACACACACTAACATTTCCAGGGCAGTGGAAAAACTCACCTCTTCCCTCATGAAGACAAGGCCCAAGTGTGAATCGGGTCTGAATTTTCAAAAGAATACTGATTTAGGGCTAATGCTCCACTTGAGGCGCTTTTAGGGGGCATCTGATTTTTCAGAGGCTGATGCTCAGCACTTTCTGACCAATCAAACCCCTTTAAAGTGTCTCAAACCCTAAGCCTACCAAAATCACTTCTGAAAATTCAGGCCATTAATGTTCACTTTGTGTTGTCAATATGTTGGGGATAATGAAGTTCTTGAAGTGCCATATCATCATCAATGTACACATGCTTAGGAAAAGAGGTATGTAAAGAATGTTGGCTGATTATTTGTCCTATGCAACCTGTATTTAAAGGGAGAGTTAAGTTACTGATTTGGTGCCTTTTGAAATAGTTTTCATAAAGAAGGGTGAAAAATAACACCAGCAATAGACAGGCAACTGGAAACAATCAGCAGGCTTGCAGCCAACATGGGCAGAAGGAGTAAAATATACCCTCCAACCTTCCCCTGACAGGGTTAGTTGGGCCATAAGGTAGTCTAAACTTTTGCTGAGAAAGCATAAGATTTCCCCAAAGTTCTTTAGAATTCTGGACTGTATTCTTTATTGTTTGAGTGCCCTTATTTACATGTAGGGAGCTTTTAAATACAATGTGGCAAATTCAAGACTTGGACTAGTTTGTCTGAAAATAACTTACCACTTGGGAGGGGAATGAAGGGTGTTAATCTCAGATCTTTGGCTGAATTCTCTATAAAGTTTTTACTTCTCCATTCCTAAGAATAAGTGCAGTGTTTCCTAAGAAACAATTCATATTCAGAATGTTACTCCCTGTATAAAACTACAGTGCACAACTAATCTTTAGAAGGAAAAAGTTGTCCTCAAAAAAACTAGCCAACTCTGCAGTACCCTAATGTATATGGACTTGAATGCTAGGCAAAACGTTGAAAGAACTTTAAGGTTTTTTTGTTGTTGTTGGTTGTTGTTGTTGTGTTTTCTCCCTGAAATATATTTAAGAAAACTCTTGGCTAAATCTTTTACAGATGGTAGAAAGCTTAATTGCTGTGGTAAACTTGTCTGACACTTTTGGAAAGCCTTGGGTGCTAGAATAACCCATAGAACCCAGCAAAAATAGGTTTCAACTAGTACAATGACACACGTGTTTTAGAGTCCTGGCTTGTCTGCTAAAGTTTCATCCAGAGGGTGTGTTTTGGGTCCCCCCCCTTTTTTCCCCACTTAAGTCCTTTTAACCAGCATGAAAATTGTACATATATTATTTGGACAGCAAATCAGAGACCCTAAATGCAGTGAATGAGGGTACAGTATTCCACTGTATGAAATGTCTTCCTGGAAAGCTTCATGCTGGACAGCCTTTTAAAAAAAAAAAAAAAAAAATCACGTTAATAAATCAGCAATTCAGATGTGTTATTACTCTGTACTCCTAGTTCAGTTACCGGATAAACATCAAAATGAAGGCACATAGTATTCCGTTCTCAGTTCATTGTTGTATGGCTGAATCCTTTGTATGTCACCAAGACACAAGTCATGCATTGCTTTGTTATGCAGTTTAGAAATACCACGATATTGAAGTGTCTGTCCAGGGCTAAATAATGAACAAGCTCTTTACTGGTCATCTGGGTGTGAGCAGAGAGAAGGGTGGGGGGGAATCTCCAAGGCAGCACAACATTCAGGCTTTATTCTTTTTTCCACATATGCCTTTTCTCATCAAGCACTTGCTGAAAATAGTTCTGAGTTCCTATACATAATCACATTAGAGCCCCCTCTATGGGGAGTAACGACTGGCACAATAAAACAATTCTCATCTCATAGAATGCTGCTACTGTGCATATTGCATGCTAGTGCTCACATACAGACAGAAAATTGCTTAGGGTTTCGTTGTTAGGATGATCTAAAATGTGCTTTTCACTATTTTTGAATTGTGCTGAATTGTGTAGTGCCTGATAATATAGTTACTGCTTTGTGGTAGTTTAGACAAATATTTTGTATTTATATGCAGCCTTTCATCAGAGTCTTACAGCACTGGAAAAAAGTAATAATTAAAAAAGAAAAGCTTATTTCTCAGAAATGATCCAATAAATTGCAGTAACAACTACATAATGAGTTACTTAATGAGTTCTTTTTATTTGCCTTCTGGCTTTTTAGCCTTCCATGATCATATTTTCAAGCTTTTTTTCCCTGTAACCATGAGGCATAGAAATGCATTTAAAAGAAACTGGAGTGTCAAGTGATCTCTCATGACTCCAGGAGCTGGGACCTTAGGAAAACCCCAAAAATATCATGAAACTCATGATAAAAGTCAAGAATCTGCAACACTGACTATATAAGGCAAGTTCCATATTCAGTGTGGGGGAGACCAGTACTGAGGCAAGACCTGGTGTGGCGCTTTCCACTAAGGATATGACTAAACTGCGTCTGGTAGCACACTTCCCAGTTTGAGTAGACACACGTGCCCTAGCTCTGCTTGACCCAGCATGCTAAAAATAGCAGTGTAGCTATGGTAGCACAGGCCATGGCTTGAGCTAGCTGCTAAAGCATGTAACCAAGGTATCCAGCCGAATTTGTACTTGGGCGGTTGGCCTGAGCTGCCACCTCTGCTATCCCTGGCTACACTGATGTTTTTAACATGCTAGCTCGAGCAGAGTTAGCCCAGCTGCCTGCTTGAAAAGGGAAGCACCCTCCCAGCTTGCAGTGTAGACATACTAAGTGAGCCAGGGAAGGAGCTGTGGCTATTCATGCTCTCACTGGGTGAAGGGAGGGTTTGTGTGAGACAAGGAGCCGGTGGGACTATGCTGAAGTAGATAGGGAGAGGCTCTAAAAAGGAACAAGCAAGTTAGAAGCCACCAGAGCACCTAGTACCACTGGATCCACTGACACGGATGAGGCAGTGGTGCCAGCTTACCCCACCCCTCTGGATGATTACAGCCAGTACCAACTCTGCTAAGAGGGGTGGCTGACACCCTCCAGATCCTGCGGGAAGAGGTTCAAGATCCTACACAAGCTCCTGGATGTTCTATAGTCAGCTGCTCCCTATTAATGAGGCTGTTTTGGAAGCTGCTCAGGACATGTGTTGCACACCCATTATCTGTGACCTTACCTCACTCCCAAGAAGGCTGGAAAGAAAGATTTCATTATGCCTAAGGAGGCAAAATATTTATTCTCACCCAAAGTGTCTGGTGGTACAAGTGCTCATGGAGCAGAACAGACTACATCAAGTGAGATCTACTCCTTCAAACAAGGATGTCCATGAGATCGGATCTCTGGTAGAGAGAATTTCCTCAGCTGTATTTTGTATTGCAAACTAACAGGCATTTATGTCAGAGTATGACTTTATTAACTAGAGCAAGCTTTTGGCGTTCGCCAATAAATTACCACAGGAATGTAGGCTCAAATCCCAGGCTGTCCTTGACAAAGAGAAATGAATAGTCAGGTCATTCCTTCAGGCATCACTTGATGCTGTGGACATGTCATTTCACTCCATGGTGACCTTGGTGGTCGTGAGATGGGCTTCCTGGCTGCAGTCAATGAGGTCACCCAAACTTCCTTGGAAAATGATAGAGGATCTTGCCATCAAGGGTAACAACCATTTCAGTTAAAAGATAAAGTCATTTCACATTCTCAAAGACTCTCATGCCACCCTCTTATCCTTGGGAATATGCATCCTGGTGCCTCATCTCACAGAAAATACTTATGTTATGGTGTCTCAGAGTATTGGTCAGCCATTCTACCACCAGAGACCCTATGAACCCCCAAGAAAGTGCTAGAGGGCACAATGTGGCAGATGCCCTGCCCCCCTCCCCATCATCTCCCTCTCTAGACCCAACCGCCTAACAAGAAGGCATTTTGATGGGATGTTCAAGAGCTGTCAACCAGTCCCTGTACAGCCAGTCTCCCCTCAGCCCCTTCGGTGGCTGCCTGGTCTTTTTCCTTCCAATGCGGCAACATCTAACTTCAGACTAATGGGTCTTGCACATCATTGGCTACATGACAGCGTTCCTGTCTATTCCTTCCCCAAAACCCTTCCTTGTCCCCTTTTTTCCCCCAGGAACCCTTCTCACAAGAGGATTCTCAAACAGGAGGTAGACTCCCTGATTTGGCTGGGGCGGGGGGTAGAGCAGGTACCTCCTCAACACACGGAGAAGGCATTTTACTCCAAATATTTCCTAATCCCCACAAAAAGATAGGGACTGGAGACCCATCCTGGATCTCAGGAAGTTGAATGTCTTCATCTTCCACTCAAGATTCAGTATGATTATTGTAGCCTCTATAAGAATGGCCATATTGGGTCAGACCACTAGCCTATCTGCTGACAGTAGCCAATGTCAGGTGCCCGAGAGGGAATGACCAGAACAGGCAATCAAGTGATCGATCCCATTGCCTGCTTCTGGCAAACAGAGGATAGGGACACCATCCCTGTCCATCCTGGCTAATTGCCATTGATGGACCTATCCTCCAGGAACTTACCTAGTTCTTTTTTTGAACTCTGTTATAGTGCTGGCCTTCAACATCCTTTGGCAAGGAATTCCACAGGTTGACTGCATTGTGTGGGGAAAAAATACTTCCTTTTATTTATTTATTAAATCTGCTGCCTATTAATTTCACTTGATGACCCCTAGTTCTAATCCCCTCCCTGAATGTTGATGACTGTTTTGCAGCTCTTGATTTAAAGGATGCCTATTTTCATACAGCTATCCACCCAGTGCATAGGACATCCCTGCATTTTATGGTGGGTTTAGAGCACTTTCAGTACAGAGTGCTCCCCTTTAGCCTTTCCATAGCACCAAGGCCATTTACAAAGATCATGATTATAGTAACAACACACCTGTGCCATCAGAGCTACTGTTTGTTACCTTTTCTGGTCGATTGTATCCAGACATGTAGGTAGCATTTGCCATCCTGCTCAATCTTTGCCGCTCCTTAAGTCTTCAAGTAAACCCAGGAAAGTCCACTTTACCTCCCCTTCCCCCCCCCCCCCCAGTGACTCTACAATTTATAGGAGCCGCCCTGGACTCAAGGGTGGCCAGGACCTAGTTGCCACAGCACAGATTCCTAGTGATGAAAGAACTCAGCATCCATCCTAGACTCAGCCGTCAAATGACAGTCCAGTCCTGCTTGGCCCTCCTAGGCCACATGGTATTGTGCACATATGTGACCACCCCCTTCACCAGACTTAACTTGAGGAGCCTCCAAGCCTGGCTGAGGAAGACCGTCATCCTAAACATGGACTCTTTGGACACAAGAGTCTCACTTCTGCCTATCATCTGGACATCTCTCCCCTGATGGGAGAAGAGAGACAATGTTTGTGTGGGGTTCCCTTTGTACCCATCACGACCACAAGAACCCTTGTCACAGATCCCTTCTAGGCTGGGGAGCGCCCCGAGTGACCACGTAGCTCAGGGTTCCTAGACTCCACAGCAGTCTATGCTCCACGTCCATCTCCTTGAGTTTTGAGCAGTACACAGAGCATGCAAACAATTCTTGCCTTTCAACTGATCCACTCCTGTCCAGGTCAGGTCACGCAACATGTCCACTGTTTATCTAAACAAACAGAGGGGAGCAAGCTCTGCACCTCTCTGCAAGGAGGTGATAAAACTTTGCAATTGGTGCATCCAACATCAGATCACCCTCTTTGCAGTGCGTATACCGGGGGTAATGAACTCTCAAGCAAACAGCCTTAGCAAGCATTTTCACAAGGAGCATGAATGGGAGCTCCATTTGTCAGTGATCCAGTAGATATTTATCAATGGGGATTCCCATCTTGGGACCTCCTCTGTCACTCATGCAACAGCAAGCACCCGGCTCACTGCTCTTGGGACGCACACGGATGCTGCTCCAGAGGGGATGCCTTCCTAGTGAAATGGTCAGACTCGTTGATGTATGGCTTCCCTCCTACCGCACATCCTCAAAGATCAAGATGGATTAGGTGACCGTAATATCAATGGTTCCTTGATGGCCGACACAGTTCTGGTCCATGCTGGCTCTACAGAGGGCTTCCCATCCATGCATTCGCTACTAGATATCTCCAAACCTACTGTCACAGAATGGGCATAATCAAGCATCCCAACCTGGCACCCTCCATCTGACAGCCTGGATTTTGGATGGGCATTGGACTTAGTGAAATCCTGCGTGAAGGAGGTTCAAGCCATCCTTAATAGCAGGAAGCCCTACAAGGAGGAGTTACGCTGCCAAATGGAAGCACTTTTCCCTGTGATACCATGAGCATCCAGAGGGGGCTGGAATTCCTTTTATCCTGGACTATTGCCTCTTGTTGAAAATTTCAAGTCTCTCAGTTCATTGTGAGTGCATTTAGCAGCTAATACCTTCCATTCCCTGGTGGGAAAACTGGCTCAATTTTCATCCATGCCACAGCAGTAAAATTCTTTGAAAGGCATAGTGAGAACCTTCCCATGTGTGTCAAGGCTGGTGCCAACCTGGGATCTCAACCTGGTGCTTTCTGCCTTACTGAAACCACCAGTTAAGCCCTTGGCCTCCTGCTCCCTATTGCACTTAGCCATGAGGAAGGATATCTACACTGATAGTATCTTGGCTGTAAGGCAAACTTGGGCTGTAGGGCAGATCCATCTTTCACAGAGACAAAGTATCCCTGAGACTGCATCCCAAGTTCAGTCCCAAGGTTCTCTCTGATATATATATTTTTTAATTTAAATCCAGTCGTCTTATTGGTATTTTACCCGATGGCTCACAAGACTAAGGAAAATGTGAAGTTCCACTCCCTAGATGTGCATAGTGCTCTGGTTTTCTAGCTGGGTAGGACACAGGCCTTTAGAGGGTCGCCATGTCTCTTCCATCCGCCTGTGGAACATGGAGATGAAGGCTTCATCTCCATAGCAGGGAGGCAGTATCCTCCAGAGACTTTCAAAATAGATTTCCAGTTGCATCCTACTCTGTTACAAAAGGGTTGGAGTTCATTCTCCATCGGGGCTCATTTGACAAGCACACAAGTGGCCTCAATGGCATTCCTGCAAGGGGTCCTACTCTGAGATATGTATAGCAGCAAACTGGAGTTCCATCTACACATGTACCAGGCACTATTTGCTGATTCAAACCTCAGTGAAAGATGCTTCTTTCAGGTCCGCAATCCTCCAAACTCTGGTACAGAGCTCTTCCTCACCCACCTCCTTTATAATACCCGTAAGATGAACATCATAAGAACAGCCCTACTGGGTGAGACCAAAGTTTCATCTAGCTCAGTATCCTGTCTTCTGACAGTGACCAGTGCCAAGTGCCCCAGATGGAATGAGCAGAACAGGTAATCATCAAGTGATCCATCCCCTGTCGCCTATTCCCAGCTTCTGGCAAACAGACTAGGGACACCATCCCTGCCCGTATTGGCTAATAGCCATCGATGGACCTATCCTCCATGAATTTATCTATTCTTTTTTGTACCCTGTTAGGCTTGGCCTTCACAACATCCTCTGGCAAGGAGTTCCACAGGCTGACTGTGCATTGTGCGAAGAAATACTTCCTTTTGTTTGTCTTAAACCTGCTGCCTATTAAACCCAGTGCCCATAGGCACCAGCACTTAAAGGTAAGTAACCTTCCTTAGTCTGAGGAGGTCCTTTGAGATGTGTGGTCCTGTAGATGTTGCGTGACTCATCCTCCTTCCACGCTGCTCAGACCCTTACGTGATTTGTGGTAGAGTAGGAACTGGAAAGGTTGTTGGTCTGTGTCGCTACTAATGCCCTTGGTTTGCAGCACAAGGAGGTGTAAAGGCACAGGTGTAGACCAATGGACACTGCTATAAAAGCATTTCTGGTCCTAGGCCCATGGAGCACATGCAGAGTGCATAACTGTAGAGACCCCACATCTCCAAGAACTCCAGTTACTATAAGGGTAATATTCCTTTTTGGGTGGAGGGCTGACATAGCTTAGAGTACCAATGACAGGCCCCATAGAAGGAGGGTCCCCCTACAGTGCCACCTACAGAGGTGGTTTTGGAAATCCCTGTGAAACTTGGGTGAATAACCTTGTGATCCCTGCGCTGAGGGACAAATTAATATTGAGCTGTTTGCCCTGAGGAGGGTCAACAGTGACTACTGGAGCCCTGCACTGAAGAGTGAAGGCTACAGCCTGGGTAGTGCCAAGAATGAATTGTAGGGTGGGGGTTCCCCCCCCCCACACACACACACTCTGTTTACCCCAGAAGGTGAGGACTCTTTGGCTTGGCCAGAGGGCTAAATTGCATATCATGCTACCAGCTTTCAAAGGGAAACTGAGGCAATGCATGGGGCAGGTAAGATGCCTCTCGAGGACTATTTGGCACCATATCTGTGGAAAGTTGGTTTTGAAAGATGAAACCACCTTGCTTTTGGTTTCATGGGCTGATTTCTGAAGTGGTTTGTCTTTACACATGGCTATAAATGTAACTGTACAACCTTTTATAAAATTTCTTATTGCTTTAGTGACGTAACTCTGAAAGGGGTAAATCCAGCACTTAGTGACAGAGCTCCCTCTTCTTCGCCCCCCGCCTCCCAGGAGCAGAACCAGCATAGTTCTGTTAAATTTAGTGATGGGAAGGATATGCACAGGGGTGCTGGACCTAGGGGTGCTGGAGCTTATGGCCACACCCCATGGCTTCACATGATAATAGCAGCTGAATGCATGGCTTCCACCATATAGAGGGTATACAGTTTTATTCAATGGCTTTCAACACCCCCACTATAAAAATTGTTCCAGCATCCCTGGGTATGCAGGGGTTGAGTGCCACCTCTGCAGAGATGAATGGAAGCAAACCATGGAAAGGGCAGGGGTTCCAGTGTTATGTGCACTCTCCAGTCCTCTCTCTCTCAAGGCAACGTTGTTTTGGGGCAGCTTCCTTCTCCCACTTCCTTCTAAGATCCCTGCAGGGATGTGCAATTCACCGCTCTCTACTCAGGCTGGGTGATGGGTCCTTGGATTCCATCCGAAGTGTTCTAGGCACTCTATTTAAAGATGGGAAAACAAAATGCCTGCCCTGAGGGGATCTCAAGCTATGTAGGCAGTGGATGTGTGATGAGATGCAAAGTGATTTGAGAAGAAAAGGTGTAGCTTCAATGAGACTACCCACTTGAGTAAAGGACTTGTGTAAGCGGTTGCAGGATCAGGGCCTTGATCCTGACAAATTTTAAACTTCACACCATTGTCAGTGTTACTCACAGAATCAAACCATATGTATGTTAAGAAGTGCAGAGCTGTATTTTTAACCATTGTCCTTGTTGATAAATTGTATGGTGAATTGCTTGACCACACGTTGGCTCGTTATACTCAAGAGATCAAATAACCAATGTCAGTCAGGTTTATTGCTATAAGTCAATAATATAGCTCAGGGAAAAAAGTTCTGTACGATACCAGACTCTGGGAAGCCATCTCATGCAGTGATGTTATACTCGCCTTACACAGAAAGTGTGCTCCCGAAGTTGCACGTTTCACGTGGTGGTATTTACATGATGATTTTGCAAGTTACATGACTATTTATACCTCACTAAAATCCAACATATCAGTTTTGTCCCAATTTCCTAACTCATTGTTCTCTTCCTTCCTTATCTTTGTTTTGGATACTAGCATTCCAGGTACTCGCCCATGAAGGTACCTCCCCTAGCTTGTACTAAGACGTAGAACAAATGTATCTTGGTTGGTTTGTGTGGTGTGTGTGTGTGGTTTTTTTGTTTTGTTTTTTGTTTTAAACAAGTTTCCTATTTGCTTATGTCAAATGCTTGCTTCAGCTAATGTAAGGTGTAATGCAGGGCCGGCTCCAGGCACCAGCCCAGCAAGCAGGTGCTTGGGGAGGCCAAGGGGAAGGGACGGCATGTCGGGCTGTTCGGCGGTGGGTCCCTCTTGGAGGGAAGCACCTGCCACCAAATTCCCAACGAAGAAGAAAGCGGCGCGGTGGAGCCGCCGCCCGAGTGCCGATTGCGGGGGCGGCTTTTTTTTTTTTTTTTCCGTCGCTTGGGGCGGCAAAAACCCTGGAGCCGGTCCTGGTGTTATGGGATACTTAACATAAGAGAACAGTATTATAGTAAAGGTATAGCCCAAGTTAGCCTATATAACTGCCATACTATTTGTGCTTAATGCATACTAATGTACATATGGTGTGTATAATACATATTAATAACATATTATGCTAGCCAGAACATATTGGTCAACCTCCTTTATGGCAAACTTATTTTTATCCAGACTTTTGAATCCTGTATGTTTTTGTTAACATTCACTTTTGGCTAGCTCTTACTGCCAGTTACACCTTTCACTGGTGTAACTGCAATCAGAATTTGACCAATTCTATATATTTTTTTTTTCTGGCTCTCCTCTCTTGGCTTGCCTTGTATAACCTTCATTTTGACCCCCAAACCATTGATTTATCTAGGTTAGTCCTGGATCCCATTCACCTGCTCGCATTATCCAATTACAGACTATGGAAAACTGCAGTCAGCAAGCTTTCTCTATAAACCATGTATCAAGAGCAGGGTAAATTTTCTCTTGTGCATGTCTAGGAAAATGAGTCTCTAATACAATAACCACCTTTTTTATTTCCAAGGCTTTTAAAAGCCAGACAACTATCAAAGCATCTTTAGAGTCTCTTCACAAGAGTATTTGTAACAATAAATTAGCTGCTGCTTCCAAGTTGAGTGTCCCAGGAATGCTCCCATGTGTGAAACAAATATTTCTATTTGTACCTGTCGCTTGCTGCATTTAGTCTTGCTATCCCTGTGGGCAAAAGTAGCTTGTTGATGAGCATGGCTAATGCACAATGAAAATAACTTCTCCATCTCAGCCACTTAATCATCTGGACTGGATTCTGCTCCTATTGAAGTCAATGGGGAAACATCCACTGATTTCAACAGGAGTAGGCTAAGGCTTCTGCTTCAGAGACAGTGGGACTGGTGAACAAACTTTTTGACTGGATATACATCTCCTGATAATCCCTTTCCCTTGTCCCAATCCCCAGTGTACCTGAAAACTAGCTCATGAGTCTGATTGCTTAAGCATTTAATTTTTATTTCTATCACAATCACCACTGAATGCAGGGAAGTCAGTGCTATTCAGTATTACTCTAATTCTTCCGAATGTTAGTGTTAGCAGATAGTACTAGCATACCCAAAGGGGCCGGGAGGCAGGGGGAGGACCCTTGGCCACTGTAGCAGTACTGGCATAGGTGGGGTTGGAGGGGGCAGGTTATAGCTCTGCACCCTTTCATGGCTGCTTCTCCAGCATTCCCTCTACCAGAAAATCCTAGAAAGAGCAGCTGCCTGAATCCGCTGGAATTCCTCATGAGTTCCCACAGCAGCATGAGCCATCCCCATGCCTCCCACAACACGAGCTATGGCCTAAAGCCACATTCTAGCTCTGAAATACTGGGTGACATCCTGGCACCATTTTAAAGTCAATGGAGCCGGGATTTCATCCACCATCTCTACAGTAATAGAAATCTTTCCAATTGTGGTGTGTCTTTTCTTTGTAGATAATAAGTAAAAAGAGGGTAAATGTTTCTTTTCCATCTGCAGAACAATATTAGGATGGTACGTGGGAGAAAATGCGTTTACTCATCACTATAAAGCAAAGGAAGGCATGAAACAGTCTGCCACTATTCATAGTCCCTCCCTGGTGCAACTTTTTTTTAGCAAGTTTCTTACTGTAAATGTAATGATTATCAAACCCTGTGAATTATACCATCCACAGCGGAACGTCTGGCAGAGAATTCTCTTGGAGGGAATGAGAATTCTTTGGTCCCAAATTTACACAATAACAGAATTTTAATGAATGTGTTTGATCATTTGGACACTTTTTTTTTTCTCCCTGCAAAAAGAAACAGCATGTATTTCTGAGTAGATGAACCGGATTCACCATGCATTTCTAAGTTTGAGTCTATGGGCTTAGTCAGTGTAATTCTTTTTATTGATGCTGTTTTAATAGAATCACAGTAAAAATCTGAACTACAAACATGTAGAAGTCTCTTTTAAACAGAATCCTGCTGAAAAACAAAAAGAAATGTGAAAAAACTACCTAGATCTTAAAATGTTACATGATGATGGAGAAGGCAGCTTCTCTGCCTCTCTTCCTCTGGTAACATGGGAGAAAATTGATCTAAGTGCTTGTTGAGTGTTGGTTGATAAGGTCAAAGGTTAAACAAGACTTCATGGCACTCTGGGATCATGCTGCTTCCTGCAGAGAGAGAGGGAAAACCTAGAGTGCGTAGCCCAGATTTCCTCTTGTGATGACCTCTGATCCTTCACTTTTTTCTTATGGGCTAACTGACATACAATAGTCCCTTTTTACTTCAGTGGTTCAGTTCACACACAGAACAAGTAAGCAGTGCATTCAGGTAATAGAAACATGAGCTCCACTGATAGGCTTACGCAATCTTTACAGACAACAACTTTACTCTCACTTGTTTTCAAATATTTGGCTCTAGAATTGAGAGAGATGAGGTAACTCAGATATCTCCATTATGGGGCTGTAGTAGCTCTGGGAAATGACCAGTATTTGCTGGAGGCTGGAGCAGGCAGATTTGATTTTGGATTAGCAGATGATTGAATCATATAAAAAGACTAACTTGGCTGCCATTATATTTCATGTGAACTTCCTGCTCCTGAAAGGTGGCAGCTTGACCTCCCTGGAGACTGCAGTGCTCTGCTGATGGAGATAGCATTGGACAATGGCACTGCAAATTTTGTCTCTGCTACTTTATCCGTGACCTGCAGTGACCAGCTCTGGCCATGGAACATGTGTAGGCAGCTCAGTTTTCTTAGCTTCTGTGCTCAGTTTGCCACGGATGTTAATTACTGTTGATTATTTTGATGTGTGCACATGTCCACTGGGAACTTGATGGAGGCCACCAAACTCATTTCACATAAGTCACCAACCAATCCCCAGATGGCAACAACTGCCAGTCATAAGACCTGGGCTGGATTTGAACCAGTAGCATTATATTCTTTTTATACTATGTTCTGTTTAGTAAAAGATTTTTTGATGCTAGAAGGAGTCAATTAAAATATATAGTGGTATAGATAGGAAAAATATTTTTCCTTTTAGAAACAAAGGAATGAGAAGTTTTTATAGTAGCTTAACCAATTTTTCACATCTTGTGTCCTAGATCCTATAATTGAATACAATAGCTATTCCCTTTTCTTTTCATAAAGGATAACTTGCACAGAGTTTACCTCCAGACTCAAACTCTGTGCTCTAGGTGCATTACCAAAACCGATTTCATTTAATCTGTAAAATACAAACCTTGCAGGGGTGATGATTATACCTAGCTCTTATAGGGTACTTTTCATCAGTAGAGCTTTAACCGCTTTTCAAAGGAGGTCAGTGTCGTCATCCCCATTTTACAAATGGGGAAACTGAGTCGGGGTGAAGTGACTTGCCCAAGGCCCAGCAGGCCAGTGTCAGAGCCAGGAACAGAACCCAGGCCTCCTGAATCCTGTTCTGTGCTCTAACCACTAGACCACACTGCTTCCTGTTATAATAATAATGCTATAGTTACTGTTGTCTGTATACTGCAGGCATCATTCTCACTTACTGTATATTAATTGTTTAGTGTTGTTTACAACCTCTCTCCTGGTTGCTTTTCTTAGGACGCTTATGCTGCTTGTGAAAGCCAATTACAGACAGCTCACACAACACTCCAGTCTCTGTGGTTATGAGATATCTAGAAACCTCAGAAATAGGATGTGAATCTGTAAGTTTTGTTTCTTGGAAGGAGTGCATTCATCAGCACACTTTGATCAGCACTTGATTGCGCAACAAAAGATGAAGGAAGAATGAGTGAGGTCAGTTGCTTTAAAAGAATTATATATTAACGTTTTAATTTGCCTGCCTCTGAAGGTGGGTTTAACTTTAACTGGAACAGAACAGGTTTTGCAATGTGCAGAACTGAATGTATGTTCCATGAAAGCCTATCACTAAAGAGACACCAGTACATTGTGTTGAATTCCCATGCAAAACTCTGGCCAAAATAAGCATGCTTGTGAGTTCTCTCTTACTAGTCACTTTTCTACTGTTTTGGACGCTTCCTTCATTTTTAACCTCAATCTCTTTCTTGCTTGTAAGCTGCACATTCACTGCAGTCCATGCTCCAGGTTACTGTGCCCCAGTGATGAGTAATAGCAAGGTGAAAGAGTTCTATGCTTGCCAATCTAGTCTGGGAAAGCTCCTTTCACTTTTTATAATCTCTGGTCCTTGTGCATGCGTCACTCCTGTTGAAGTGGATGGGAGTTTTGTATATGGAAGCACAGTAAGATACAGCCCTCGGTGCTGTGGTTCTACTACGTATGAGCATGCTTAACAGAGAAAGGGGGATATGTAGTGAATTCATTTTTATGCCAGAGGCCAGGTTGCATTTTCTGATCACATGCAATGTCCTAGGAAATAAGTGATTCCACATGGATTTCTTACAATACTGGCTTGTTATCAAATTGTTACATATCGAGTTTTACAAGTGGTCCTTTCTTTCTCATAAAAACAGGCCTATGTTAAATGAACGAGAACCCCCTAATGGAGATCAGGGCACCATTGTAGTAGGCACTGTACAAACACACAAAAGATGATCTCTGTCCTGACGAGCTTATAATTTAAATGGACAAAGGGAGGGGGAAGGAGGCCACAGAGCGATGAAGTGACTTGCCTGTGATTAGTGGCAGAGCCAGGATTAGAACCCAGGTTTCCTGAGTTTCAAGCCCCTCTATCCATCTAACTTCTGTGGTAGTTTTGTTATTAAAAAGCATGGAGAATCTGAAATTTTCTAAGCTAATTCTTTCAGTTGTACTGTGATATATGATCGGAGTGGGTTTCTCTTAGGGAATATTGTTCAAGTGGCAGCCTGTACTCAGACTAGGTAAAAGCCCTACACACTGAATGGGAATACTGAAATGGTGGCAGATTTTTTTTTTCTAGAAGCCTTTTAATATTTTTATATATAATATATTCTTAACTAAATATTTACTAGGCATCTTAGGGGTAAATCCTAAAGTTCTCTGGAATGATATGCAAAGACCCAAAGTAGCAGGATCTATGTTTATGTCTGATAAGGGGACTAACCTGTAGAAAACCCTGTAAGGGGAAATGTCTACGCCTTTGTACTCTGGGGAAGTGACACCCATTGCACGAATCTATGCAGAGGGGCAGCCAATGTCATCTTTGAATGGGAGCATGAGCAATGGATCCTTGTACGGTGCAAAGTCTCACTGCCCGTGGCAGAAGCAGTTGGCCCCATCCATTACTTCCTCCTCTCTTTTAATGTAAGTTGGGGCTGAGGATTTCTTTCCTTAATGCTACTGTGTTGTAGCTTGTTTTCAAATGAACTAAAGCCATCTTACTTTCGCTTTGCTTATGAGTTCCGGAGTGGACCTTAGTGTACGCTAACAAAATGCTAGAGCTTTTGTTTAAAGAGACATGACTGATTTCTTTCTGTACTCCATGAACAATGGAAATTCCCTTTAATCACAATTCCAATAAATGTCTTGTTGTTGGAAACATTCTTTCACAAAGTTGTAATCACTTTGAAATCTCTATAATAGACCATTACATTTTAGAGAGAGAGAAACAACATTTATTCACCACGGGCATTAAGTGGCTCAGCATAGTTTGGGCAGAGTGATGTGTGGGTGAGCGTGCTGTTTTTAATTTTTAAAAATAGTTGGGGGAGGCACCATGCAGAACTCAGTTGGGAGAACATGTTTACTAAAACAGTGTACCATACTAAGTTTGCAAGTGATTTTGGGTGCCCAATTTGAGACACCTTTAAAAGACCCTGATTTATCAGAGAGTGCTGAGCACTCACCCCTGAAAATGGGCCCCCTTACAGTGTCTCAGATTGGGCACCCAAAATCACTAGTCCTTTTTGAAAGTTTTAGGCCAATATATGCCCCACTTTTCTCCAACAAAATTGTTTAGGTACTAGTTCATTCTTGTGTTGGTTTAGCCTTTGTTAATGAATGTGTGTATAATCACTCATCTGAGCATGACCCCGTTCTTTTTTCCAAAGGTCTCTGATTAGTGCTGTCCTCTCTGACTGCCTAACCTGAAAGCATTGCGTCAGAACATCAGAGGAGGGTCAGATGGCTTCCCCTTCCCTGCCCCGCCCCTCCGCCATTCCACTTACAAGATTTCTCACTTTTTCTCTTTTTCTTAATTTCATTTACTTGGTCTATGGAGACAAGGAGCTGCAGTAAGCAGCATACTATTTCATGTGAAAACACAATTATACTTTTTAAGCAGACTGATATTTTTGTCTTCCTGAAGAAGGCCAGATGGCTGGAGTTGCTGTAAAGAATCTGATAAGTAAAAGTCTGAGTTACAGAAAGTGTGACTAGTGCATATTATCATTAAGGATGAGATCTATCTTCCATCCTAATCTAACTTTCTTTTCCTCCAGTTGCTCATAACTCTGTCATACTAGTTCATTTTGGGCTGAAATTTTCCTTACTTGTGTGTCAGGTCAAAGGTTAAGTGTTCTGGAAAACATGAGCAAAATCAGGTCAGTTGTTCTTGAGTTATATATGGGGGTGGGGGGGAATATTCAGTCAGGAAACTTTGCACATGTATTTGTTGAGACTCCAAAGACAAAAATATCACTCTTGGCTTATTTTGCAAAGATCATTGAGATCTGCAGCCAAGTTGGAAGAAAATCAGTTCAGTAGCTTTTTCTTTAAAGTTATGAGCACATAAGTATGGCAGATTTTGCGATCCTGCCTCTCCTATTGACTCACACTGCAAGCAAGAGTTGTATCTCCGCCTTTCTATGCGGTGATAAGTTTTTATCCACTAGCATATAAGAGAGGTTGATATGAGCCTCTGCCTGGGTAGAGTTAGGGGCAGAGACATGAGACCTGCGAGAAATCTTACAAACAGCGAGGTTTAGGGAGAAATCTTTGGATGAGATTCATGTTTGATTTACCAATAAAGCCACATCCCGGGCGGGGGCGGGGGAGAACGTTGGGCTTTGAAGAGCATGTGTTTATTATTGGGAGCAGTGTGGTAGTGCCACTTGCTCACAGGTAGTGCAGCGGGGATACGTCCTTCTGCAAAAAGGAGTGAAAATGAAAGAGATCCTAAAATGGTTCTAAAATTCTCAAACTAACATTTTTCAGTTTTTCACTAGACAAATTCTGCCCATTTCCCCCCCGCCCCCCAATTGCTTTTTGGAAATTGCTTACTATTTTCAACCAGCTCTAGTTATGAGGCATCTGCCTTTTAAGGGTGGGAATTCTAGGGTATATAATCCAGAGGGACTGATAGAGGATATTGTTCTGGGATGTGGGGAGGTTGTGACTAATCATGTGACCAAGAGCCAGGCCAGCTAGGGCAGGATCAGATGGGGGTAGAGGGGGTTATCTAAGGCAGCTTGTTGCTCAATCAGGGTGAGATGCTAGGGAAAGCAGGTTGTTCAAGTCTCTCCCGACAAGTGTCTGAAGATCCTACGGCTGAAGGTAGAGAGAAACGGGGCGAACACCTGAGCTAAAGGGACTGTGAAAACTTGAGAAAGAGGTGCCCAGGCACAAGGGTTGAATCCCTTTATTGTTTAACAAAACACAGGAGAGGAAACTGCTTGTGTTTAAACTTAAATATTGGTGTTAAGACTTTTCTTGAGCAGGGAACTGAAGAAGGGACACAGAGGCAAGGTGGCATACTCAGGTGGCGAGGGAATAGTGGCTGTATGACACCATCTCCCTGCTCACAGCTGAGAATAGGGTTTTTTTTGGGGGGAGGGTGTCTTCTAAAACTTGGGAAAGCTGTGGCCACAGGTTTGGAGTGACACAGACTAGGTGGCTGTGGGTGGGTGAAGACCATGAATAACCCTGTTCCTTAGGAAAATCGGTGACAAACTTTTTCAAACCTAGCAATCAGGGCCGGCTCCAGGCACCAGCCCACCAAGCTTCTGCTTGGGGCGGCACCTGGAGGGGGGCGGCGCAGCGCTCCGTCCGCCGGGGAGAGCGGGGCCATGGCCAGGCTCGCCGCCCTGCCCCCCGGCGCTCTCGCCGCCCTGCCCCCCGGCGCTCTGGCTGCCGCGGGGAGAGCCGAGCCCCGGCCGGGGCTCGCCACCCTCTTCCCATGGCTCCGGCCGCCGGGGGGAGAGCGGAGCCCCCGCCGGGGCTCGCCGCCCTCCTCCCGGGGCTCCGGCCGCCCTCCCCCCCCCCTGGGGCGGCAAAAAAGCCAGAGCCGGCCCGGCTAGCAATTGATCACTTTAGATTTTCAATGATCTCTTCGCAAGGAGTGGTGTTAGGATCTAATTTCTTAATAATGAAAGATGTTGTTATTAACTCTGACATTTTCAAGGGTTCCAAAATAAGAGAGGCCTGTGGTTATGAGCTTTGTAAAGACCAGCTCTGACCTTGCAAATAGTACAGTGCTGAATGGGGGGAGGCAAAAACTTCCTGATCCCAGCCAGGATCGCTCCACAACCTGAAATGTGAGATTAATTACACTGATGTTTAGTATGCATGCCTGTAAACGTATGGAAGGTCAAAAGTCAGATGGAGCTATCTAGTAAAAAGCATACACTGTGACACCAGGTTAGGACGATGCCATAGAAATACTGGGTAAAAGCAGAGGAAATCGGAAAAAGGTGCAAACATGAGCTCTGGAGGAGATGCTGATTGTACTGAGCAAAGTGTTTGAAATCCTCTAATATGAGAGGATCCTAGCAACTTTCTGCTACGAGATGCTTGGACTTCTGCTCTGGTTAATCTTTTAGTCATGGCTTCTCAATGACCAGAGGCTTCCTCACATTTCTTCACTACCTTTATTGTGGCGAGGAGGAGATGCCCACTTTAAGATGCTTTCCACATACTTGTATCCGGCAACTAGGAAGAATCCGTCCTGATAATAGAGACTGATGCAATGCACATGGACAACATGAGGGGGGGAAAAGTGTTAAAGAAATGAAGAATTTGACATACTTGCTTTTGACTTTCCGAATAAGTGATTGATGTTGCATTAGGTCAGTTAGCAGTCACCCATGGAATGGAGGAGTAATCATTGAAATCAGAGTCTTGCCAGTGAGGATTTTGCCCCGTGTATTTACATGTGCAAAATATTTTCCAGAAAACTCTTCTTTACTAGTCCTAGTGACTTGGCGATACTTGTAGTAGCATAATTATCAGTAGCGGTATTCGTAAAGCATCAACAGGGAACTCAGTACTGTATGAGACCGACACTAAGCCAGACCCTGCCCCAAATGTACATTCAGGAAGGAAAATAACAAATCCCTCCTGAGACACTTACATCTGGCTCATCACTATGGAATCTGAGCATCTGGTCACATTGTATAAACTGACAATGTGGGACGCTAAGAACGTACTGTCTTTTCAGTACACTGATGGAGATTGTTGTGGTTTTGTATGGTGGGCAGGGCATCGTGAAGAGTTAGGCCTTACCTTTCTTCTTGGAGATTAACTACTCCATCATTATTATTATAGCACCTAGGAGCCCTAGTCAGGAAACAGGACTCCATTGTGCTAGGCGCTGTACAGTTACTGAACAAAAGGACAGCCCCTGTCCCAAGGATACAGGCAGGGAGTACAAAGAAACAATGAGACAATTGGTCAGCACAGTAGGCAGCTCACCAGCAGCCTAACCATTACTAAGATTTGTGTGGATCCTATGGCCTGAAGCCCTAGGGAGTAGAGCTTACTGTTGACATCCATTGGTGAAATGGGAAGAAAGCAGCCCAGAGTTGCCTGAGCACTCCACGGGGGACAGTGCTCTCCGATGGCATCGGTTGCAGAGCAAGGAGCTGGCCTAGACTGGAAAGTCAGGTCAACCCAACTACATCATTCAAGGGTATGCAAAATTCACACCTCCCTGAGACATTGTTAAGCTCACCTAAGCCCCAGTGCAGACAGCACTAGGTTGATGGAAGAATTCTTCCAGTGACCTAGCTACCACCTCCTAAGGGGGTGGGTTTACTACAGTGTCGGAAGATCCCCTGGGAAACACTACAGTGGCACAGCTGTAGTGCTTCTAGTGTAGACAACCTAAATGGGGCAAGCCTCACGTGCATTTGTTCTGTGATGCTGTGGGGCATCTTGGTTAAAATACAGTTAAGTTTTGAGTTTGGGGGAAATGAAGGGACAAGAAAGGAAAAACCAAGTGTGCCTGGGGTCACCCTGACTGAGATTGCAGCCCAGTTGGGTAAGGGAGCCTGGACAGAGTTAAAAACAGAGAAGGGCGGGGGGGGGGGGGGGGGGAGGCTGCTGGCGCTGGGAGTGCCATTCCAGTGGTAAAGATTCACTTAAGGGTCCTGAATATCACCGATCCCCCTCTAAATAGCTGAGCCCAGCCAAGCCAGCTATAAAACAGTGGACAGTGAGGAGCTGAGTTGGCTTGGACTGAAGCTGTGGAGGGATCAGAGGTGCTGGAATAATTGGTACACTGGGGGTGCTGAGGGCCATTGAACCAAACTGTAAACCCTGTATATAATGGGAACCACTTCTTGCCAGGGGGTGCTGCAGCATCCCCCGCACCCTTAATTCCAGCACCTATGGCAGGGATTTTGGTGTGAGCCTCCCTAACCAGCAATTAAAGCTGAAATCACTTCAGCTGGATCAGACAGCAGAGTCTCCAGGCCCCACTTGACCTGCCAGAATCCTTGGACTCCAGAACATCCAATTGTGATTGGGGGAGCAAGAAAGTGGTTAGAATGCATTAACCCCTCAAGTACCAGTAGGCCTGAGGTTGGGACTATAGTTTAATGAAGACACTTTCATAGGGTTGGAGTCTTACCTAATATCGTTAATGTGTTGGTTGCTGGCTTTTCCAAGTTTTGTTCTGTTTGTCCTATCTACCCCCTCCCCGCCAGTCAACTTCTGTTTTAAACCTCTGGACTCGGTGCTTGTCAGTGGGCAGATACTGCCCACCCAGGGTGCCATCTATTGTTTCCCAGGTTTCTGGGTGAAGAGTTGAGCCTGTGTTAGTCTTTAGCAGGACCCCCTCGAAAACTAAAGCCTGCTCTTTAGCTGCTGACAACAGCTGGCAGAAGAGTTACATTTTGTCACGGGTAAGGAGAGGCTTTTAAGGGGAGATTTAAAGGGGGATAATGAGGTAACTTTGTGGATGTTTATGGGGAGTGCCTCCCAAGTGTGAAGGGCAGCATGGGAGAAAGCATGAAGGTACTTGCTTGAAAAATTGAACAAGTGGGCAGTGGAGGCCGGCATCTTAGGCTGATTGGAGGTGAGCACTGACAGCTGGATACCGAATGAGAGATGGGTAGGGTGGTGATGGACCATGAAGGGCCTGTGAAAGTGAAGACCAGTGCAAACCTTCCCAGGTGGCTTATACAACATTTGTTAAGCTATGGCTGGTTATTTTGTATGCAACCCACAGAACCTAATACTGAATTTGCACTTTCATCTCCCTGGCAAGCTAGATCTCAGAGTTGCAGAGGGATAGCAATCGTGAGACAAGGCTTTAGTTTTTCTTTAGGCTGCAAGAGTGTGTGGGTGTGTGGAAGCAGACAGGTGTGGTGTGTGTGTGTGTGTGTGTGGTTTTTTTTTTTTTTTTTATTATTATTATTATTATTATTATTCTGGAAGTAAGTGAGGCAGTTATTTGGTAGAATTTGTAAAAGATTTAACATGCCTGACACGCAGATTTCTAGGAGGATGGAGCTGAATTTGGAAAAGTCCATCATAGCTGCTGTCAAAATATGAAGGAAAATAAGGCACAGTTGTTTTGAGATCCCAAAGAAGGTATAGTATGTTCGCTGGAATTTATTTGGTTTGAGAACTGACACACATGCATGGAAAATTACTGTGCTGTTTATGCATTCATATAAAATAGTTTTATATTTCCTGCATGTTGGATGTTGGCAATGGTACTAATGCAGGCTGCTTAGACTGGGCCAGTGACATTTCTTGTTGGTGGCAGTCTTTCCCCTGTGGAGTCATCCGTTCAAATCCTGCATTAGGTCGCAAGTGACAATGAGTTAGTTGTTTCATCTTAAGGGAGCTGCAGAATGGGTTAGGGCACGTTGACAGAGCTGAGGGCCTGATCCAAACAACTCTTGCTGACTTCAGTGGGCTTTGGATCAGGCTCTAAGAGAGAGGTTGCACAGTATGAGACTGACCTAAACCCACTGAGATTTCTGAGCCTTTCCATTGACTTTCATGGACTTTGGGCCAGGCCTTTATGTGCTGCTTGCATCCTGCTTGCTCCAGCCAGCATTAACAGTATCACTTTCATGAGCACCATAGTAACTCACAAATCAGCCTTTTCAGAGTCCTATATCAACAGGCATGGTCTGTGCATAATAGACAGGCTTACATTCATGCAAGGCTCTGACTGAGAAGCAATCTAAAATGCTGTGTCACAGTAAGGATTTTATAGATTCAAGACTTTAAGGCCAGAAGAGACCATTAGGACCATGTAGTCTGATTTCCTGTGTAACACAGGCCATAGAATTTCACTCAGGGTTAGGACTGAGATTCTCCTCCAGATTTTTCTAGTTTTAGGGACGATTTTTAAATTTCACTCATCTTAAACCCCATATGTGGCACATTTTCTGTTTCTTAATGCTGGAATGTTGAACCAACCTGTGATTGATTTATTTTTCCCTTCAACATGCTCTTCGGACTCTATGGAAGAAAGAGGGCATCTCATCAGTGCAAAGGGGACACAAAGGGGAAATAGTTAAACTTTTGTATTCATTTAAAAAACCCATGTATGTAACAGAATAACCTGAGCAAAGAACTCAAAACGCACCATAGCAGTGTATCAGGTGATGAGACTTTCCTTGGTGCCTGCTGAATTGGAAAGATTTGCTAATATCTGAGCCCTTACAAAAAAGAATATGTGAACTCTGAAAATGGAATAGTAGGTACTGTATACTAACGTAAAACCGAATGTGTTATTACTGGCTTTTATACACCTGGTTACCCAGGGATAAAGCAATATGATATTTATAACCGGGTAGTACTGCTTTGTAATCTGAATATATTGCATTCACACTAGTGACTTGAACAAAGTGTTTCTTCATTTCTCAAACCATTTAATGGTTTTCTCATAAGAAACCATGAAGTCAGATTTGTTGTGTTTGTCAGCTGGGTTTTGACTGTGTGTATTTTGCTCCACAAAAGGGTTATTCAGAGCTCCCCTTCAGTCTTAATTAATTGCAGACCCTCTGGAAGGCAAGCCCTGTGGGGCTGGAGTGGTTCCAGTCTGGTTTCCATTTAGCCTGTGGGCTGCAGCTAAGCATGTTGAAGCACCGCTGGCACATAGCTGTGTGAGTTCAACTACTTCGTAAACTCTTGCAGTGTTGCTACAGCTAGTAATGAGGGAGAACGTTAAAAGGCATTCATTGATGATTTTCCAACCGGGAGCCATGGCTTTTCAGTTCAGGACTTTATAATCAGAAAATAAGTTTACATGACTTAAAAAAAAAAGTGTATAGCTCCTTTTGGAAACTAATTTCCTATTCACAGCATTTAAATCTTAAAACTCTTAGCTGTGCTTTCTTTAAACCCTTAGTTCTATTCCAGGATTTTCTTGATTTTTGTCTCTTCAAAATGCCAAGTTCTCATACCAGGGAACAAGTCAAAACTTTAGATGGTTTTTTTTTTTCCAATCTGCCAAACCTCTCTAAATTCCACCATATTTTTTTATTTGATTTGCAAAGGTTAGACTTGTAGCAGTATGCAGTAACCTTTTCTATTGAAAACTTACAGATATAAGCAACAGCCATATTAAACATATATAATGTACAAATACTGCTGGTGGGTTAATACACTTATGAGACTCTCCTTATTTTGGTTTAAGCATACTTATGGTCTCATAAATACAGATAATGCCCTGAGAGTATCTCTATTTGCATTGGAGGTCTGCTATGGAATTCAGACTGAGAAGTAAAGCCAAGTGGTCTATTCCGAGATGAATTGTGAATCATATACTCTCTAGTAAAAACAGAAGGACCATCAGGATATTGTATAACAACATTTTGAGATGGAAGGAGGAATTCAGTCATGTTGCCTATCTAGGAATCTATAGCTACTTTATAGCACACAGAAATTAAAAGTTACTAATGAAATAAAGTCCAGAAGGGAACAGTCACGTGTAAATGTCTCTTCCCCCCACGCCCCCACCCCCTGGAGCGTCTGGGGAGTCTTGGGGACAATTATGCATTTGAATCTGGATTTCCGCTCCAGTATCTTCCCTTCCTGCATGCACAGGACTCCCATTGTTCTCAATGAAATTTTAATGCTTGGGGGAGGGGAAAACTATATGCAATACAACTTTACTTTGCATAATGACTTTCACACAAATGGCATTGCAAAATGCTTTGCAGAAGTAAATGAGAGAAATTAAGAAGTATAGGCCAGGGATGAGACTTTTTTTGATGAGATTAGAAGACAGAGTCAGACAGTCTATGGCAAAGTAATCTGAGCTGAGACCAACTTTGGGGATATCTGTTCTTAGAGCAGTTAGATGGACGGGGTGAAGAACCCATCATGCAAAATGAGAGGATGAAACTGTTTAAGCAAATACGTTTTCTTGCTTTTATTTCATTAAGTGATGATGCTGTGTTTGGTGTTGTACAAATAAGGGGGAAAATGGTCCCTGCTCCAAGGAACTTGCAATCCTAAATGGGTAGGCAAAGATCAGACACACAAATGCACTGGGAAACTCAGAGAATGGTGCTAATGTAAGGCCTTGTGGGGTGTGTGGGGTTTTTATTTTTTATTTTAATAACAGATAGGGATTAGTGTTTGTTAGCTTTGTAGAAGAAGTGGGTATTAAAGAAGGACGTGAATGTAGAAGACAGCATGATGGGAAGATGGAAATGAGACCTGCCCAGTGGAAGAGCTGAGCAGGATTCATTGCTTGACTACCACAGGAGAAGGTATTGCAATAGGAACTGCCATGTCAGACCAGTGGTCCCTTTAGTCCAGCATTCTGCTCTGACAGTGGCCAGTTTGACACTTCCAAGGATGGAGCAAGAAACCTCAGAATAGAAAGGAATTAAATGAAGGCAGAGGCCTAGGCAAGGGTGATGCTGAGCAGAAGGCTGAGCCACTTAAACTCACGGTGGAAGGTGAGCTGAAGCTGGCGGAGGGATTTACCGAGGGATATGATGCTGCCAGCCAAGACAGGCAAGGAAGATTATTTCAGCTGAAGCTTGTTTACTTCTTGCATTTCTTTCAGCTAGGAAATTTTTTATCATTATTTTATTGGGCACAGGTAACACACAGCAGGTGAGGCGAAGTTCCACTGAAATGCCCCCTTTTTCCATTGCTCAGAGCTTTTTCTGAAACCAATTCACTTCGTGTGTGTTTGTTTGTTTCAACCTTCGTCTTGGCCCAGAGGCAACTTGTTTGTTGAAACTGAAGACCGATAGTTCAGCCGTGTTCGTTGCTACATTGGCACACAATAGGAATTGCCCCACTGGGTCAGACCAGTGTGACTGGTCAGTACCAGATGATTCAGAAAGAGGAATCCTGCTTTAGGCAGCTATGGGATAGCCTGCCCCATGGAAGTTTTCTCCTCACCCTTAAGAATTCGAGGCTGGCTTATGAGCTGAAGCTTTACCGTTTTGTGTCCCTTCTAAAGCTTTCTAAAATTTTAGTATTGTAACTGGGGATGATCTTATCCATCTAACTAGGTAACCCTTTTATTGAATCTTGCTAAGCTCTTGGCCTCAAGAGCATCTTGTAGTGTGGGTTCTGCGGGCTAAAATGGCATTGTGTGAAGAAAATGTTTGCTTTGGCAGGTGCATGAGCCCAAAAAAACCTCTTCCCCGCCCATATTCCAGTGAGAAATTTTGCTCTGGCAGACTCAATAATGGTTAACGTGATTTTGTTCAATCTTCTTGTTTTCTAGATCTCATTGAAAGCTAAGGAGTAAGCCAAGTTTTAAGTAAAATAATAGTCATTTGAAATGTCAGCATTTAATTGTTTTGTGCAATCTGAGTAGAACTTGCTCATCTTGTTTAAAAAAAAAAAAATTGATCCATCTCTGAAGTTAGAGAGATGGAATGGGACTCTGAAGTACTTTTAACTTTGGAATTAAATTTTCATCCACAAATGAGGGCAACTGAGTTCCAGGTTGATGGCATTAAGCCAAACAGATCCAGATCATAAAACTTAAAAGCTCCATTGGCCCTTCAGTTAGCATTTCCTTGTTTAAATAAAAGTATGTAAAAATAGTATGAATGCAATATTAAGTATAAGGAATGAAGCACACAGAATGGAGCTGGAAAGCAAATGCTAAATTTGTCCACTTATGCTTTATCTTAGTGTCTTGCTATTACTACAAATTTGTCAAGCAATTCAATGTAATAGTGCAATTGGTGGAATAATTTCTTACACAGTCTTTTATATACAGTAAGGAACAATACAGCTATGGTCTTCAGATTTGGCTTTTCTCTTTTAGTCTCAATATGATGAATGAAATGAGTCAAGTTGTAAGAACATCAGTTGTTTAAAAGTTATGAATTTTCATAGTTAGCAAGCTGAAACTTTTCAGATAACGAGTCAAAACAGCCTAGGATAGTGGGTCATCTCAAATTGAGGTGTCTTGTCAAACTATGGAGTATTTATTATTAAATATAGTATCAGGATAAACTAACCTAGAATTTAATATTCAAATAGTAATTAATCATGTAATATGCTTCGAAAGTGTATGTCATATTTTCTATGTGGACCTGCCACTACAGGGAGATAACTGCCTATTAGCTGGCTGTTAAGGGAGTAACTCCTTTATCTGAACTAGTAAAGGTCTGTGCTTCGATGCTAAAGCTCTGAGGTTCATATCCTGCTGATGACTGGGGTTGAGGGTTATTACATTAACATGCTTTATTAGATTCTGCTTTGGAAAAACTATTCTGGAATCAATAGGGTTCACAAATTTATGGATGTTCTAAAACAAGAAAAGTGAAATTCTCTAAGATAAGCTTGAACCAGATTTTGATTTGTGACAAAGTCTAAAGATTTCAGCAGATACTCAAATGTTAAATAATTGGAGCATTAATGTATCTGAAGAATTCTCTGCCACTAGTGTCATCTAGATAATCAAAACCCCAAGACTTCTCAAGTATATTACTGTTTTCTTCATCATGAAGAAAATGCTTAAGACAATGAACTGGTTATAGAACAAATACACTTCTAGCCTGATTTACAGAGGTGCTGAGCCCCTGTAGCTCTTAATGAAATCAAAGGGATCAGCAAGTATGCAGTACCTTTCTTGAATGAATATTTCACTGGCTTTAGCAACGGATGCTTATGAGCATCATTCATTAGCACCTGGACTGCAGTTGTACTATGAATTCAGTCTGTGCTAATAGAGGAAATTGGACCTTTTATCAACCAGACGCTACGTGATGTTTGATACTTTATCAATACATTGGCACAGAAGATTAAATGGCACTCTGAAATAAATGAAGCATGCTTGTGCACATGCATACACACATCCATTAATTTTGTTGGGAAGCTCTAAAAGCTTATTTAAGAGGCCTAATTATATCACACCTACATATCTAGGTTGCTCTCTGGCAGAAGCTACAACCTCTATGCCATTGAACATTTAGACTTGCTCTGGCCTTTGGATTCTGGCTCGGTGGTCTAAAGGGGGGGACGACAGGTCTATGGCAGCCTCCGCTCCTCCATAACTTTGCCTAGGTGTGTGTGCTGAAGGTCTTGGCAAGATGGTCGCAGGAATCTGTGAAAGGCATAAGGGCCCTGGGGCAGGTACCAAGATTTCCAATCAGCCCTGTTTAGGGATGGCCTGCTTACCTCATGTGAGGGTGGCCCTAGAAAAGGTGGGTCAAATGAGCCCTGTCTCGTTGTTTACATCCTGGCTCAACTGTTTTTTATAAACCGAATTGCTTGCTGGAATATTTGGACCCCTGGATACAACTTTGATCTGAATTTGGATTTGAGAAAAATGGCTGTGTTGAGTAACAAGCTTGCATGTTTCAGAACTGAGATTGCAGCTCTTTCAGAAACTCGGCTCTCAGACACAGGCTTTGTAAGGGGGACAGACTACACAATTACTGGCATGGCAAACCTGAAGGCGTAAGGGGGGAGTACGATACAGGTTTTGCTATCAGAAATGAACTTATGTCATCGTGTGAAGCTCCAATTGCCGTGTCCGTACGTATCATGACACTTAGAGTTAGTCTACAGAAGGGATTCGTCAACCTCGTCAGTGTCTGTGCTCCAACTCTGCGGGCTAGTGATGAGGAGAAGGATAGTTTTTTACCAACAGCTGGAAGAACTGATCGTCCAGATTCCACAGAAGGAACCTATCTTAGTACTTGGAGACTTCAATGCCAGAGTTGGCTCCAATGCTGAGATCTGACCTGGCAAGGGTCAGAGAGTGCTTGAGCTCTGTGCCAGGCAAGGCTTATTGGTGACCAACACATTCTTTGCTGGTAACATCAGAAGACCATCGTGGAGACATCTGAGGTCCAAGCTCTGGCATCAGCTGGACTTGGTACTGACAAGACATACGTATTTGAAAGATTTCTTCAATACATGATCCTTCCAAAGTGCAGACCCTGACACAGGCCACTCTTTTGTCAGCTTGAAATTTCATTTTGCAGCAAAGAAGATCCAACATAATAAACCTGCCGTACAACCTCATATTAGCTTGTGCCAAATCAATGATCCTGTCAAGAAATGGCTTTTTAATGAAGTAGCAAAGACAGCTGGAATGAATGAAACTGCTTCAGATGCATGGGAAGTCTTGAAGACAAGTATCTACAATGTGGCAATCAAGAGGTGTTTTTTTTTTTTTTTTTTTGAAAGAATACTAAGAAAAAATGTTGACGGTTCATAGACCATTTGGACATACTGCTGCCACTCATTGAGAGGAAAAGATCTGCCCTGATCACCTACTACTGATTCCCTCAATAACCTAAGAAAAGCTTGTAAGGTTGTTCAAATAGCTTCCAGGAGGTGTGGTGAAGAATTTTTGGCTGGGTATCTGACCGCATCCAGTGGGCGGCTGATGCAGGTGACAGTAGAAGGTTGTATGAGGGCATTAGAAAGGCCATTGGGCTGATAAAGAACAAGACAACTCTGCTGAAAGATCTAGATGGCAATATCATAACTGATAAAGGGAAGCAACTAGAGAGGTGGATTGAGCACTATGGAATGATATTCTCAAGAGAATCTGTAGTAGACCAAGTATGTTAGACGCATTGCCTGGGTTTGAAGTTTGACTCCCCTGGATGCCAAACCTACACTAGAAGAACTTGAACAAAGCATCAAAAAGTTTCCCAACAACAAAGATTCAGGATCTGACTGTTTATCTGCTGAACTCTGCAAATGTGCAAAGACTTGCTGCAAAGATTGCACGAGGTATTGCTATTCTGTTGGAACAAAGAAACGGTTGCGCAAGATTTTAAGGATGCTCATTTCATCCAACACTCTAAAAACAAAGGAGATAGAAGTGATTGTAATAACGAGAGAGAGAGAGAGAGAGAGTGTTCTTCTTAACATTGTGGGGGGGGGGGAAATCTTAACCCGTATTTTATCTAGACTTCAAACTTTTTAGCCGAGAGAATCTATCCTGAGAGCCGGTGTGGCTTCTGCTTGGGAAGGTCCACTATAGCTACGGTTCTCTGTAAGAAAATTGCAGTAAAAGTGCAGAGGGAAACATTTCACTGTATGTGGCTTTTATAGATTTAACAAAAGCTTTGACACAGTTGGTCAGGGCTTTACATTTTTCTGAAGAAAATTGGTTGGCCACCCATATTGCTAAAACCCTGTGAAATCTTTACACGGCGGCATGAACACAACTGTAATGTGTGAGAGCCAAAAGTCTGACTCGTTTAATATCAACAATGGAGTGAAGCAGGATTGTGTGCTGGATCCTACATTGTTTAATATTTCTCATTCCTGCTTCAACATGTGTTCTGTGATGTTCAAGAGGGTGTCTATCTTAGCACTAGACATCATGGAGGTTTGCTTCACATTGCAAGGTTCAGAGCTAAGACAAAGGTGAAGGAGATCATAAGGGATCTGTTTGCGGACGATGTGGCCCTTGTGGCTCACCATCTTGATGCCTTACACAGAGGCAGAAACACACAGTGCCCTGGCACGGGGCCCCCCAACGACAGGGGGACTAGCACTCCCTGCGGGGGGACCGCTGCGGGGGTCAGAAGCTGTGGGGGAGAGCAGGGAGGGAGCCATTTAAGAACCGTGCTGGAGGCCTAGCGTGCGGTGAGTTCTCCCAGCCGGTAAGCTAGGCTCCTGCTGCCTGCTGCTGGCTGGCGCTGGCAGCCAGGTGAGGGGCCGGCTGGGGGCGCACTGTAGGGGAGGCGAGTGTGCTCCCCTGGTGGTGCATCCGCCCGCGCCTACCCTGCTGCCTTGCTCCTCTGGATTCTGGGCAGTGCAGGTGCAGTCCTTGGTGTGCACTGCTGCTGGTGACCCCTGGGAAAAAGCCAGGGGAAGGGAGCGGCAGGCCAGGGAGTCTCTGCTCTCATGTGCTGCTGCCACCGCAGCTCCCTTTGACAGTGAATCTGAGCAGCGGCGGGGCAGGGATGCGTCTGCCAGCCAGGTAAGGTAACCCAACGGCCGCAACTGGGAGTGCCTGACTTCCACCCCCCCCCCCACACACACCCCCTCCTGCCCTGAATCGCTCAGGGCAGGGGGCTGGGGTGGTCCCCAAACACCTCCAGCCCCTTGCCCTCACTCCTTCACCTCCCCACACACCCATCCCCACCCACATCCCCTGCCCTGACTCCTGCACCCACCCATCCCCACCTGCACCCCTCGCACCAAACAGAAGCTGCCCCAGGTAAGCGCTCCACATCCCAACTTCCTGCCCCAACCCTGAGCCCCCTCCCTCACCCTAACTCCTGGCCAGACCCTGCACCCCAACCTGCTTCTGCACTCTAACTGTCTCCCAGACCGCACACCCCAACCCTGAGCCTCCTTCCTCATCCTAACTCCTGGCCAGACCCTGCACCCCAATGTGTGTTTTTTTTTTTTTCCTTTTTTTTTTTTTTTATAAATCGCTCTTATCCAAAGCACTTTACAATAGTTAGCTAATGGTACAAACAATATTTGGAAAGATCATTAAGTGGTCTGTGGAAAAATGTTAGACTACAAAAACAATCAAGGTACCTCACTTCATTTTCATTTACTTCCTATTACTTAAAATATGGGCGGGGATGAAGAAAAAAAGAATGAAAAACAGGGATGGGGGAGATAAGAGAGAATGTTTTTTCTTGGCTGGGTCCCCAGGGGGGCCCCTAAAATGAAGCTGAGCACAGAGCCCCACTAACTCTAAATCCGCCACTGGCCCTACAACATATTATTAGCCAGTTCTGATTCAAGCAAAATCTTTGGGCTAGCCATTAGCTTGAAGACTGTTATCATGCACCAAGCCTCTTCAGAACCAGTTCCAGATATCCCCTTAGAGTATTCATCTGGATGTTGTTGACCAATTTTTCTACCTTGGCTCTGTTATCAGCAATGTAGATCTTGATGCTGAGCTAACAAGTACAGTCAGTAAAGCAGCCAGGAACTTGGCTCTTTTGCAAGACAGAGCCTGGAACAATAATAAATTGTCAACTAAAGTGAAAATCCGTATTTATGAGACGTGATTTTTATTCACTCTATCTATCTATCTCCTAGAACTGGAAGGGACCTTGAAAGGTCATTGAATCCAGCCCCCTGCCTTCACTAGCAGGACCAAGTACTGATTTTGCCCCAGATCCCTAAGTGGCCCCCTCAAGGATTGAACTCACAACCCTGGGTTTAGCAGGCCAATGCTCAAACCACTGAGCTATCCCTCCCCCCCGAGCTATCCCTCCCACTCTCTTCTATATGGCTCAGAAACATGAACAACTTGCATCAAACGTATCAAAAGACTAAACAGCTTTCATAGCCGATGCTTATGTGAAATTCTTTGAATAAGATGGCAAGCAGGACCGGCTCCAGGGTTTTTGCCGCCCCAAGCTGCGGGGAAATGGGGGGAAAAAAAGCCGCGATCGCAATTGTGATCGGCGGCACTCCGGCGGCAGCTCCACCGCGCCGCTTTCTTCTTTGGCGGTAATTCGGTGGCAGGTGCTTCCCTCCGAGAGGGACCTGCCGCCGAACAGCCCGACATGCCGCCCTTTCCCCTTGGCCGCCCCAAGCACCTGCTTGCTGGGCTGGTGCCTGGAGCCGGCCCTGATGGCAAGACAGGGTGACAAATGTGGAAGTGTTTAAATCATGCTAGTATGTGATTCATGGGAACGTTGATTAGTAAGAACAGACTCAGGTGGCTTGGACATGTCAAGCAAATGACAGGATCCCTAAGAGTGTGCTGTACTCTGAAGCTCATGAATGGTCTAGAAAGAGGCAGACTGCTGTGCAGGTTTTGGGATGCTTGCAAGGATGACTTAGTAACCTTTTTAGAATCTCTCTGGATGATTGGGAAAGAAGTACAGAATGCTCCTCTGGCTGGCGGAGTCAGCTTGTAGATGGAGCAAGGTATTGCAAGGCAGACTGGATCAAGCTTTGTGATGGCCAGCATCAGAGGAGGAAAGGATCTGCTGCTTGGATTCAGAGTATTGCTAGGAGGGACTTTCAAAAATGCTTACAAGATTTAGGAGCACAAATTCCATTGACTTCTACCAACTCATAGTGGGAGCTGAAATTCTTAGGCCTTGTCTATATTTAAGTTTCTACTGTAGCTACATCACGAACTCCATCCTCATGTATGCAGCTTAGACTGGCAAAAAAGTGCTTCTGGGGCTATAGTTTATACCATTCCGGCAAGTGAAATAAACTATGCTGCCAAAAGAACTTCTATGCCAGTATAATTGCACCTTTTGCCAGTGGAGAAATGTTGAAGGAAGTCGCAGCCCTAACTGACCCTGTACTATCCATGTGTTTCTAGTGGAACCCTGGCCTAAAAGTCCTGCCCAAAGAGAGCACGGGCAGTGACTTGATGGGCTGTGTTCAGGGAAGAACTCTGGAGGGCACGTTGCTGTAAATATTAGGTGAAAAACACAAATGAAAGGAGAGCTTGGAATGATGGCACAAGCACCGGGTTCTCCACTGAAAGGAACAGTCCATCACAAGGCTTTAGAGATTAATAGTGAAAACCCTGCTCCTTCTAGCTTTGGCAGGCACTTCTCCATCCGTGATACACCATGTCGTGGCTTGATCCCAGGGAGACTTACCAACACACCCAGTGAGCTACAAGCTCATGAGAGGGCCTCTGTTGAGGAGTGGATCTTTGGTGTTCTGACTCCTTGAATAAAAATGCAAGCTTGTAATTTGACAGGTACTACAGGATCCTCTTAACAGCAGCTTTGAAAATAAGCACAGATGCAAAACACAATATTTTTGAGGTCCCAGTTTTCCACTGTCTTGCAGCTCGTGTAGCAACTTACACCCATAGGCCCTCGTCACCATAGTAGCTGAGCACCTCACAATCCTAAGTGTAGTTCTCCTCACAACACCTTCTGAGGTAAGGTAGTGCTGTTATTCCCCTTATACAGACCAGGAATTGAGGCACCAAGACTGTGACTTGCCCAAAGTCACACAGGAAGCTGGCCATTGAGTAGGAAATTGCACCCTTTCCTCCCAAGTCTTAAGCTTTTCCCCTAACGCTTGCACCATCCTTCCTTCTCACCTGCGCACAGTGCATGTAGAATCCAATCATTCTGATTTGGTAGCACTTTGGACCCACTTTGCACAGGTGTCATGTCTCCATAAAGTGCCAGGTGGCAAAGAATCAGTCCACTGAGTCTAGATTTGCAACTTTCCAAATATGTTGCATTTCTTCTTTAGGTGAATGAGTTACCCAGGAGAAAGTCACAGTGACTAAAGGCACTCAAATACTATGGCTTCAGATAATATTCAGGGATGATAAATGTTGAGATATAACTGCAGTGTTTATAAATAAAGCATTCTTCAGTCTCCAAGAAAAACCAGAAGTGGGCAGCGATTTCCTTTTGCTTTGAAAGTGCCATCTTTTGTGAATAGGTGGACTCTGACTTTGTGGACGTTATTTCATGGGTTTGCATGAGCCAGGAACAAGAACAAGCAAGCCTTCAGAGGGTTAGTCAGAAAAGGCCCCATATTGCACTAAACAGAAAACTAGGGAAATGGATGCAGAGTGGAAGGAATATGCTGAAAAAAACCTAATGTGTTCAGGTACTTTTGCAGCAGCATTTGCAGGTTTTATGAGCCCTCTCGGGCACAATTATAGTTTTTGTTCCAACCCTTCTGCAGAGAACGTAACTGAGATGAGGTGGAACCAAATAAATTATTTGTAAGTCGTCCTCAAACAGATCACTGTTTTCTCTAATTCATTTGTTCAGAATTATGCACCATACAAAGTTTGGGTTGTAGCTTATTTGGAAGCACTTCAGTGTGGATGTTTGAATTTCAAAGAGTTGAGCTGTTTTGCTTTGGTATCCAGGACATATGATCTGATTCTTTTACCTGATTGGATGAGCACAACTCTCACAAGCAGGTTTCTGGTGCCCGCACTCTTGACTATAAATTTATAAAAATTTATTTTCCACAAGTATTTTTCATTTTCTGCTTGTAATTAGCTGTCTTGGTGAACATTCCTGTCAGTAAACCGGTTTACTATATTTGCAGAAAGTGAAGACAAAGTGGTTATGAACAGTTTAAATTAATTCATTTAAAAATTCTGACTTTTGCACCATTTGTCATCTGTTTCTAACATTCTTAACTACATGGTGGTAGTAGAAGAGATACTAATTATACTAACTAAAACTGTGAGATCAGTGGCAGATTTTAGAGGATTTGGGGAAGTGCTTTTTCATCAGCATTTAACCCCTTACCCCCATTTATAGGGTTGGTGTTTCACAATAAGATACAGCTGGAGTTGATGAAGTTTTTTTGACTTCTGACCTAAACAGGACCTAAACATGATAAAGAATGGTGTCTGCCTCAAACAGATCTGAGAATGAAATAATTCTTGGTTACCTCAAAAAAAAAAAAAAAAAAAAAAAAAAAAAAAAATCTACTGCTGTTCAAAAGCAGGTGCCAAACAAGCATAGTTAAAACCTGATCCAGGTCACTAGCCTCCCCATTGACATCAATTGGCTTTGGATCAGGCCCTTACTGCAGAATGTAGGAAACCCAAAAGATAGCTCTGGGGAAGTGTGTAATCAGGACAAAGGCTAATGAGTATTTACGCTTAAAAAAAAAAAAAGAGTGTGTCGGGGGAGGGGGGGGCTAGTAGGTAGCATGGAAAGATAGAAAAGAAAGTAATGCCATTGAAGTAGGACCCTTAAGGTCCTGTAATCAAGTAAAACAAATTATATAAACCATGAGTGTAAAAATCTGCCCAAAAGCTGTTAAAACTGATACCAAAATTTACCTTTCACATCTATGGCTTGAACCTTGATATCAATGGTCATTCAGACTCTAGTAGGAGAGCAGAATGACTGAGATGAGACCTTGCTCTTTAGATGAGAAATTTTATGCCGGAGTGTCACTGTTGACAGAGAACACGGAGGGCTCTCCTCTCTGATGTCCGTGTGGTGTAAATACAAGCTGGAGTTAGTCGGATGACATTTCTCATACTAACAAAGGTGAGACTGTAGCTATTTCTTCAAGTTCTGTTTAATCACACAATTAGAAAGTGTACCACTGAGCCAAAGTGAAGCTCCTTGAGGAGGTTTCTGTAGCTAACTATCCTTGAACTGTTACTGTCCTCATAAAATGGCAAGGGAACTTTTTCAGAAGCTAATGAGTCCTTGAAGAACCACAGCTGCACACCAGTGGATTGTTAGAACATCAAAATTCCATTAAATTCACAGTTGTTCTGTATTATTTTTCCACTCACTGCTGACTTATTACAAAGATATTCATGGTCTAACCATTTAGGTTTGGTTTTACATAACCAGCCTTCTTTCTGCCTGACTTAGTCACTCTAGTTTTAGTGACACTACAGCTGCTTTTGTGGTGATGAATGCTGATGTCACAAGGGATAATACAACATCACTGAATGAATCCGGCAGAAAGAGAAATTCGTTTTGAAAACAGAGACCTTCTGTTTCCACACACATACTTTGGTAAGCAGTAAAGAGGGGCAAAGAAATAGAGGTTAGTAAGTCTTCATGAAACATATATTTCAGAGTTTGCCAGCATGTGGCAGTGGTCCTTTAATAATTGCATTCTCATGAAGTTAAATACTGTATGTTCCACGCTTTGCTGCAGAAGCCAAGTTGGAAAAGGATCCAGACAGCCACTTATAGGGTGCACACAGAATTCAAAACAAAGTGAGACACCTTTTTAAATTTAAAAAAAAAAGTTTAAAAAGTGATTGCAAAAAGTACAGTAGCCTGACCTGAAATGTGGTGGATGGAAGCAAATTGTTAGTGCACCCTGCCAGAAAGGAGCAATTTAAAGATGCCTTTAACGCTTTTCACAATAAAATTATTTTCATAAGCAGCTTGTATATCTTTCTTGCTTCCTAGGATGTGTTGCTTTTGAATACATTCTATTATGAATCCTGAATCAAACTTTTTCCATCAGAGCAAAGAATTAACATTCTAGTACATTGCAAGCTGCCAGTATATATTTTAAATATATCAAATATGCTACATTTTGGTAAGGAATAGAGTTGAAAGCCAATGGGAGCTGGGTGCCTAGCTGCCCTTTGTGCCTTTAAAAACCTCCCCCAGAATTGCTGATTTATTTATATCTGTAGCTTTCATTTCAGAGACATCACTTGTGCTAGCAGCGTGGAACTCCTTACACCAGGGAGGCATGTTGTGCTTATACATTGTGTGTCCTAGGGACTTGTACTGCTGCCCATCACTTCTATCTGAGCACTTTTCACATAAAGTAGGTTGGTTTCAATGGGAGTTAGGTGCCTACATACCTGTTGAGGATCTGGGCTGAAGGCCCTCGTGGACTCCATAGAGTCTCTGGCTCTTCTCCCTTTTCAGTTTTGTGAAAGTGAGGGAAGGAGCCTGGCAGTAGTTGGCACTCAACTGCAAAGCAGCTTTTAAAGACTCCCGCACCTGAAGCTAGTCTGCTGGTGTAGGGGGTTCCCTGCTGTGAGGGGCTGGAGAGATTCAGATGTAATGGTGTTTGTGGCTAGAGGATCTTCAGTGCCATTAAAGACTGTGGTCATAACACGTATAATGTCATAACATTGAGGACTATGGTCTCTATTGTAGACCTGGGAGACCTGATCATACAGATGTCAGAATGATTTCTTGGTGGGGTAAGCTTATTCAGAGAGCTGAATCATAAAACACAACAGCTTCCTTTAAACAAAAAGCCAGATACAGCCATGTCTGCTGTGTACTTTTGTGTATTAGAACATAAGAACTGCCATGCTGGGTCAGACCAATGGTTCATCTGGCCCAGTATCCTGCCTCCAATAGTGGCCCATACCAGGGCTTCAGCAGGAGTGTACAGAACAGGGCAGTTGGAGAGATCCACCCTACTCTTTCCCTTCTTGCAATTTGAGGTTTAGGGTCACCCAGACCATGGGGTTGCATCCCTGACCATCTTGGCTAATAGCCATTGCTGGATGTATCCTCCTTGCATTTAGTTTTGTTTTTTTTTTAAACCCAGTTATACTTTTGACTATCACAACATCCTGTGGCAATGTGGTCCACAGGTTAACTGTTAATTAGGACTTTTGTGGATGTGTTGTGAGCTTTACTAAAGGAAGAATAAAGGATGACTAACTCAAAGGGAAAGATGGCTGGGAACTGAGATATATGCTGCTTGGAATAAGGCAGGAGAATGATGATTTTTTTTGGGGGGGGGGAGGTGTGTATGTGGGAGAGGGGTGGATGCCTGGTTTGCAGGGTTCCTATCTCCTGTCCCAATAGGCTAGTAGTCTGAGCTGGAGATTACCCGGTTAAAAGAATGGTAAATAAATGTCATGCTTTGTTCTATGTTCATTTTGTCACTATGCTCAAAAAATGCATTGGTGTCACCGTGCATAAGGTGAATATAGGGGATATGGGGACATATAGGGAATGATGGTGACTTGATGCAGTATCATAAGCGAGGTCACCATGTACAGCCCTATGGTATGATGTCACCATGCAGCATCACAGCAGAATAGGGTGGGTTTCCTCATTTGTAAGAATGAAAAACGCAAAGTGCTGAAAGAATAGAATCAAAGGGAAAGTGCTAAAGTTACTAATATTATTTGCATTACAGTAGTATTTAGAAGCCCCAGTGGGGGACCAGGATCCCATTGTGCTAGGCACTGTACACACAACAAATTTAGGTACCAGATTCTCATAGCGGAAACAACAAATAATGGCATGAACAGTATTTAAGTGCTTCTGAGCACATGCAGAGTCCTCCATTGGCCTGAAACAAACAGGTCTTAGGCTAGGTCCACACGACCCGCCTGATTCGGCGGGTAGAGATCGATCCCAGAAGCGCTCCCCCGTCGACTGCGGAACTCCTGCTCGCCGAGAGGAGGAAGCGCTGTCAACGGGGGAGCCTGCCTGCGCCGCGTGGACCCGCAGTAAGTAAACTTAGTTCGATCTAGGAAACGTCGACTTCAGCTACGCTTTTCTCGTAGCTGAAGTTGCGTTTCCTAGATCGATCCCCCGCCCCAGTGTGGACCAAGCCTTAGTGTGTGCAAACAGGGAAACTTGTATTTGTGAATCGTTAGCTTTGTGTTCATGTGATTTGTGCCTGTAAATGACACTGCATGTTTAAAGAGAGGCACTCAAAAGCAGGGAGGACAGAATTTACTTCTGTGGATAAGACCCTGGGGGCCATCCCCAAACCTGGGGAACTCCAGAGCTAACCATACAGTGGTCCTAGTTGTGCCTGCGCACTGGCTATAGCTTCCAGCACCTTCCACTCAGCTCTCTAGCAGCAGAGTTTTACTGGAGTGACAATGTTAGGGCCACCGCCAAGACCTCGGGGGAGAGGGGGCTCTGCGGAAGAGAATAAAATTAGAAATAAAAAATGATAGAATACAAAATAAAAATGCCGGACTGTCCGAAGTCTAATTACTGACCTTTCAGGAAATAAAATGAAGCTTTTTTTGGTGACTAATTTTTATTGATTTTTTTCATAAGGAAACAGACAATGAAAAGTACAGAAAGGTAAATGGATTGACACTTGGCAGGTTTCCAAATCCTGCACGGAAGTGGTATTACTTTTAAATGCAAGTGGTAAAAGTGATAGTGGATTATGAAAATGAGGCTTTTTGTGGTCTCTTTTAAGTACCCTACTAGCTGATCCTGCAAGCTGTTAAATCCACAACTACCTAACAGTTCTGCTAAGAACTATAAACTGGACTTTTCTTTTTATTGACTAAGCAGTTTATCCATCTGTAAGAGAGAAATACAGAATCTTGTGGCTCTTTGCTGCTGTTGATCGCAGAAGCTTGGTTAAATCTTACCTCTATAAAATTAGTTGATGAGATTGTCTGATAGGTGCCACTGGTACTGAATAGATGTGGTCACCATAGACACACCTGTGGATGAGAAGTTAAAACTTTTGATGGGAGACATCATAGTATGTCATCTTTGAGATAACTGAATGTATTAACGCATGGCCTTCTTTAAACACGGAAGTCACACCAATTTAACAGTATTATTTTAAGCCGATTTAGTTAAATCCAAGCGTGTGTGTGTGTGTGTGTGTGTGTGTGTGTGTGTGTGTGTGTGTACACTCTCTTCTTAGCTTACATCTGAATATTGGTGGGGGGGGGGTGAGAGAGAGAAATTTGCTGTAAATCTAGATGGTATTAGATTCACAAAACACTATTTCAGTAAGAATGTTAAAGTACAGATAAAAATGTCTTCAAACATTAATAAAATATAATTAAAAGACACACCCTCCACTCAAGCCCCTAAATACGAGAAACTCAGAATATGTACATTTAATTAGGGCTGGTCAAAATTGACAAAATATTTTTTTAGACTGGGGGGGGGAGTGAAATTTCACACAGTGTTCACATATAATTCATTTAGCATGGTCCTCAGAGCTGAAAAATTATGAAAAAGTTTCTTATACATACCAAGAAAGTGAGGCATGCTGTTGTCCATTGAATACTTCACTACCTTTTATTTTACTCTGGTCTGACAGACAGGGCTCTCTGTAAAGTGACACATATTGCAAAATGTGAGGGTTGTAGGTTAGCATTCCTGTGGGCGGGAGAGGCGGGGGCAGAGTCAAGCTTGTGGTGAGTGGTGTTCAGTCGCTGTGGTAGTAGTAAGGCACACGCCTGTGAGTGAAGTAGTCGAAGATATGGACGGTTAGCTTCGCTTTTTTTGGTTGTCAGTTATGTTAGGTGTGTGGCAACCTGAGCTATTTCACAATGAAATTTTTTTCCTTGTGCATGAGTAGTTCTATTTTCTGCTTCAGTGGTGCTACCAGAGTACTACTTGGCTCATAAACTTACCTCAATGGTGTCTCTCATGAATGAAAAGGACTCTATGATGCATGCTCTCACTTGCCATTCAATATTCTGACAATACAACACCAGGGTGGGGCATTCCGGGAAGACTTGGCAGTTCATCATAAATTTTATCTGAAGGGCATTTGTTCTACAGCTCACACCTTTCATTAGCAAAGCAGACGTTCCCTTTATATTAACATATAACTTGTAAAGTCCTCCTCACACCCTTCTTTTTTCTTTGAAATAAAGGGCCTGATTTCTTCACTCTGTTACAGGCTTTGCACCAGTATAACTCCATTGACTGCACTGTTAAACCAGTGCAACAGGGAGGGTGATCAGAAGATCTGAAGATTTGTTATGGTTTTGTTCTTCTTTTAAATTATTTTTAAATGGCATCTGTTTTAATTTTGAAAAGAAAAAGTCATTGTGGTGGAAGATGGTTATTTTACACTCTTTGAATATTATGTAAACTATTCTGGATTTATCAGTACTTTTCTGGTTTTAGAAAAATAGCTGGATATTCAAAAAGAGAGGAGATTAATGCTGAAGTTGAAGACCATATTCATTCTTGTCTCTCTTATTCCCTGTCTGTCAAGAGACTACTAGATCTATGACCACACATATAGAGGTAGATACAATGGAAAATCTGTCTTTGGCATTTTAAGAGTGAACTGCACAAAGGCAAATATATGACTGGATATATTCCTTCATTCAACTAGCTAATCACACAGCTGATTCCAAACCAGGCATCTCTACAGAGAACAGTAAACAAGAACAATACATTAAAAACACATTTAATAACTAACTTTATATGAGTTCTGTAAGCCTATGGTATTGTCATATATAACACTCGTAAAAATTATTGTCCTGACCCAAGAGCCAGTTGGAACAAAAGGTTTAATTTCTAAGATTATATATAAATAAAAACTTTGATTGAAAAAGATGTTGTCAAGAAAACAATCCAGGCAAAATGATGGGGGGAGAAATTTGGGGAGAAAAAAGATCTGAATGAGTGGGTCTGGTTATAGGAAGGGGGAAGTTCACCTTCAATTTGTGTAGCTCATACATTTAAAAAAAAAAATTATTATACAGATGGCATTTGACTCCAGTTAAGATCCATCATATATTTACTACTAGGGAGGTGCTCTGTTAGAGGGGTTGAGAGGAGAGGGGAACATACCTGCACGTGTGGAGGTTGTGTCCCAGAATTGGATGGTTTTAGGAGGAGAGTGTTTTCATCATATGACAAAATGCCAGATGTCTAGAGATCTCCTGATCTGCTTACTCAATGCTCCAGTAAAAGATCTCAGTTTTAAACAGAATGACTAATTTATTTTGTATTGTTCGCAGCTAGACTCTTTATTGCACATTACTGGGGAAAATGCCACTTCTGCCTATGAAATTGTGGTATAGTAAAAATACGGAATGTTCTTGTAACGGAAAAGATTTCATACCAATTCTGTACACAAGAAAAGCACCAAAAAGACAATAGATATTTAGGAATTTGGCCACCCTTTTGAGTGTCCTCCAAGGAGGAGGGCTCCTCAGCCAGCAAGGCAGAATCTTTAGCCAGGTTCTTGGATATTCAACTGATCCTGAATAAGTAATGTACATTGTACTATGTTAACATTTAATATAACATTGCCTTAATAAAACATTTCAAAAAATTGTCCAATGTTTGTCATGTTTCTCCAACTTTATTTGAGATTTAGAATCTATGCCCTAAATGAACAGTATTTTGTTGTGTTTACATCTTGTAAACAAAAAATTACTACAAAATGAAAACTTCAGAACCAATGAAAATATGAGCGGTGTTTGTTTTTTTCATTATTTCCAGTACCACAAAGGGCTATAGTGCAAAGGAGGTGGGTATCTAGGACATTTCTCACTATTTAATAGGAGAATGTGATGAGCTTTACAACTTAAGAGTCACTTTCTTTGTCAGGATGTAAAGCTTAACAGTTACGTTTTAAAAGGGTGTCCTGGCTCCCAGCAATCTCTGCTACCCTAGAGAAAAACAGTATCTGGGGCAAATCTCTGCTTCTCAATTGGTGGAGAGTGGATGCTTTACTTGAGGAATTCGCTTTGGCTCTGAGAATTTTGCTAATGGGTTAGTTGAAGATCTCTTCCCCAGGTTAATTCTGGAAAGACTGAACTCTTAAAGATCTAGTGAGTTTACAATACAAGCTAGGTAGGTGCAGGTGCTGTAACCTAATAGCCAACAGAGTATTAGCCTGTATGTACCTGAATCTATTTTTAGAGTTGAAAATAATCTGATAAATACACCTCTTATCCTCAATCCTGAAAGACTTTCTACTTGACCTGAAATTTTGTCTTTGGAGTCTCAGCATGTCTTAAATTCTGCAAGGTCCATGGTTGTCTTTAAATCTTATAAATTTCAGGGCTCCCCAGGTGGGAAGAGGAGTAAGGAATGCATATTGGAGATGTCTGTGAACCAGGGAAACTCAGGAGTGCTAGTGATTGGAATAGAATAGCTGATTGAAGCCTGAAAATACCCAGAGGAATATAAACAAAGGAAGGGGACCTGCAGGAGACTGGGGTGGGTATAAGGACTTGTTTAAGAAACTTGGATGGTTGAAAGAAAGTAGAAGGGTGCTGTGGGACTAGGAATGAAAGGAGGGAGGAAGAAAGAAAGGTCGAAGGTAGAAAAGTAGAGAGGGAGAAATGACATCTAACTGTGAAGAGATTTGGATAAGCATTTGGTCTTAATGGCTTATCTGAACTGAGCTTTTGAGGGTTTGCCCATCACAACTAAATATCTCCAGTGATGCTGATTCCAGCAGCTTCTTCCCTTGTCTAATTGACTTCACTGTTTATGAAGAGCTTCATCATAGCACTTATCCTAAAGGTTTCCTTTCTTCAGGTTAGACCATTAGTACTTCTGGTCTCTGCACTGACACTGAACCAACCTCTCTGCTCCTTAACTGAGCAAACCCCTTTGCCAATGGGGATTTTGCTTGATTTGAGGACTGCATAATGTGGCCTCCTTTTTCCTTAGGTCTCTTTTTCCCGGCGGTACAAGTTCTGTTCTTCTAACTTCTCATGTTGTATTTTACCGTTTCTTTACTGGATTGTCTTCAACGTATTGACGTTTTTATAGTAGGGTGTCAAAACTGAAGGCTGTACTCCAGCTGCAGCCCACCAATGTTGCATAACTGAATAAAGAACCCCCTGCTTCTAGATACATATGCCTGTGTTTACGCATTCTAGGGTCACATTTTGTGTTGTGAAGAAGTATGATAATAAATGTCTGTGTTCAATTTATTGCCCACTATTGTATCTATACCTCTCTTAAGGTGGTAGTGTTTCTCACCAGCATCCCCGCCCCCTGCCCCCATTTAATACATATGCACTCTGGATTCTTTCATTAGTGTGAACTACCTCTGCATTGATTTGGATCAAATCTCATCTGGACTAAACTCCATTTTAGTTTGCTTTTTCTGTTAGTAAATATTTATATAGTGTGAATTTACCTGCAGACTAACAATAAGACACATTTTCTCCTCTGAAATGCTTAGTCTAAATAAGACAAGTCAAGTAAACCAAGTCCTGACACAGGACTTTCTGTTCATTTCTCCAATTTTTCTATATTTTGATGTATTTTAAGTCTGCCTCCTACAATATGTTGCTAGCTACTCTTCCTACCTTGCATAATGGGCAGATTTTCTCAATGTACTCCCTCATTTTTTCCTATAGATAAGAGATTAAATAATGTTGGACCCACCACTGACTCTTAGAGAAGTCTGCTCAATACCTCTCTACAGATCTACATAGTACCATTTAATAATTACGCTGTTTGTTTTCAGATAGTGTGTTCTCTCTCTCTCATATCTCATTTTAATTTCAGTCTGAGGAACTCATGTACAACCATGTTGAATTCCTTATGGGAGTCTAGGTATGTTACTGTAATCCATTATACTCGCCTGTCTAATAAATGTGCTAGATTACATTTAAAAAAGCTGTTGTGTTGATATGATTTTGCTTTTTAATAATCCCTGCTCTCTGTTATGTATTGTTGGTATTACATTTTAGAGAGAGGATTTGGTCAACCTCTTTTATAAATATTATTTAAAAATGTTACAATAAAAAAGTTTGGTCTTTATTTTTTCTTATTTGTTTTCAATCTCGAACAGACATTCTAAGGAAAAGATTAAGCTATAAATAAGAGTAGGGTAAGGAACAAAGAAAGTTTGGCTAAAGGATTGTCCAGAAAAAATAAATTAGAGGAATGAATTGAAAGTGGAAGCTGTTTATGGGCAAGGGGGGAAAAAGAAAAAGAAAACCAACAGAGAAAGAAGCAGCTTGGGAAAGAAAATGCTGGAAGAAAACTGGTTTCAGAGCAAGAGGTAGAAAGATAAGGGATGCTGATGATAGAGCTGGGTAAATACTGAAAAAAAATCCATGAGTATTTGCACAAATGTTTCAGTGAATTTGCTTAGCCATGCTTGCAGCCCTTTTTGCATTTGCTCCCCATGAACATCAGTACTATCACCTTTTACTGGCATTAACATTCATGGAAAGAGTATTTCAAAGTTGGAGGCACAAGTATTTGTAGAAACAAGAATGTATTTTACATGTGAATATTTGCACCCAAATTGCTTGCACTTTTATCCAATCAGGAAATAGAAAAAATACCATGTGACTTATGTGACTAATTCTGACTAACAAAACTGAAATAGCAAATAAAAATACTCTCATAGAACGGTTTATGAACAACCCATCACAAAAGTTGGCAAACAAAAAAAGTGTAACTTTTGAATAATGAAAGCGTGTTTGGAAACTGATGTGCTGTTGAATATTTCATTAACAGAATCAGATGGTATCATTGGCTAAATTTGTTGTGAAATATACGTTCATCTTCAATTATTAGGGATTGCAGATGGGGTGGGCTAGTAGCATGGAAAGATTTAGAATGAGAACCAGAATCTTAAAATTAATGTGAAGGCAAAAGGGTTGATGGGGGTGGGGTGGAGACTAGAGAAGTAAGGGATCAGGTAAAGATAGGCACCAGGGTGCTGAACATACAGTTTATTTTCTTCAAAATACTTATCTTACTATTTAGTGTGATAGACCCAGACCAGTTGGGAACAGCAGAGTAGCAGAAGGGAGATATACGGGGCACTGGATAAGTAGTTTTCTGTTCCCTGAGTGACCAGAGCAGGGGCTGCTCCAGGCTAATAGACCACCTGACTCCAATTAACCTGCTAAGAGTCAGGCTGGAACCCGGAGTAGAGGGCGGGCCCGGGTTCTCCCCATACCTCCCAACTCCTGATCAAACACAGGAGGAATTGACCTGGACTATAGCTTCTACCAGAGGGGAAGGTCTCTGGACTGTTTCCTGACCCACAGGGTGGATCTGTGAAGCAAGCAAATCCACCAATAAGCGCAGGACCCACCAAGGTAGAGGAGGAACTTTGTCACAACTGGTGTCAAGAGTGGGATTTGGGGTGCACAGCGCGGCGGAAGAAGGAGGGTGATTAAAAAAAAAAAAGGGAGAGGGTTTATTTATTTTGTCACCACAATGGATGACGTAGTGCGTGCACTGATACATGGTACGGCGGCCCAGCAGGAGGCTACCCGTGTCCAGGCAGTCGCCCAACAGGAGGCAGTGCGGCTGCAGCAAGAGACTAATCGCCTGCTGATGGACCAGGCTGCTCAAGACCGAGCTATGTTGCGAGAACTGGTAAGCCAGGTAAAGACCCTTACAGAGCTGAACCGTGGCCATGATGGGATGCGGCTCATACGGGTCAGCCATTGGCTGCAGAAAATGACGTGGGAGGATGATGTAGAAGCATACCTTCTGGCCTTTGAGAGGACAGCCCTGTGGAAGGCCTGGCCTTGAGATCAGTGGTCTGGCATCCTTGCCCCATTCCTGTGTGGGGAGGCCCAGAAGGCCTACTATGATCTGCCTGAAGAGGCTGCAGCAGACTACCCCCAGCTGAAAGCAGAGATCCTGCCCAGATCTGGGGTAACGACAGCAGTGCGGGCCCAGTGGTATCATGAGTGGAGGTACCAGGAAGACAAAACCCCACGGTCCCAATTGTATGACCTCATCCATCTCGCATGAAAGTGGTTGCGAACTGAGTCCCGGAATCCGGAAGAGATACTAGAGGTTCTGGTCATTGACCAATACATGAGGGGACTACCACCAGACCTTCATGCCGGGGTAAGCCAGAACGAACCCTCCACCTACGACGAGGTCGTTGCATTGGTAGAGAGGCAAAGGACGGCGAGGGAGCTGACCCAACCAGTTAAGGAAGAGGCACCCCGGGTTAAACTAGCAGCACCAAGCCCTAAAGTTCGGGTGACTGGGCCACCAAGAGGGCCCAGGTGGAAAAAGAAAGGGGCTGAAGGCCCACTAGAGGCCACAAAGAGTCGGAGCACTGAGGGAGAAGAGGATCGGGATGTTAGACTGCCCAAACCAAGAGACCGGGGAACGCCTAGGGCTCCATACAGATGTTATGCCTGCGGGGAGTGGGGACACATAGCTGCACAGTGTCCCAATGCTGAGGAGCCTATGCAGTGTAACCTGGGGAACTAGGCAGACCCATGCTCCCTAATCCACCTTGTGGGGGTCTCACTAACCCCACATATGTACACCAGACCAGTGAAACTAAATGGGGTAGAGACCACAGCACTGGTTGATTCGGGGAGTGCTATCACGCTTGTCTCGGGGAAGCTCGTGAAGCGTAGTCAGCTGCTGTGGGCTAAGCATACGGGGATAACCTGTGTCCATGGGACAGTTGGTTATTACCCTACCATCCCAGTAAAAATCGAGATTCAGGGGAACACTACTGAGGTAGCAGCAGGTGTAGTCCCTAAACTCCCATACCCGGTGCTCATAGGGAGGGATTTCCCAGGGTTTGGAGACCTACTCCCGGTAAGGGGATTGGAGAAAGGGGGAAACCCTGAAGTTAGTGAGGCATCCACAGTAGACTGTCAACCCCCAGTCTTCTCTGAAATATCCCCAGATTTGTTCTCCACTCCTAGACTGGGTAGAAAGACAAAAAGGGAAAGGAGGGCAGCTAAGGCCTTGGGAACCCAAATACTGACCCAAAGCCAGAGGGTCGCTCTTGTAGGTAGGCGGACACGAGCAGCTGAAAAGGAGGCCACCCAGGAGGGAGAAGCACCCGAGTCTGACCCCTACCCTAACACTTCTGAACCAGTAGAGGCAACAGAGACTGGCCCTCTAGATCTCGGGCAGATTAGCCCCGGGAGAGGAAATTTTGGACAGGACCAGGTAGAAGACCCAAGGTACAACAACATTAGGAAGGAGGTGACTGAAATAGATGGGGTCCCCGTGGAAGGGAAAACGCAGGGACCAAGACCCTACTTCATAATGAAGAAGGATCTCTTATACCGGGTTGCACCAGTACAGGGGCAGAAGGTACAGCAGATCCTAGTACCTCAAAAACACCAGAATGCTGTATTAAGTCTTGCCCATAGTCATCTTTTTGGGGGACATTTGGGGGTAGAGAAGACCCTGGCCAGGGTCCTACGACGGTTCTTCTGGCCCGGAGTACATGAAGTGCGGAGGTACTGTGCATCCTGCCCAGAGTGTCAGCTGCACAGTCCCCGTCCCCACTTGAGGGCACCTTTAGTACCCCTTCCCATCATAGAGGTCCCCTTCGAGCGAATAGCCATGGACCTAGTGGGACCCCTGGAGAAGACAGCCCGGGCCAACAATATATACTTATCATTCTGGATTATGCTACTTGCTACCCAGAAGCTGTCCCCCTGCGAAACACGGCCTCTAAAACGATAGCTAAGGAGTTGGTGGGGATCTTTGCCCGAGTGGGGCTACCAAAGGAGATATTAACAGACCAAGGAACCCCACTTATGTCGAAGCTAATGAAGGACCTCTGTACGCTGCTCCATATACATACCCTGAGAACTTCAGTCTATCATCCGCAGACTGATGGGTTGGTAGAAAGGTTTAACTGAACCCTCAAGGCTCTGATAAGGAAGGTGGTAAATCGGGACGGGAAGGACTGGGACACCCTACTACCTTACCTTATGTTCGGTATCCGGGAGGTACCTCAGGCCTCAACTGGATTCTCCCCCTTTGAGCTGTTATATGGGCGCAACCCTCGAGGCATCCTGGACATAGCCAAGGAAATTTGGGAGGAGGAACCAGTGAGGGGAAGAACATAATAGAGCATGTGCTACAGATGAGGGACTGGATAGCCCGGGTCACTCCCATAGTGAGGGAGCACCTAGAAAAGGCCCAAGAGGCCCAGCAAACCTACTACAATCGTCAAGCCAAGGTTCGGCAGTTTCAGCCCGGTGACCGAGTAATGGTACTGGTACCCACGGCTGAAAGTAAGCTGTTGGCCCAGTGGCAAGGGCCCTACGAAATAGTTGAACCCGTAGGGGAAGTAAATTACAAGGTGCGACAACCGGGACGTCGAAAACTAGAACAGATAGATCATGTCAACCTTCTGAAACCCTGGCATACCCGAGAGGCGTGCACAGTGGTTCGGGAAGACCTACACCCAGGGAACAAAAACCCTGGACAGGTGAGGGTGTCTCCCGATCTAACGACAGCCCAGAAGAAAGAGGTGAGATGATTGCCCAATATCAAGATGTATTCTCGACAAAGCTGGGTCGCACAACTGGGACATATCATCACATCGTCACGAACCCTGGGGCCAGAGTAACAATGAGGCCCTACCGGGTGCCAGCAGCCAAAAGGGAGGAAATAAAAGCGGAAGTCAGGAAAATGCTGGAGATGAGGATCATTGAAGAATCTCACAGTCAGTGGTCCAGCCCAATAGTGTTGGTGCCCAAACCTGATGGCACCACGAGGTTCTGCAATGACTTCGGGCGCCTAAATGAGATATCCCAGTTTGATGCCTACCCTATACCCCGCATAGATGAATTAGTAGACCGTCTGGGGAATGCCCGGTACTTAACGACCCTAGACTTGACAAAGGGGTACTGGCAGATTCCCCTAGCTGAAGATGCAAAGGAGAAGATGGCGTTCTCTACACTAGAGGGTCTTTTCCAGTATACGGTCCTTCCTTTTGGACTACATGGGGCCCCAGCTACCTTTCAGCGCCTCATGGACAAGTTATTACGCCCCTATGCCAGCTATGCTGAGGCCTACTTGGATGACATGGTGATTCATACCCCAGACTGGGAAACCCACTTAAAGAAGGTGGGGGCGGTCCTTGATACCTTCAGGCGAGCTGGCCTTACGGCAAACCCTGTTAAGTGTGCTGTGGGGTTCACAGACGCCAAATATCTTGGCTATGTGGTAGGAAAAGGTCTGGTGAAACCTCAACTGAACAAGTTAGAGGCCATCCAAAATTGCCCACGACCAAGTAGTAAGAAGCAGGTCTGAGCATTCCTAGGGGTGGTGGGGTATTACCGGCGTTTCATTCCCCATTTTGCCACAAGGGCAAGTCCCCTAACGGACTTAGTGAAGGCCCGTGGTCTGGATCCAGTCAGATGGTCCGACGCAGCAGAGAGGGCATTTGCAGATCTACGGACTGCCTTCTGCAGTAACCCAGTATTGATAGCCCCGGATTTCACCAAAGAATTCATCCTTCAGACAGATGCATCCAAGGTGGGGCTAGGGGCTGTCCTGTCGCAGATGGCTGGGGAAGAGGAACACCCAATTCTCTACCTCAGCAGGAAACTCCTTCCGAGGGAACAAAAATACGCAGTGGTAGAGAGAGACTGCCTCGCTGTAAAATGGGCCATGGAAACGCTGCGTTACTACCTGCTGGGGCGCAGATTTGTCCTCGTAACCGACCATACCCCTCTTCAATGGATGCAACGGAACAAGGAAAAGAACACACAGGTAACCAGGTGGTTCTTATCCCTCCAACCTTTCCAGTTCCGCATACAGCACAGAGCAGGGAGTCGCCATGGCAACACCGATGGCTTATCACGTGTACACTGTCTGGCGTCCCAAGCTGCCCAACCCCTTGGTGTTGAGCAGGGGGGAGGGATATGTGATAGACCCAGACCAGTTGGGAACAGCAGAGTAGCAGAAGGGAGATATACTGGTCGCTGGATAAGTAGTTTTCTGTTCCCTGAGTGACCAGAGCAGGGGCTGCTCCAGGCTAATAGACCACCTGACTCCAATTAACCTGCTAAGAGTCAGGTGAGGCAGTTACGCACCTGACTCTAATTAAGGCCCCTCTGATGCTATAAAAGGGCTCACTCCAGTCAAGCCAGGAGGACCCAGGGAGCCAGAGGAGAGGAAGTGAGTGTGAGGAGCTGGGAGCAAGAGCCACAAGGAGCTGAGAGTGAGAGGGTGTGCTGCTGGAGGAGGACTGAGGAGCACAAGCGTTATCAGACATCAGGAGGAAGGTCCGGTGGTGAGGACAAAGAAGGTATTGGGAGGAGGCCATGGGGAAGTAGCCCAGGGAGTTGTAGCTGTCATGCAGCTGTTACAGGAGGCACTATAGACAGCTGCAGTCCACAGGGCCCTGGGCTGGAACCCGGAGTAGAGGGCGGGCCCGGGTTCCCCCCATACCTCCCAACTCCTGATCAAACACAGGAGGAATTGACCTGGACTATAGCTTCTACCAGAGGGCAAGGTCTCTGGACTGTTTCCTGACCCATAGGGTGGATCTGTGAAGCGAGCAAATCTGCCAATAAGCGCAGGATCCACCAAGGTAGAGGAGGAACTTTGTCACATTAGCTAGTATTCATTTTTGGATAATTGGCCTGCAATTTCTCATATCATATTTTTCTCCCCTCCGGTGTCTGGGCTTATATTAAATTTATCCTTCTCCAACTCTGTTACCTCACCTGCTCTCCATAACTTCTCAAAGGTAACTGATGACAAATGGTTGTGATACTTCTCATCCAGTTCCTTAATAACCTGTCATCTGACTCTGCTGATTTACAAACATTAAAATCAGTGAAGTATTTTTTCACTTGTATCTTATTTAATTCTGATTCCTGCTATTCCCAGATCCACTCTAGCATTTATCTCACCAGGTTTCCTGTTGCTTCCTCTATCTGTGTGCTGAAGACTGCAACAATTGTTGAATATTTCAGTTGTTCCCCTACCTTCTGCTATCTGAACTCTTACCTCCTTCATCAGGGTTCTACACTTTCCTTCATAGTCCTTTTACCTGCACTATATATATCTAGTTTTAAAAACCATATAAAAAAATCCCTTGATTAATATTTTATTTTTCACTTTCCTTCCGAGCTAAATGGTAGCATTAAGCCCCAGCCCTGCTTTGGAGGTAGTGCGGAGCTCATTGCTCCAGGGAGAGTTCCAGGAGCAACTGTGCACAATGCTTCTCCTGGAGAGTGTAGCCAAAGCACCACTCTCCGAGAGGGTCCCCTCTGCTGCTGGAGCTCAGCTGGCGGATGTGCATGTGGGTGGGCTGCAGCCCTGCTTTCTCCCTCCCCTCCCCATCTCTCTTAGCGCATTTAGATGTGCGACTCAAAAGTGATGCTTGTGTTCAGGCAACTATGCTCTACCTGTGTTGAGAGGATGGGGTGGGCGAGGGGCTGTACTCTTTATTCCCTCTCTCCCAGCACAGCCTATGGGGACCAACCACAATCTGGCCCTTTACCCCTATAGTTCTTTACTGCCAAGACAAACTCACCCCTTATAGTTTCTCCCTTTTACTTTTTATTGTAAATTTTCCTTTCTTCCTTGTCAGTGTCTTCAGTCCTTGGTGCATCCACATTGTATTCTGTAACTTTCTTAATTTTCTTTTGTAGAGAGAATCATTCTCTCTTTTCTCTTCTTCCCCCCCCCCCCCTGGGGGTGGATAGTTGCCTACTTGGAACTGGATGAGACCATCTGCCCATTTAACAAAAGCCACCGAACAATTATCCAGTGAAGAAGACTTTGTCACTTCTGACCTAGGCCCCATTCCCAGGCTGATCTTTTCCCCGCAATGTCTCTGCGCTAGAGCTAGGTGAATAATTGCTTGGTGGGGTTATTTGTTGTTGGATTTTTTTTTGTGGTTTTGTGTGTGTGTGTGTGTGTGTGTGTGTGTGTGTGTGTGTCAGTTCTGAAAAATTGGAGAAACACTTTTTGATTTGGGTGGAACTGAATCTGAAACTGTTGTGAATTTTTGGTGAAATAGAAAGATCTGTTCCAGAGCAAGGATTTTAACCTGGGTCTTCTATATCCCTGGTGAGTGCCCTCCTACTGGGCTAAAGGTTATTGGGGCAGAGGAAGAGGAGAATGCTGCACAATTATCTCCTCCTCCTCCTCCTCCTCCTCTGGCTGTTTGAAAATGGCCAAAACTATTTGTGTTAAATTTGTGACTAGTTTCAGGTTGACAGACACTGCATATTTTGTTGAATAAAGTGTTGGTCCAAAAATTTTGCCCAGGTCTTCTCTGCACTTTCTAATTCCTGAGCTTTTGTCTACATTGTTGGATTAGACTGAATTAGGTTTTAAACACTTTGGGGGCAGGGATGTGAGCACTTTGTGTAGTAACGTGTAGATTACAAAAGTAACAGTTTGAATCAGCGCCCTAAAGAACACACTTCAGCTCCTGATGCAATAAACCTAGTGCCGGTAAATGTGTAGCTGGCAGAGCAGCACTAACCGCTATGTGTTGAAACACCAAAATTCTTGCTATGTTCCTTAAAAGCCTTGCATTACTTGAATTCATTTCTGTAGCTTTGGCCTCTTTTCACATGTGCTGCAGCAACTTGTCCTGGATTTGCATCTGACCTGTAGGCAGGTTTGTTTTCTCTTGAATGTGGAGGGGGAGAAGAAAAGGCATGGTTATTTCTTGTTTGACTCTATAAAGAAAAATGTGTCTCTTGAGTTTCCGTCTAAGTTTCTGAATTGAAAATGAGCTCCGTGTATTGGCGAGTCAAAGCTCACACACAGATAAAACCAGAAACCTGTCAAAGCGTGGTCTGTTCAGACTTTCCAAACTGCTTGGTGTACAGAGCTCAAGAGAGCTAGAAAACATTTGTATTACACTCTGCGTGAAACTTTTTTTCATGGCTCTTAGGCATATTTTACCTGCCTCAAATATTCTGTACTCATCTGCTGCAATAGGATTGCACAATCTAGCGGTATGATGAAGTTGACTGGAAATGGAACCCTGCTTTTTGCCAGCTTGCATAAAGGTTGACTCAGACAAAAGGGGATTAGATTGTCCTCATTCCTACCACTCCCATGGAATTAGACAGGCTAAAACTACTACTATCTTAAACAGTTGTTTGTCTTTGATGGCCACATTATCAGCTGGTGTATATCATCATACGCCATTGGAGTCAATGGAGATGCATCAATTTACAGCAGCCTAGGAGCTAGCCCTGTAAGTTATTGATGATATAGTTCATTATTAAACATAAGTGCTGCAGTTGGGACTCTCCTGGCTGGGTTCTCATTGTGTTTATTCACAAACAGATCAGATTATTTCAATAAGGCCTAAATAGGAATCAAGATTTATATGGGCAGGAAAATAGCACTGCAAAATACAATCTCATCTGCATCTCATACTTCCTGTATGATTTAAAAAAAAAGACTTTCCTTGGGCTACGTCACACCCACTGATTTTGAAAAGCAGCTGAATGAACAAAGGGGTGGGAGTTGGGAGGCCCCGAGTGCTAATCTCAGTTCTGCTACTGATGCACTTTGTGGCCTTAGACATGTCACTTTTGGTATCAGTTTTCCCACCAGAAAAATTGGACTATTGTTTACTCACTTACCTGCTAGAAGTGTTGGGAGAATTTAGTGAGTCTGTCTGTACAGTAGAGCTGGGTGATGGTTTTCAGCCAAAAGTTTTTTCAGCAAAAAATGAAGATTTGGTGACACTGAAACATTTTGTGAATTCATGTCAATTTCACGGAATAGTTCATATTGAATAAACAAACACAAAATTTGGAAAAATCAAAATGTTTCATTTTGATATTTTTGAAATGTGTTGATTTTTATTTTTGGTTTGAAATGGCTTTTCACTTCAACATTTTCTTTAATTTTTTTTTAAAAATTCAGAACTACTTTAAATTTATTCAAAACGGAAATGAGACACTTAATTTGACCTACAATGATTTTTTTTGACTCTTTGATTCACTTAAAATGTTCATTTTTGGTTTTATTGAAATGATTTTAAAATTGCCAATGACCCCTAGACTCCGAGAATTCACAGTTCTTTCTGAGCATGCTTAGTGCAATCAGTATGAATTCAATACATCTGATTCCCCATCTCACAATCAGGTAACTAGTTTCTTTATTCATGTTAGGAGATGCTACTGAAGCCTGTAGAACAGGTTCCCAGGGTTGAAGTGTCGAGATTCCTTCAAGGCCTAATTTGGATCTCGCCCAGTTATATATCAGGAGTAAATCCACTGATGGCAATGGAGTTACAGCTGGGTAAAATTTCTGAGTCGCGGATGAAAGCCTGATTCTGATCTCAAACTCCGACCCTATGGTTTTCAAGCTTAAAAAATGAGGAAGTTCCAGCATTTTGCTCAGTGGATACCCACAATTAGTATGTTTTCATAACTGAAAAAAGTAGGAAGTTCCTGTTATGCCCTATAGTACTATGAGAACTATTGCTCACTTTCAGAATGTCACTTGGAAATGGAGAAATGTGTTTTTCCATACGGTATCTTTAGGAAAATGTAACGTTGATTATTTTTTTACAATATTGAAAATGAATGTCTCAAAAGCAGTGGTTCCCAAACTTGTTCTGCCGCTTGTGCAGGGAAAGCCCCTGGCAGACCGGGCCAGTTTGTGTACCTGCTGCATCCGCAGGTTCGGCCGATCACGGCTTCCAGTGGCCGTGGTTCGCTGCTCCAGGCCAATGGGAGGTGCTGGAAGCGGCGCGGGCCGAGGGACGTACTGGCCGCCGCTTCCAGCAGCTCCTATTGGCCTGGAGAAGCAAACCATGGCCACTGGGAGCCACGATCAGCCGAACCTGCGGACACGGCAGGTACACAAACCGGCCCGGCCCGCCAGGGGCTTTCCCTGCACAAGCGGCGGAACAAGTTTGGGAACCACTGCTCAAAAGGGAAGATTTAAAAAAGAAAGCAAATATCTGACATATCAGAACTTTTCCACAGTAAGACAGGATAGTATTATGGAAAACAAACAGCACTTCCCAGACACTTCTGATGTACTTTTGAAGGCTCAATCCAACTGCCACTGGACTTGAAGAACAAATTACCATTGGTTTCAGTGGAATGGGACCCTATCGCCATGTAGGGTGCTCCAGTTTTGATATGTTAACAGCCAAAAGGTGTCAAACATCCTATTCTCATTCTGGTTTATGGGAAATCCAAAACTATGTTGTTGGAAGAGTTGGATTTGGGAAGTCCAGGTTTCTACTGCTATTGTGAAAAAGGAAATTCATGTGGGAGAGAGTGTTCCTTGATTTAAACAACAAAATAATGTTAATTTACAAGATATAATAGAAAGCCAGATTACCTAGAGCATTGCCAAAGTCATTTTTTTAATTACGGGGGTGGGAAAGCATCCCAGACACATTGGGCCTCAGCCTCTGTTTGCACAGGAGAGAGGGGAGGGTGTGGGTTACAGATCCCTGATTCTGAGGGTTGGTCTGCCTCAGCCTGGTGAGAGTTGGAGCAGCCTCTGACTGTTGCAGCTTACACCAGTGGAAGGAAGACTGGTGCAGAGAAGCACCGCTGTGTCACACCCCTTTGCTTCTTCTCAGCCTGGGGTTGTGAGAGACTGGTGCAGTAGTCCCTCCCACCAGCTTTACACCAGGGTAATTCTCTGGTGGTGGTCATAGCAGGGCCTAGCCTAATCCAGTATCCTGCCTTGCTGCTGCTTCAGTTTGCCTCTCCTGGGGTCCCCAGTAGTAGCACGTAGATTTGTCCTTTGAGTCATCCCCTTCTTGGGGTTCTGGTGTATTGAAATAACAGTTCAGTGTTAACGCAAATCAAAGCCCCCATTTCCCAGATTCTACAGTTCACCAGGCTCAGTAGCGCCTTCCCAAAACCAGGCCCAGCTGCCAGGCATTCTCTAGAGCCTCTTTCTCTGTACTCCATTATGGAAAAGTTCTCCTCGCCTGGCTTCCATGTTAAACATGCTGGGCCCAATTCTGCTTTCAGAAGAGCTAAACCCAGGAATTGGCCCACATTTTCTTTTCCAATGTATGCATCCAGCTTCCTCATGTAATCACAGTCTTCTCCTGCTCAGTGTAATTTAGTGGCAACAGCTACTTGATTAGGTAAATGTCACTTGTGATACTGAGTGCTTTATTAATTTGTTAATGTTCTGTGTTTGCACTCTAACCATAACATTTAATTTAAAACAGTAACAAATTTATAAGGAGTGGGGTTACCGTGATGTTGTAAATACGTTGTGCACAGATAAATTAATTCAGAAATCCTATAGCAATCGGTCTCTCTCTTTGAATTGCAAGTTAATTTTCCTACTGGGCTCTGTTTATCTTCGGTGTCTTGGTTGCTGAAATGACTTTTCTCCAGTAAGTCTTTGTAATGCTATCTCTCCATGACAACCAATGCAAACAAACTGAAGGTCTAAAAAGAAGTGGTGACTGGAAGGAGAACCTATGGGGAACAGGCAAAGCAATCTTTAAAGTTCTTAACTACGCAACAGTGATTTTTTTTTTTTTTTTTACTTCTGCTATTCTAATCTCATTATAAATGTATTGTCTTAGATTCGTTCACTGGGACAAATCCCACTGCTACCTGTTGATCTGTCATATCTGAAATCTCTTCCTCTTTCCTGAATAACTGGCTAGGTGGTAGTACTGCAGAAAAGGACCTGGGGGTTATAGTGGATCACAAATTGAATGAGTCCGTGATGTGATGCAGTTGTAAAAAAGGCTAATATCATTTTGGGGGGCATTAACAGGAGTGTCATACGTAAGACACGGGAGGTAATTGTCTTGCTCTACTCGGCACTGATGAGGCCTCAGCTGGAGAACTATGGCCAATTCTGGGTGCCACACTTCAGAAAAGATGGGGACAAATTGGAGAAAGTCCAGAGGAGAGCAACAAAAATGATCGGTCTAGAAAATCTAACCTAGGAGGAAAGGCTAAACAAACTGGACATGTTTAGTCTTGAAGACTGAGGGGGGGACCTGACAACTCTTCAGATATAGAAAGGACTGTTATAAAGAGGACTGTGATCAATTGTTCTCTGTGTCCAAGCAGTAATGGGCTTAATCTGCTGCAAGGGAGAGTTGGGTTAGATATTAGGAATAACTTTCTAACTATAAGCATTGTTAAACTCTGGAATAGGCTTCCATGGGAGGTTGAGGAATCCCTGTCATTGGAGGTTTTTAAGAAAATGTTGGGCAAACCCTGGTCAGGGATGGTCTAGGTTTACTTGATCCTGCCCAATCTCGGGGCTTGGACTTGATGACTCAAGGTCGCTTCTCATCCTACATTTCTATCAATAATTGCCCATTTTCCTGAGGTTGGGGTGTCTTTCTCTGTCCAGGTGTATAATAATTTTCCTTATTCATGGCAGATTTCCCATGCCCACATTGGCCAGGCTTCGCCTGGACACAACTGCAGTCTTTGCATTTGTTTGACCATGAAGATTCTTCCACCCTAGTACCCCCTTGGGTGTTAGTCACTGATAATGAGGCTGGGCCATTGTTCTGCCTTCCCTATGTGCTGATTAGCTGTACTGGCCAGCAAAGGACGCTAGAACGTGCTACCTCTGTAGTGGTTGCCATTTTGGACAGGGCCAGAATTTCCAGATCTGAAAGCATGAGAGTCTATAGCTTTGAGTGAAAGAGAAAGTTTGTAGCCCGAGCCTGTAACAGACTCGCCACCTTTGTGGCTTGGGCATGGAAGGGAACATATGACACATGCTGATGATTAATTTCATCTGGTCGGCTCCCTATGTGCCCAATTGTGTGCGCAAAAGTGTGTAGTTACTGCAGTTTTGCATGGCAGTAGCAATAATGTGTCTAACTTGTGATATGTGCACACCTGTACTAGATTTGCATGTACAATGGCAATATTTGCAGGTAGAAGTTAGGAATACAATGGCATGTCTGACTTTTTGACAATGAGGCCTTGCTGTCCTACAAATGTCTGAGGGTTATACAGAGGTTACAGAATCTGAACTAACTTCTTTTATCAAAATATTAGTTTTATTCAATCAACATGTAGTTCCAGCCAGATAAACAGAATACCTTGCAGAGCTCTTGCTAACGTCGTTATAGAAATGTCTCCATATTTGTGTACTTACATGACAGAACTAACTGTTTCCAATCTAATTCCCTGTTTTCAGTTGCTCATAACTTCCTGAAACCTTTAAAGTATGGGCTGAGACTCAGACCTATTATAATAAGAAATAATTTCCATTTCAATACTTTATTAGTATCATTATTATAGCTGTTTGCATAGGAGCTCCAAGCATGTACCAGGACCGCATGGTACTAGGTGCGGTACAAAGAGAACTAACAGACAGTCCCTCTTCAAAGAGCTTATTGTAACTGACCACAAAGGAACGAGAAGCTATTGGTGATTTTTGTGATTTGAATGGTTTTTTTTCTACTGGAAACTAGATGGCGATCATTAACTCATATCTGTAAATAGTCATCTGGGCTGAGTTTTAAGCAGTGACTTAGTAGTTGAAATGCTCTGTATCCAGTTACTAACCCGCGAAGCCACGAAGCCATCACAGGAACATGTGATTAATATAATACGTATTCTGCTGTGATCATCTTGGAGAATGTCATGTTGTGAAAGTTTTCTTCTTGCTGGAAAATATTTATAATGCTGTTAATCAAAACAGTACTTCTCCGTGTTTATAATGTTTGGATGCAAAGTTTCAGCATGCAACTTGTTGCTTTCTAAATAAGTAACAGAACAAATGAATCAGCGGAGATACTAATGAGATTTCAAAATTAGAGACAAGTTAGAGCTGGTTCTTTTGACCTGTATGCAAATTTGACATTAAAAATCCCCCCAGCTGCTTCTCTGAGATTTATAGCTACTTGATCAGTCCAGGTTGTGCAATCTTGTAAAGTACTTTGCGTACCTGTTTGTCAGCAACATATCAGCTGAAGTGGTCACAGTGAGTGTGTAGTGAGACATTGTTATGATGGCTACTTGTTTCCATTTGGGTGGGTGTTTGTATGAGATGAAACAATGCTACTTTGTTTTATTCCTAGATGTTCTAAAGCAGGGGTAGGCAACCTATGGCACGTGTGCCAAAGGCGGCACATAAGCTGATTTTCAGTGGCACTCACACTGCCCGGGTCCTGACCACCGGTCCGGGGGGCTCTGCATTTTAAGTTAATTTTAAATTAATCTTCTTAAACATTTTGAAAACCTTATTTACTTTACATACAACAATAGTTTAGTTATATATTATAGACTTATAGAAAGAGACCTTCTAAAAACGTTAACATATATTACTGGCATGCGAAACCTTAAATTAGAGTGAATAAATGAAAACTCAGCACACCACCTCTGAAAGGTTGCCAACCCCTGTTCTAAAGGAAGGTTGTCACTTACTTGAGAATTTCCCTCTTTCCATCCTCCCCCCACCCCCCAGTATTTTAATGATCACTACAACTTTTCTATCCTAGACCTGGCTTTGTGATTTAGATGGTTTTGGTTCATTTCAAAGGGAAACATCCAGTGACAACATTGGTATATTAATTGTTTCCACTAATTTGAATCAGAACAATTTTTGAAAGCTTTCTAGGGTTTTTTCTTTTTTGTTTTTTGGGGTTTTTTTTTTTAACTTGCAATTCCGTGATGATCTCAACCGACAGAGGATGTGAAGAAGTGGTGTGTCAATCCGATATAAGAAAAACCAATATTTGTGTGCTAACATACTCTGCTGCAGACCATTCTTCTGTCAGTCAGCCTGCCCAGTATCACACATACGTTATTTTAAAGGAACAGTTAGGACATGTAGCTCTGCAAATATAGACCCCAATTCTGTGTCGTACTTAAGCGTGTGAATTACTTTAAGCCGAGAGTAGTCCCACTGATGTCAAAAGAGTCATCCTATCAAAGTGCTTACATTTTATGCTCACACTTAAGTGTCGAATTGGAACTATAGAGATAGGCAAGAAATATGCAATGTAGGACTGAGTGTAAAAATCTTTCTATACAACGGGAAGGTGTTTTGTTTTGTTTTGTTTGTTTTGTTTTCTGGACCCTGCTGTGTTCTGTCCACATAAGACAGTGGTTGGCTGAAGTATTATACTAGAAGAGCATCTCCTCCCCTGCCCATGCCCCATCCGAATGTTATTGCAGTGAAATTCAAGGTGGCATTTCCAAGATGCAGTAGTGAGCAATGCAAAGGAACAAAATAGGTGAAATAACTGGTATTTACTGCTCTATGTATATTCATATTTAAACAGTATTTGGAGTACAGTCTTTATGCACAGCCAGAGGATGCATAGCTGTAAACTGGGGCCAGGAAGAAAGCCTCCTAGCTGACCATATAATGTATTTCAGAATTGTTCATGCAGGTTTTTTGGGGAGGGGAATTAAGGGGGTCATATCTGCCTTGCTCTGAAGCATCCAGGTATAGGAAACTGCCAGATATACCTGAAAACAGATGCACATCTGTGCGTGCGTGCGCTCTGTGTGTGTGTGTGTGTGTGTGTGTGTGTGTCTGTGTGTGTGTGTGTGCGCGTGCGCTGCCCATCAACGTAGTAGTTGAATGCCTTCCATGTAAAATCAATACCAATAGCCAAGTCCCTAGTGGACTTCATGTAGTCTCTGAAATGGGACACAACAAGAAATGGATTCAGACTAAAACCCTTGGGGAAGTTTGGATCTAAGCTTTGTGCCTTGGGACTGTGCCTAGACATGACATGATATATATGTGAGATGTGGAGTGAGAATACATTCTGAATGGAGAGGAGAGTTTAAATGTTTGATTGTTGTTCCCTGCTATAAACTCACATAGGAGGATTCATTCAGATACTGTAGGAATGGTTTCCATGGGACCTGAGGTGAAGTGTGTTAGTAAGTACATATGTAGGGCTTTGAGAACTCATTGACATTACCATTCAAAGACTTTAGCTTTTGAATACTATGATTTGAATACCAAATTGTTAGGCTAACAAACTTGAGGTGTGGGAAATTGTCCCTGAGATGGGGGAGGAGGGAACACATTGACCAGAGATGGCTGGAAGAGGGGATAGAGTTTAGTAGGGGTAGGGATGCAGAGAGGGTGTGTCTATGATTGGCATGCAATATGTGAATGAGATGACTTGATGGAGAGGGACATGTAACCCTCCCCTGCTTAAGTTATTGTTGAAGTTTAGCCTGGAAAGTGCCCCTTTGCTGGGACCAATGCATCACTCACCTGCTGGCCTTGCCTCACCTCTTTGATTTTTCAGGGCTGCCAAAAGGAGGTCGGGGTGCAATGTGAAGTCCTGTAGTAAGGCAGCGTAAAAAAAGGAAAAAGAGACAGACAGGTGGACAGTACATCAGGCCAAGTGCAGCTTCTGTGCCTTACTTCAGTAACAGGGCAGGAAAGAGTGGGCAGAGGTGAGTTCAGTAGAACATAGGGGTCAATTCCTGTAAACTGGGGTGTCTGAACACTCTTAGAAAGTAATGGGAAATTAATCATAAAAGAAGTACAGCTAGAGCAGGAAATCACTGTAGATAAAGTGAAATGATTCAAGGATTTTTTTAAACATTATTATGTAACAGAATCATTGTCCAAAACTCAATGAAGGAATGATGTGATGCTTTAGAATGTCATGTAATGTTCTATAGCAGACCATGGTTTCATCCGATAGATGTCACAAGGACAGAAAGGAATGCCTTGGGAGAAGAATCCCTCACAGGTAATCCTAGCACCTCAGGAATTTCAGTTTTTGCTGACTCGGGGAAGGGAGGAGGAAATCATCTTAAAACCAGATGGATTAATAGATTCCAAGGCCAGAAGGGATTATCGTGTTCATCTACTCGGACCTCCTGTACAACACAGGCTGTAGAACTTCCCCAAAATAATTCCTAGCACAGATCTTTAGAAAAATATCCAGTCTTGGTTTAAGAATGGTTAGTGATGGAGAATTGTTCTAATGGTTAATTACTGTCACTGTAAAAAAAAAAAAAATTATGCCTTATTTCCAGTCCGATATTTGTTTCTAGCTTCCAGCCATTGGATCATGCTATACCTTTCTCTGATAGATTGAAGAGCCAATTATTAAATATTTGTTCTCCATGTAGCTACTTAGACTATAATCAACTCACTCCTGCCCCTGCTCATTTGGCAAACTAGATGGAGCTCTTTGAGTCTATCTATCACTATAAGGCATGTTTTCTAATCCTTAAATCATTCTTGTGGCTCTTTTTTCTGAGCCCTTTCCAATTTACCAACATCCTTATTATTATTACATATTTTATTATTATTGCTACATATAATTAGAGCTTTGTGGTACAAGAGTGACTGAAGCTATGCAAATCACAGAGAATTTCTTTATCTGAGCCTGATGCAGGCATTCCACTCGGGGGTGGTGGTGGTGAAGGGAACACTGTTGGGCTCAAAATGGCATTTATTTATCTGGTGTTAAGGAAAATGATAGATAGCAACAGTGTATGAGAATGGGATTAGACGTGCTCACCACTCCTAGCTCTTATTTCAAACAGGTTTTTAAAGGATCTTTCAGTACAGTTCAATTTTTATGGTAAAGTATAAAGATTTGGCCTTTGGCAGCCAAATCTTCAGAACATGGCCTTCATTTGGGGGTAGGGTGACCAGATGTCCCAATTTTATAGGGACAGTCCCGATTTTGGGGTCTTTTTCTTATATAGGTTCCTATTACCCCCCACCCCATCCCGATTTTTCACACTTGCTGTCTGGTCACCCTATTTGGGGGGGGAGGGGAGGAGAGAAGGAAGGAAGAACTGGATCTGTGCCCTTTTTTATGCTGCTTTGAGGTATAAAGAAGGCATTAGCTGGTTTCTGCTTGGGTGGTGTACTATTGTGGGTTTTTAAAAAAACAAAAACAAAACTTTTGTTACTGTCTGTTATCTTTAAAAATGTCAATCTTTTCTTCCCTGTTTTGTTGTTGTGGTGTTTTTTTTTTTGTTTGTTTTTGTTTTTTTTAAAGCAGTGGCATACACAAGTGGTAGCCCACACAAACTATGTAACTCAGTATCTTGTGTGTGAAAAAGTAAACATCCCCAAGTAAAGGACAGTTTATAATGCTATTTCAACATGTGGCCCCATAGATCTCACTTTAATGCAGAATGGAAAAATTTGGAAAAGCAGAAAAATTGACTACAAATGATCAGCAGAATATTTTTGTATTTGTAATGTCTACATTTTAATACATTTGAAAACAATAGTTGCAAATTATTTCCTTCTTACTTGCCATATCTGACCTCAGGATTCTGTATTTCCCCTGCTGTGGTAGACAGCATCCCAAGCAGTGACATGTCTGTTTTTTCTCATTTACTGCACACAATCCAAAAATTGATGCATCTCATCAGATCTACCTTTAAGAATTCCAGGGTTTTTTTTAACAAGTCTTTGCTGCAGCATGAAATCCAAAGACAAAGAACAAACTTGTGCATCTCATTGGAACTAAATCAATGTACATTGTGTTATCTTTTCTCACAACATGTGCATCAATTTTCTTTCATTGAATAGCATAGTAACTCAGATGTTCATTTGCTCTTATTTTGTTTTGTGCTGATGCAAAGATGGGCTTAACATTCCCACCCAGAGCGCTCTCATATATGCATACATGTGCATACACGCAACTAGAATCTTTAGATTAGTAACTGCCATATGGGGCAACTTTCAATTTTGGGGGCTGACAATATTGGCATTGATGGGCCTCCTTTTAACTTTGAGGAAGGTTGACTAAGTGGAAGCTTTGTTTGCCTTTTGGGCTAGATAAAGGTGTAAATATATTTGCCATATAGCAAAAATTAGTATTACTAAGGCCTGATCTTCACTGAAAAGTTTTGCCAGCATAGCTCTGTGTGTGTGTGTGTGTGTGTGTGTGTGAGAGAGAGAGAGAGAATATCATACGTGTAACAATCAAAGCTATGGTAGTAAAATCCTGACTGTAGATGCAGTTATGACCGCAAAAAAAAAAGGTGCTTTTACTGGTATTACTTATTTTGTTTAGGGAACTGGTGTAAGCTATACTGCCAAAGAAGTCTTTGCTGGTATAAACTGGGTTTGCGCTAGCTACACTGGCAAACCCTTTCCTAGTGTAGACAAGACCTCAGGGTGCTTTCTTTGTATATTCTCACAAAGGGTTATATTCACCGCCAGGCAAAGGGCCAAAACAAAGTCTATGCACCATTAAGTTTCACTTCAGTCCCACGCAAGCCCAATTTGGAGGAATTAAGTGGGACATAGGCCAATTGAGGCCCTCTGCCCAGGGGTTAATTACATCACCCCAAGTGTGTTCCACATGCCACAGGTAGAAGAAAAGGAAAAGTGAATCGCATAAGAGAAGAATATTAGGTCTAGTCGACAAAGATTCATAGATTCATAGATTCTAGGACTGGAAGGGACCTCGAGAGGTCATCGAGTCCAGTCCCCTGCCCGCATGGCAGGACCAAATACTGTCTAGACCATCCCTGATAGACATTTATCTAACCTACTCTTAAATATCTCCAGAGATGGAGATTCCACAACCTCCCTAGGCAATTTATTCCAGTGTTTAACCACCCTGACAGTTAGGAACTTTTTCCTAATGTCCAACCTAGACCTCCCTTGCTGCAGTTTAAGCCCATTGCTTCTTGTTCTATCCTCAGAGGCTAAGGTGAACAAGTTTTCTCCCTCCTCCTTATGACACCCTTTTAGATACCTGAAAACTGCTATCATGTCCCCTCTCAGTCTTCTCTTTTCCAAACTAAACAAACCCAATTCTTTCAGCCTTGCTTCATAGGTCATGTTCTCAAGACCTTTAATCATTCTTGTTGCTCTTCTCTGGACCCTTTCCAATTTCTCCACATCTTTCTTGAAATGCGGTGCCCAGAACTGGACACAATACTCCAGCTGAGGCCTAACCAGAGCAGAGTAGAGCGGAAGAATGACTTCTCGTGTCTTGCTCACAACACACCTGTTAATACATCCCAGAATCATGTTTGCTTTTTTTGCAACAGCATCACACTGTTGACTCATATTTAGCTTGTGGTCCACTATAACCCCTAGATCCCTTTCTGCCGTACTCCTTCCTAGACAGTCTCTTCCCATTCTGTATGTGTGGAGCACTTTGCATTTGTCTTTGTTAAACTTCATCCTGTTTAACTCAGACCATTTCTCCAATTTGTCCAGATCATTTTGAATTATGACCCTGTCCTCCAAAGCAGTTGCAATCCCTCCCAGTTTGGTATCATCCGCAAACTTAATAATCGTACTTTCTATACCAATATCTAAGTCGTTAATGAAGATATTGAACAGAGCCGGTCCCAAAACAGACCCCTGCGGAACTCCACTCGTTATGCCTTTCCAGCAGGATTGGGAGCCATTAATAACAACTCTCTGAGTACGGTTATCCAGCCAGTTATGCACCCACCTTAGAGTAGCCCCATCTAAATTGTATTTGCCTAGTTTGTCGATAAGAATATCATGCGAGACCGTATCAAATGCCTTACTAAAGTCTAGGTATACCACATCCACAGCTTCTCCCTTATCCACAAGACTCGTTATCCTATCGAAGAAAGCTATCAGATTGGTTTGACATGATTTGTTCTTTACAAATCCATGCTGGCTGTTCCCTATCACCTTACCACCTTCCAAGTGTTTGCAGATGATTTCCTTAATTACTTGCTCCATTATCTTCCCTGGCACAGAAGTTAAACTAACTGGTCTGTAGTTTCCTGGGTTGTTTTTATTTCCCTTTTTATAGATGGGCACTATATTTGCCCTTTTCCAGTCTTCTGGAATCTCTCCCGTCTCCCATGATTTTCCAAAGATAATAGCTAGAGGCTCAGATACCTCCTCTATTAGCTCCTTGAGTATTCTAGGATGCATTTCATCAGGCCCTGGTGACTTGCAGGCATCTAACTTTTCTAAGTGATTTTTAACTTGTTCTTTTTTTATTTTATCTGCTAAACCTACCCCCTTCCCATTAGCATTCACTAGGATAGGCATTCCTTCAGACTTCTCGGTGAAGACCGAAACAAAGAAGTCATTAAGCATCTCTGCCATTTCCAAGTTTCCTGTTACTGTTTCTTCCTCTTCACTAAGCAGTGGGCCTACCCTGTCTTTGGTCTTCCTCTTGCTTCTAATGTATTGATAAAAAGTCTTCTTGTTCCCCTTTATTCCCTTAGCTAGTTTGAGCTCATTTTGTGCCTTTGCCTTTCTAATCTTGCCCCTGCATTCCTGTGTTGTTTGCCTATATTCATCCTTTGTAATCTGTCCTAGTTTCCATTTTTTATATGACTCCTTTTTATTTTTTAGATCATGCAAGATCTCGTGGTTAAGCCAAGGTGGTCTTTTGCCACATTTTCTATCTTTCCTAACCAGCGGAATAGCTTGCTTTTGGGCCCTTAATAGTGTCCCTTTGAAAAACTGCCAGCTCTCCTCAGTTGTTTTTCCCCTCAGTCTTGATTCCCATGGGACCTTACCTATCAGCTCTCTGAGCTTACCAAAATCCGCCTTCCTGAAATCCATTGTCTCTATTTTGCTGTTCTCCCTTCTACCCTTCCTTAGAATTGAAAACTCTATGATTTCATGATCACTTTCACCCAAGCTGCCTTCTACTTTCAAATTCTCAACGAGTTCCTCCCTATTTGTTAAAATCAAGTCTAGAACAGCTTCACCCCTAGTAGCTTTTTCAACCTTCTGAAATAAAAAGTTGTCTGCAATGCAGTCCAAGAATTATTTGGATAGTCTGTGCCCCGCTGTGTTATTTTCCCAACATATATCCGGATAGTTGAAGTCCCCCATCACCACCAAATCTTGGGCTTTGGATGATTTTGTTAGTTGTTTAAAAAAAGCCTCATCCACCTCTTCCACCTGGTTAGGTGGCCTGTAGTAGACTCCTAGCATGATATAAGCCAAACATGCTTCCAAAAGCCTCAAAGCACTGAGGACATTTGTTGAGAAGAGGCAGGAAAAGTTGCTTATGTAAATGGAGTGTGTGATGATCAATAGTTTCTTTTGGGAGAAGCAGGAAGTAAACACTGTATTTTTGCTTCTTTAAGTTTGCTGTATTGTAGACAAATCATAAGTAACACCCTTCAAAGCACTTTATGGGAAATGTTCTTGGTAGAGTAAGTTAACTGTAAGTCTATTTAAAAAAAAGAATCCAGTCTTTTTATATTGCCTTAGGGCTACATATAGTAACGTTTACTTCACACTAGAACATGACCTAAGTGGAAAAATGTAGTAAACTTTCCAGAGAAATCAAGCCACGTCTCTGTGTGAAATTCTCTGTTCTCCCTTTCTCTGTCTCGTTATCTGGAATAATTATTGATGTGTGGTTTATTATCTAATTGGGCATGTGTTCTGGTATTTTAAGAAGTGAGAATCACTTTATGTAATAGCTGGTAAGTAAGTGTAGTTTGTTTGATCTTTTCTTTTTGAGAAAAGACCTTTCCCTTGAGGATGTTCTTTATTTTTAGATATGGTGCTATGAAAGTTTCAGTGAGATCCAGCGAAAATTCTTCTCAACACCAAGGGCTACATTTTAAGTAGAATGTATTTTAAGTACCTATTAAGATCCAAATACATGCGTGTGTCAATAGAAATATAGCAATACAAGCAACTCATACCTGATCTAGCTCCCATTGAGGTGAGCTCACACTGACTTCAATAGGAGTTGGATCCAGCCCCCTCGAACACGTCACTGGAATTTCAGAACGAATATCAGACATATATATTCAAACAAATTGCAGGAGGCTGCACCTTTATCAATCATGAACCTGATTCTTCTCTACTCTGCACCTTGTGTAGATTCTTGCACCTCTGCGTAGTTGGTGTAGATGCTCCCACGTCAGAAAGGTAACATTTTACAGCTGCTTTGCACAGGTGTTAATGATGTGAGGTGAGAAGCAGGAGAGAATCAGGCCCCATAAATACAAAGTTCTAAGGGTAGCTAGTCCCTCTGTTCCCACCCAGCATAGCAGCTAGCCAGCATATCCATGTGACTCACTAGACAAAATGTAATCTGACACTGCAGAAACATTTTGATGAGATTCAATTGAAAATGATTAGAAACAGACAGAACATCATAAGGTTGTCACACTTTTTTCCAATCTGAAAAGCTGTGGACAACACAAGCCCCAGACTAGGGCTCTGCCAAGGGCCCCTATGGCCTTGGATTTAAAGGGTCTAAGATGGGGATGAGTGTCAGCATATCTTGTGACAAACTCTTGCTGGTGATGGACGTGTGGCTTACACCAGGAGCTGCCCATCTCATCCTAGCTCTGAGACTGTTAATTGAGTCAGTGCTAAGGTAAACTTCTGGCCAGTCATTTGCTATGTTGCCAAGGTGCCAGGCATTGATTCAGAAACTACCCTGGAGTGCTGAAGTAGAGTTCACACAGCAGTGCTGAGACCCCTGAGATAAAATCCTTTTAAACCGTTCAGCTGCTCTGTTGCTGCCGTGACGACGGAGCGCTATGGTAGCATTCTAGAACTGAGAAACAGGCCAAGCTCCAGCAAGATAAACTGTGGACCAGTGTGAAAACCATCTGGGGCAGTCCTCAGCCTGTGATGTTTTTGTGTAACAGGCTGAAAATGAAGTGCAGGGAACAAATCTAATAAAACAAATAAAATGAATAAAACTAAAAGCTAGCACACAGATAAGCAGGCCATTCCTACAGTCACAAAGTCCTCATTAGTTAGTGCAGGGCTATTAGATGTAAAATGGGCATGGCTCCTCATCCAATGGGAGAAGGTCATGGAAGTGCCTGATTAAGCAATGATAGTGTAGTGCTCACATGAACCATGAACTGTATCACACAAGCCCACGGCGCTCAAAGTGTCATTGTGCTTGGCATTGCACAGGCATGTATCCACAGGCAGTCCCTGCTCCAAAGGACTTACAATCTGAAGAACTGACATACGAAATATTATTTCCATTTCACAAGCCCAGTAAACACCATGTAAGATTCAGCTGTTTGAATTGCAGCCTATATTGGCACCCTGTTTATTAACCACACTAAGGGCTGGTTCACACTAAGCCCCCAGTTCGATACGTAACTTCAGCTACGTGAATAACTTAGCCGAAGTCGAAGTATCTTAGTTCGAACTTAAAGGTACTTACCGCGGGTCCACACGCGGCAGGCAGGCTCCCCCGTTGACTCCGCCTACTCCTCTCGTGGAGCAGGATTACCGGCGTCGACGGCGAGCACTTCCGGGATCGATTTATCGCGTCTAGACAAGACGCGATAAATCGATCCCAGAAGATCGATTGCTTGCCGCCGAACCAGCGGGTAAGTATAGACGTACCCTAAGTGTAGGAAAACATGGGACGATGGTGGAGGACTCCATTAGCTTGCATGGTGCTACAGAAATGCTGCCCAGTGGGCAGGCAGAAAGCACTTGGCTAGCGAAGGTAATGATGGACCAGCAATCATTAACTCTGTGGGCCTGGGGGAGGGAGGCTTCAGCATTGTCTCTTGGTTCAGGCCTCTAGGCTCTATTGTCCTCCTACTAATAAAGAATAATTTCTTATGGACTTTGTTTCCAGTGAGGGAAAGAGTAACTTTCACTGGAAATCTGGTCAACATGTTCCTAACAGGCTTGAAATGCACAGTTAATTTTCCCTACCGTTCCACTGGGCAGGGCCGGATTAAGGTAGGGGCTTTAGGGGCTGCAGCCTGAGGCCCCTCAAAAATAAACCACAGGCAGCGATCTCTGGGCTGCTCAAAGGGGCGCTCAGGCAGGCTGCCTGCATGCCGCTCCCCAAGGCCGCTCCTAGAAGCAGCTGGCTGCTAGCACAGGAACCAGCCAATGGGAACTTTGGGGGTGGTGCTTGCGGGCGCGGGCAGTGCACGGAGACCCACTGTCCCCTCCTGCCAGGGGCCGCAGAGCTGTGCTAGCAGCCAGCCACTTCCGGGAGCGGTGTGGGGCTATGGCAGGCAAGCAGGCAGTCTGAGCCCTGCTGCGCTACTGGCCGGGAGCCACCTGTAGTAAGCGCCTCCTGGCTGGAGCCTGCACCTCGCACCCCCTCCTCCACCCCACCCCCTGCCCCAGATCAGAATCCCCCTCCTGCACCCGAACTCCCTCCCAGACCCCGCACCCCCTCCTGCACCCCAATCCCCTGCCCCAGTCCCCTCCTGCACCAAACTCCCTCCCAGGAAAAAGACTTGTATACAGGGGATACACAAAATCTAATAGCCCTGGGCCCACAGGGGAGTTAATCCGGCCCTGCCACTGGAGTATGATTATTGTACCGTACAGCTGGGAACTCATATATTTCTATTTAAGGGAACTATAAAAGAAGAGATGGTAACTAGTGGCTGTTGAGAGCCATTCAAAAGCACAATGTGGTGATGACACATTTGTCTATCAAGCAGGGTTGAGCACTGTACCGTAATAACCTATTAAGTCTTTGATAGAGGGTGCCAGTTCTCTGGCTGTCCTTTTTCTGCTCTCCAGTCCACCTGCAATCTGTAAAAGTCTACTCTCCATTCCCATCTCTCACCCACAGAAAAGGCCTTGACTCTCTCCTGTTGGGAAGAAGTCCACAGCTGATGCAATTTCCACTTATTTGCTAGAATCTCAAGGTTAACGTGACAGGATTGCATTGTGCTGGTGCTTACTTTCATAGAAAATGTTGGGGTGACATCTCTGTTTCTTATGGAGATCACCCACTCTTTGGGAATCGTTAAAACATTCCCCCACCCCCCCAGAGCTGTCTTATCCCTGGGGCTCTGACAATATATTTGAAGGGCTCATTTTCATCTTTGGAATAGACTGGATTGCACAAAGAATAAAGTATTTAAAAACAAATCACATGGGAGGATAGAACTCTGCTTCTCCCTGCAAGTCTCAAACCCCAGCCCCAATTCCAATGACACAAGTTGACCCATGTGCTATTCGTGCTATATACTCCATCTGTTTTTTTCAAAAATCAAGTAAAAGCATTTCCAGCAAGTCCATTTAATATAAGCTTGTTTGCTAAGTGGTGCTGCTTTCCCTGATGGTTCTGATTTTAAGCACTGTTTAACTAGGAAAACAAATGATTTAGTTCCTCCTCTGTAAGCAGTTGTATCCTGGTAGGTGGTGTTTACCGCTGGTTGGGAGAGGGAGGACATTTTTGTGGGAGCCTCTTCTTTGGCATAATATTACTGAATAGAATGAGTTATTTATGTACTTGATGGCTGGAAAGATATGCTGGACAAGTTTAGAACTCTCAGGACCTAGATGGTCATCTTACAGTATGACAGTAACTTTAGTCAGTTTAGACATTCTGCTGAGATTTCATCAAATATGTAAATAAAACTTTAAAAAAAATGAGCTTGACTTGAACATCTGGAGGACTAGAAGCAGGAAGAATAAACAAAAGCTTCTGCTGTCTTTTGTGCCAATATTACTAGCAGCACAGAGACAAATGCAAATGACTAACGCTGGGGGATCTATTTTTAGCCAGTAATTTGTGACATATTTAACCCCTTTCCTGTTCACAAATTATCCAGGAGCAGGTTTCAGTTCTGACCAATTTATTTGTTAGCGGAATGTATTGGTGAATACATTTCAGCGTACAGGTTGCTGACCCATTATTCAAAATATCTGGGTGAAACTTTTTCAAAGAACTAGTAAGTTGCAGTTTTGGGGTGACTGAAACTATTCTTGAATTCAGGTTGAATTTGGCAACTAATTTTGCTTGAATAAAAAATGTGGAATTCCAAAGTCAAAATAGTTCATTTTTGACATTTTCTACATGAATCATTTTGACGTTTCATTTGGAAACAAACTGTTTTGTTTGAAAATATCATTTCATGTGACCTGAACACATTTTTTTTCAGTTTTGTTTTGGTGAGAAAAACAAACAAAAAAGTAGCTTCAGTTTGAAATTAACCATTTTAGTTTCAGCCACTGAACTAAAAAATCAACTATTTGCTCAGTTCTACTCTTCAGCATGACTATTGTCTGAGTATTCATGATTCCTATGGTGTGATTTGTCACACCTGCAACAAACTTTTAGGACAGCTACATGAACGCTGCCACCCATGATATTTGTACAAATACATATTTGTGGTGGGCATTTGCAATGCTTTCTGTTTCTGCAGACGGTTTTGTGAAGACAAATGTGCTCATGCAACAGTTTGTGGAAAATTAATTAAAGGGTTGTGGCAAATTAGGGCTGTTTGTTTGAATGGATGCTCATCATCTCTTTTTTGGCAGTATTGACCCTGCTCTACAAGTAACCTACTGTACTTGATGGCTGTGTGGGGCCAGAAAGATTGTTATGTAAGTGAGAGGAACATATCAACATGCTTTGCACAATATGTAGAAGTGTAAGTATAAGTTAGCAGCCTGAGTGCACTGATTTCTGTAGGCCAAATTATCAGCCAGATCTTCACTGAGCCTCCCATTTTGTTCCTATACAATTGTGAGCTCAGATAATTGCAGGTGAGTTTACTGTCACTTGGGTTTCTCAGTAAGGTATTTGGACATCTAAATGGCCTAGATTGCATCCAGGAGTCATGGCAGGAACAAAAATGAGGCCACACATACTAGGGCACAAGAGAGTGACAGAAATTATTTGTGCCACCAAATGTAGGTGTGAAAAGGAAAGACAACTTTAGTGGCAACCAGAGGCAAGTTTTATTCAGCTGGCAATGGGGAAAAGAGCAAATTTAAGACATTTTAAAACTTTCCCTTCACTGGTGGCTGATTTTGTTATTCTCAATAGTCCAGATCCATGGCTAAGGCTGAACTCAGCAGGGTGCAAGTTGTGGGACTGGGGTCTAAAAGAGCGTGGCTTGGTTAGCCTAGCAAAAGGAAGGTTGAGAGGCGTATGATTGCGCTCTCTAAATACAGCAGAGATGTAACTACCATGGAGGGAGAAGAGCTAATTAAGTCAAAGGAAAATGTTGGCACAAGAATAATATATATTGGATATAAACTGGCCATAAATCAATTGAGGCTGGAAATGAAAATGTTTCTAACCATCAGAGGGATGAGGTTCTAGAACAGCATCTCAATATGAGTATTGGGGGGGGGGGGGAAACAACTTAATTAGCTTTTAAGAAGAAACATGATATGTTTATGAGGCGGTTATATGACGGGGTTGTCTGCGATAACAGGGGATGGACTATATGACCCAGCATGTCCATTCCAGTTCTATGCCCCTATGATGCACGGGACATCCTGGCCACATCCTCTTTCCTCTGATCATGCCCTTTTTGCTTGCCAAGCCTGTAATAAGGAAGGGGATGTAGCATAAGCGCCCCATATATCCTCTCTGTGCCCACTGGATGATCACTCTCTTGCTTGGGAGATTCTTCCTGGTCTAATTATACCAGCTTCTGGGCCAATTTAGGTAAGTGGTGCAGTGGAAAGCAGCCGCTCTGCACTGGGCTATCTGGCCCAAGATGATTCTTAGATAAATATTTTATTTTGCAGCGGTGTTGTAGCTGTGTTGATCCCAGGATATTCGAGAGACAAGGTGGGTGAGGTCATATGTTATTGGACCTACTTCTGTTGATGAAATAGATGAGATCCTGAGGAAGAGCTCTGTGTAGCTCGAAAGCATCTCTCTTTCACAACAGAAGTTGGTCCAGTAACAGATATGACCTCACCCACCTTGTCTCTCAAGTATTTTATAACTACAGCCAGGAGTGGGGCCCCACTGTGCAGTATAAGTACATCGGTGGACCTTCTAGAGCTGGTCAGGAAGTAGTTTTCCCATCCTGGGAATAGCTCGGAGAGTTGAAAATGTTTTTCCATCATGAGTTGGGACGAAAGGCTAAAATCTCAAAAATAGTCACCAACTGAAAATCCTTTTGGTTTCTTAAAGACTAACAGATTTATTTGGGCATAAGCTTTCATGGGTAAAAACCTCACTTCTCCGGATGCTTTGTAGATACAGACTAACACGGCTACCCCCTGATACTTTTGGTTTCTGGTAAATCAAAACATTTTGCAATTTCTACATTGAAATGTTTCATTCCAGTTTCAACCCTTTTACGTTTTTTCCCCAATCAATTTAGTTTACATTTTGAAACAAAAAGTCATTTTGAACTGGACATTTGAACATTTTGTTTTGAAACTATCAACTTTTTTTCTTGACCTGTTCCACTCGAGGAAATTTGTCAAACCAGACTCTGTTTTACAGTTTTGGTTTGGCTGAAAGAAGGACTTGACAAAAAAAATTCCCAACCAGTTTGTCCCTACCCCCAAGACCTTACAGTCTAATTCAAGACATGATGTTATGAGTCAGCAGAGCAGCAAGTAGGAGGGAAAGGTGGGGGGGACTGAGCACGAGAGTAACGGTAGCAGTATCCCATGGCGGTATAACCGTGTGTGCAGCTTGATAGTTCCAAATCATGGACAAGTTTTCTTTAAATGACCATTTAAAAAATTCCATATTGAATCATCACCCCTGGTGCTCCCTGAACACCGCCCTACCCCTGGCCTAGCTTTGGTTAAGAAAACATATTTGAGACTGCTTGGTTTTGTTTTGTGTTTGTGGGGGAAGTGGAGGGGAAGAACGGGAAGCTTAAGTTAGGGAAGATTCTTTTCTAGTTGAATATTAAAGCATGAAAGGGAAGAAAACAAAACACATGGCAAGGAATGTATCCAAGCCCCAGCAGTACCCTTATCTTTCCTTTTCTGCTGACTTCCTGCTAAGAATGCTTTGGCAGCTTTTAGGACAGTGTCTAAACTTTGCAAGCGTAAAGGAATTCAAATGGAACCCTGGACGTCATCACATTTTCCAAGTTGGCTATAAATCACAGTTTGTTATGGTTATTTCTTGTGAGGCAGAACATGTGCAAGGAGATAAGAGCCCAGGGGAAGGAGAAAGGAAGGGTATCTCAGAATAAAAGGCATACAAGTAGGAAATACCTTATAAGAAATGTTTTGACAATATATATCTACATGCAGAGGTAGCTGAATGTCTGTTGAGGAGCTGGTGTCCCCTTTATTATTTATTTATTTAGTCAGCCTGGCATGGAATTAAAAAAAAAAATCTATCTCCTGCCATTCTGATTTGGCACAGCTGAACATGGTATTTTGCCCCCCCCTCAGGCAGTGGCAATATAGCAAATCATAGGGCAGATCCTCAGCTGGTGTATATCAATTGATATACAAGTGGAGTTCTGCTGATTTACTGAGAACCTGCCTCCTAGAAATGAGAGATGGAAAAGACTCATACACTCTATATTCCTGCCACTGTGAGTTCCCTATTGTACATCTGTCCTGTCTAATGTTAAATATCCCAAGCATGGGGGCTTCCACTGTTTCTCCTAGGAGACTATTCTACTGTTAATTCAAGCTCCCTTTCAGAACGCTTTCCCTGATGTTAATCCTAAAAATTTTCCTTTTCTTAATGTCATCCTACTGCTCTTAATTTTACACCTTCTATATCCCTAACTAATTGCTCTCAATCCTGTGTGTTTACAGCCTTCTGATATTTGTTTAGAGTATTATGTCCCTCCCGCTCTCCCCCTGAAACATCCAGGGTCTCTGCATTTGGAGTCACTCAGAGATCAGAATCCAGTTCAGTATTTAGCTCTTTAAAACGTTAATCTTTTAATCTGGCAGTTGGACAATCAACTGGTGGGAGGATAAATTGACTAACAACACTGGCTGAGGTGTGTGGTTCTCTTGGATGCATTGTGTGATGGTCAGGTGCCTGTCATTAACAAATTAATGTGTGGTGTGTGTCACTGTTTTTATAAAAACAAGAGGAGCGTGGCTAGTTGAGCCCTGACCTGTTGTTTTGGCTGTCCTCATGACTCCAAAACCTGGTGAAACAATCAGGTTCCTCCTTCTGTCTAGCATGGTTCATAGCCTGTAAAATGAATCACAGCCAGTCAATATGCATTTCATGCTGTTGAGAGTCTGCCTGTATGTCATTAACTGTGTTGTCTCCTGCTCCTGTTATGATGCCAGAGAATAGAGAGGGTTGAATGGCTGGTGATCGGATGTTTGTTCTGAAGTGTGTTAAAGGAGGCATTTTCAGCAGGGATGTTCTTTGCTCCTATAGAAATAAACATGCTTCTAATTCAATGGGCCCTTTTCCGTACCAACAAACTGACTTTAAAAGAGAGCCAAATAAAAACATTTCTCTTTAAAATACCAGTTATAAAATACCATGAACCCTATAATTAAACCTGATCCAGTGCCTCAACAAAACGTAGATATCTTTTTACTAAAGATTTGAGAAGAAAATTGACTGGTGGTGAATTTGGAGTTAGGAAAATCAGGCAGCCACTGCTTATTCTTTCTCCTTTCTAGCCCCAGAGAAGCAGGATAGTGCAGGGACCATGAGAAGAACATCAGGCAGCAATACCTTCTTTCTCTAGACCTCCCTCCAACCCACAGAATTAGGCAGATCCAGTATTGGTAGCTTCTTTCTTTCCTGCCCCATAAACAAGAATGGCTGGTCATTAGAGTGGGTGGAAAAATTATTTTCATGGGAAAATTTCAATATTTTTGTGTTCTGGAGTGTTCAGAACTGACCTATTTTTCATATATATAATAGATATTCTTAATTTGATCAAAAATGTTATCAAAATGGTTATTGGAATTTATTCTTTTTTCTGAAAACCTGGATTTAAAAAAATAATTTTTTAAAAACAGAGCATGACATTTTCCACAATTTTTTGACAATATTGACTTTTTTGTTGAAAAGAAAAGCTGTCTGAAGAAAGGACGCCTCTTTTTGATGAAAAAACCTTTTTATTTAAAAAATATTGACCGGCTGTACTAGAGCCAACTGTCGCTGCTTCTGTTCCCTGTGGAAGGGACACAGCACTGCCTACTCCATGCTGATGAGTTCCAAATAACAGTGAAATCTGCTTGAAATGAACCCCTCCTCAGGCCACTCAGTGGCCAACGAGTGGACATTTAATGGAGATAAAGCAACAAATTGTTTTACGTTGCTTGAGATGAGGTGTTGCCTCTGGGAGGTGACAGGTTCCATTGTACTTAACCATACGTTATCCCCCTTATTTTCTTCCTTTTAAATATTAGTCATTCACCATTTGTAAAAGCAATTCCCTTATTGAGGAGAACAATTTTATTAGATGGGGCCAAGCTGGGACTACCACTCCCCCCCTCCTATGCACTCCCTAGAAGTGTGCAGGAATGACCCTCCTCCCCTTCAGGGACACTAGGACGCATGTGGCGCCCCCTCCCCTGAGCCACACGGGCTTGGAAGAAAGAAATTCTAGGGAGGAGCCAACACCAAGGACCAAAGATACTGGAGTTGGTGGGAGCAGACAGAGGGGCAGCCTCAGCAAGGACCCCAGGTGCAGATGACGACCTAGTTCTGACTCTGGATTTTCTCTACCCTGTGCTGATTGGCTGTTTGCTCCAACCCCCGATAGTTTCTTCACCTCAACATCACTCCATCTGCTCTCTATGCTCCCCATTTCTGCTCCCTCCTTTTTGGCCTCTGCCCCGTTCCCCTCGCCCCATCCCTTCAATGTTGCCTCTCCCATTCCCTCTCAACAAAATCTCACCCCAAAAATTAAATAGATGTGGCCCTAACATCACGTTGTTCTCTCTGCTTGTACGTTCTAGCCTGGCACCCTCCTGTGTCTGTCTCAGCTATTTAGCTTGTCAGCTCTTAAGGGCAGGGACCATCTACTACTGTGTCTGTACAGTGCCTTACACAATGGGGCTTCATTCTCGGTCTGTCTTTAGGTACTACGATAATCATAATTTGCGGGTGACCATACTACCGTGGGCTGTGATCTCACCAGCTTTCATAGGCTAAGCAGGGAAAGGCCTGGTGAACACCTCGAAGAAGCACCTTCAAGGAAAATTCAGGGTGCTGCAAGAAGTGCTGGTGAGTGATTCAGCAGATGGCACTGTTCCCTTTGAGGCAATGCTGAACCAGTGTCGTAGCAGAGAGAGGCGCTGCTGTGGGGAGTGCCCATCTTTTGGAGGAAAAATAAGAGAGGACAATCGCATTATTGTGCTATTTCTGGCAAGGGAACAAGTGTTGCCAACTCTCACAATTCTATTGTAAGTCTCATGATATTTGATGTTTTCCTTGTAGCCCCAGCTCTTAGAGTCAAGTGATTATGGGGGAATCTTGGCTTTCATTAAAAAGAAAAAGTAAATTTCTAGATTTCATGGTTGCAAAGAAAAGTTCAGAATTGTGGCCAGGTGCATCCAGAAGGCAAAGAAACACCCTGTTTTATTATTTTTAAAATAATAAAAATCTCATGATTGTTGAGTGCTGGGAGTTGGCAATATTGTTGGTATTCACCCTGATGTCCTGGCCAAATTCCTGTTGGCTTTCTGCTTTCAACTTTCTGATTATCTACCTCCTACAGTTAGTGTAAGCATTCTCACACACTTTAAGGCACCTTTACGCTGCCAGAGTGGTGAGTGAGAATGAGTGAGTGAGAATCCGGTCTATTATATTTCACATCATATGTGGCTGCATTTTCAGGGATTCCTGTGCATGTTTGTGTAGTTTTGAAGCAGCTTGAAGTGTGCTCTGAGATCACACTGGGTGAAAAACATGATACAAAATGTCAGGTGAAACTTGCTTTTACAGGTTTGCTTGTTTTTGTTTTTTGTTCTTTTACAGCGCAAGGCCCTTATATGCTTTCATCTGCTGTCAAACTCCTACTGATTTCATAAGTATTTGCATGCATTGATTGAGGGCAGTGTCTGGATCCTAAGTATACAGTGGCTTCAAAATATTCCACTTCTTTAAAAAGGGAACTATTGTAAACCTTTCCAGTGTCCTCTTTTAGTTTTGAGTAACAGTTTTTAATCACATACTCAGGGATGGAAATGAAAATTGCAAAGAAATGTATTGTTAATTATTCAAGATTCGCTATGTGCTACATTCATTGTGCCCAAGTTTGTCACATGCCTGTGATTCATGATGTGTGCCTGTACCCAGTATAAAATTAGTAGGTGTGTCTTATAAACAAAAATAATCACTGTGTGAGTCACAGTAAAATTCCCCCCTTTCTGTGGAGGTGCTTATTAATCTGGAATTTTAAATAAGGGGAAGGGCTGAGTGTAGATGGGTTATACTCACTTGCTGAATCTTGAAGCAGTTAAGATTTTTGGCTTGTAATGGCTCTTCCAAAGCATGAAGTGTGAGTGTGTGGTCTAGTAAAACCATCAGTTTGCCTGAGCTTTGGCCTCGGATGGCCGTTAATGGCAGTTCAGTCTCCACAGCCCATTCAGCATTTGGCCTCTGTTGGGACTCCCAACAAGGTTGCCTACAGAATATTCCTTGTTTTGTTCCTTAAATGTTGTTTTTATTTTTTTTTTAAAGTGACAGTTTATCTAACATCTGGACTGTTTTGCCTTTTGTTGTACTCCTTGATGTAACTTGTCCATTTTGTTTTGATTTGAAATGATTCTCTAAGGTATGTCTACACTGCAGCTTGCAGTGTGCTTCCCAGCACAGGTCAACAGACACATGCTAGCTCTGTTTGAGCTGGCACACTAAAAGTAGCAGTGTGGATAGGGGTAGCACAGGGAGCAGCTGGGGCCAGCTGCCTGAGTACAAATCTGCCTGGATCCCTGGGTATGTACTCAGGTGGCTAGCACAAGCTGCCACCCACGCTACTCCCGGCTACCCTGCTATTTTTAGACTCCTGAACTTTCAGGCCAGAAGGAACCATCATGATCATCTAGTCTGACCTCCTGCACACTGCAGGCCACAGAACCTCACCCACTCACTCCTGTAATAGACCCCTAACCTCTGGCTGAGTTACTGAAGGGGGCAAATCTTGATTTAAAGACTTAGAGTTACAGAGAATCCACCATTTACTCTAGTTCAAACAAGCAATTAACCTGTGCCCCATGCTGCAGAAGAAGGTGAAAACCCCCAGGGTCTCTGCCAATCTGACCTGAGGGAAAATTCCTTCCCAACCCCAAATATGGCAGTTAGTTGGACCCTGAGCATGTGGGCAAGACCCACCAGCCAGGCACCTGAGAAAATAATTCTCTATAGTAACTCAGAGCCCTCCCCCTCTAGTGTCCCATAACCAGTCATTGGGGATATTTGCTGCTAGCAGTGGCAGATGGGCCACATGCCATTGTAGGCCATCTCAGCATACCATCCCCCTCCATAAGTGTGCACTCTTAAGCAGAGCTAGTGCATATCTGTCTATCTGGGAAGCATGTCCCAGTTGCAGTGTCCTCATGCTCCACACATCCAGGCTTTAATGTGTTAAGCACATTTACCAAAAGATGTAAATATTGGAGATGGGTCCAAATCAAATGCCCAGATTCAAACACCCCTCAAATCTTGGGGATGGTCAGACCTAATCCAAAATTTGCAGCTGGACAAACCATTTAGTAGTGATTGTATACAAATTTGACCTTTACAGCTCTGTTTTATCTTTAATAATGGTCTAAGAGGATTTATTCTCTCCTTGATATGCACAAATAAATACTTATAATAGACAAATAGATCTTTTACTCCAAATAAGAGACATCACATTATGTACCATGTACGCTTTTTTTTCTGGAGGACCAATAAAACTAAAAACAATTTTTCCATTATACGTATAAGACGTTTGAGAGGCCTCATAATACAACTGCTACCAGGATAGGTTAAAAATGCTAGAAACTGCATTTACTACCTTTTAAGATAATGTCAAACAATAAGTTTCTGCCAAATCTCTAGTGTGAAGGGCTTTGAATCTTTTCATATCTGGACCCGCTGGATTTCATTCTGGTAATGGGAAAAGTAGAAATGTTTCCTTTCTTTTGCAACTCCCTGTTCCAAAATTGACAATATCTGTGCTGTGCATTTCTTAATGAGGTTTGAACTAAAAGTGTGTGTTTCTTATACAGTGCCCTTTCACAAAAGCCCATGCACACTCAAGAATAATTTAGTAATATTTTCCCTGGAGTCTTTGCATAAGCAAGAGTAGAGAGAACCAAAAATCGAGAAATAAACAACAGGAATACTTTGGTGCAGTATACTCAGCACATTGGATCATTGCCCTGTAAAAATCCAGTGTTTCTTCAAGATTGCTCCTTATGAAGTCAACAACAGCAATTAAAATGGCTATTAAATCTTTGGATGTCATTCCAATACATAATATTTTATGAATAAAGGCCAGTATTCATTAAATGTCATAAACATGTTGAGCAATAAAGTAAAACCACATTTATCTGAATAGAATGGGAGACTCGTAATTTATTTGTATAAATGGAGTTTTGAATTTGCAGGATACTTTTTAATGTAAATGATGCCATTTGAAGGTCATCATAACCCAGATTTAGATAATGGGATTTTCTTTTCTTTTCTTTTCTTTTTTTGGGGGGGGGATAATGAGCATTTGGTTATATAAGATTCTACTGAAAATAGGGTTTTTAACATATTTCAAAAATGTGCATTATATTATGCTACACTGACTCGGATTTTATTTTATGCTGTCAGAGCTCTGTGGCAGAAGAGTGAATATATGCAATCTGAATGTGGTCTGTTTTTATTGAGTTAATTGTAAAAGCCTGTCAAATCCACCAAAAATCATACATTGATTTGCTAGTGTAATACCCACATGGACATCATTAGTATTTTGTGATATTGAGGACATAGGTCTTCTAAGTCTGAAATCTGCAAATCATCACTTTCAACTGCGGATGGTCTGTGAAGAGTTAAGGACTGTACATTCAGAATTTCCAGTGTGTGTGTGTGTGTGTGTGTGTGTGTGTGTGTAATGGGGTAGACTCTCCGCTGGAGTAATTTGTCATAGCTCTATTGATAGTAATGGACCTGTGAAAATTTACACCAGCTGAGCATCTGCCCCAATATTGAGTGTGCATATATATGTGCATGATTATCATCTATATGGTGTGTGTGTGTGTGTGTGCACGCACGCATATGCATACACACACTGAGTGTACATGATTAACGTTAGGCAAGTGATTGAGGTAAACTGGTCACAGCAACTAGCTGGATTGTGTTACACGGTCATGTAAACATCAAAGGAGTGATTTCCATAAATTGGATAGACAGAGTATAACATTTCTTCTATTTCCGTAGGGATGCTGTGTCTTCAGCCATGCATATTTCTCTGCTGAATCAATTCTGACACACCTACACAGAGCTGTGATTTGCCTTCAGTAGCTATATATGCCTGAAATAGAAACAAGAAGGAAGATGCAGTGATGTTTATAAAGCCAGTGCCTTCTTCCATAGACATTTATAGCTTTGGACACTGAACTGTACAATGTAAGAAAATAAAAACTAACCACCTTATTTCCTAAGAATTGATTTTACTGTTTTATATATCTTCTCCATGTGTGGTGTGTAGAAGGCTGGAAGCCAATGGGTCCTGCTCATTAGCTGGCAAGATGTGATCGGAATCACAGAGACTTGGTGGGGTAGCTCACGTGACTGGAGCTCTGTCATGGATGGGTATATACTGTTCAGGAAGGACAGGCTAGAGAGAAAAGGTGGAGGTGTTGCGCTGTATGTAAGAGAGCAGTATGATTGCTCAGAGCTCCGGTATGAAACTGGAGAAAAGCCTATTGAGAGTCTTTGGGTTAAGTTTAGAGGGAAGAGCAACAAGGGTGATGTTGTAGTGGGTGTCTGCTGTAGACCACCAGACCAGGAAGATGAGGTAGACGAGGCTTTCTTTGGACAACTAATAGAAGTTTCCAGATCATAGGCCCTGGTTCTCATGGGGGACTTCAATCACCCTGATATCTGCTGGGAGAGCAATACAGCAGTGCATAGACAATCCAAGAAGTTTTTGGAGGGCGTTGAGGACAACTTCCTGGTGCAAGTCCTGGAGGAACCAAGTAGAAGTGGGTGGCAACCTGGGCAGCGGTGATCATGAGATGGTAGAATTCAGAATCCTGACAAAAGGAAGAAAGGAGAGCAGCAGAATATGGACCCTGGACTTCAGAAAAGCAGACATTTGACTCCCTCAGGGAACTGATGGGCAGGATCCCCTGGGAGGCTAATATGAGGGTGAAAGAAGTCCAGGAGAACTGTCTGTATTTGAAAGAAGCCTTATTGAGGGTGCAGGAACAAACCATCCTGATGTGCAGAAAGAATAGCAAATATGGCAAGCGACCAGCTTGGCTTAACAGAGAAATCTTTGATGAGCTTAAATACAAAAAGGAAGTTTACAAGAAATGGAAACTTGGACAGATGACCAGGGAGGAGTATAAAAATATTGCTTGAGTATGCAGGGGTGTAATCAGGAAGGCCAAAGCACAATTGGCGTTGCAGCTAGCAAGGGATCTGAAGGGTAATGAAAAGGGTTTCTACAGGTATGTTAGCAACAAAAGAAGGTATGGGAAAGTGTGGGACCCTTACTGAATGAAGGAGGCAACCTAGTGACAGATTATGTGGAAAAAGCTGAAGTACTCAGTGCTTTTTTTGCCTCGGTCTTCACAGACAAGGTCAGCTCTCAGACTGCTGCACTGGGCAGCACAGTATGGGGAGGAGGTGAGCAGCTTTCAGTGGTGAAAGAACAGGTTCAGGACTATTTAGAAAAGCTGGACATGCACAACTCCACGGGACCGGATGCAATGCATCGGAAGGTGCTGAGGGAGTTGGCTGATGTGATTGCAGAGCCATTGGCCATTATCTTTGAAAACTTGTGGTGATTGGGGGAGGTCCCGGATAACTGGAAAAAGACAAATATAGTGCCAATCTTGAAAAAAGGGAAGAAGGAGAATCCGGGAAATTACAGACCAGTCAGCCTCACCTCAATCCCTGGAAAAATCATGGAGCGGGTCCTCAAGGAATCCATTTTGAAGCATTTGGAGGAGAAGAAGGTGATTAGGAACAGTCAGCATGGATTCACCAAGGGCAAGTCATGCCTGATTTAACTTCTATGATGAGATAACTGGCTCTGTGGATATGGGGAAAGTGGTGATATACTTTGACTTTAGCAAGCTTTTGATATGGTCTCCCACAGTATTCTTGACAGCAAGTTTTAAAAAGTATGGATTGGATGAATGGACTATAAGGTGGATAGAAAGCTGGCTAGATCGTTGGGCTCAACAGGTAGCGATCAACGGCTTGGTGTCTAGTTGGCAGCCGGTATGAAGTGGAGTTGGTCCTGGGGCCGGTTTTGTTCAACATCTTCATTAATGGTCTGGATTGATGAGATTGATTGCACCCTCAGCAAGTTTGCAGATGACACTAAGCTGGGGAGGAGAGGTAGATACGCTGGAGGGTAGGGATAGGGTCCAGAGGGACCTAGACAAATTGGAAGATTGGGCCAAAAGAAATCTGATGAGGTTCAATAAGGACAAGTGTAGAGTCCTGAACTTAGGACGGAAGAATCCCATGTACTGCTACAGGCTGGGGACTGACGGGGGCTAAGCAGCAGTTCAGCGGAAAAGGACCTGGGGATTACAGTGGATGAGAAGCTGGATATGAGTCAGTAGTGTGTCCTTATTGCCAAGAAGGCTAATGACATACTGGGCTGTATAAGTAGGGGCATTGCCAGCAGATCGAGGGAAGTGATTATTCCCCTCTATTCGGCACTGGTGAGGCCACATCTGGAGTATTGCATCCAGTTTTGGGCCCCCCACTATAGAAAGGATGTGGACAAATTGGAGAGTCCAGCGGAGGGCAACGAAAATGATAAGAGGGCTGGGGCACATGACTTATGAGGCGAGGCCAAGGGAACTGGGCTTATTTAGTCTGCAGAAGAGAAGAGTGGGGGGATATTTGATAGCAGCCTTCAACTACCTGAAGGGGGGTTCCAACGAGGATGAAGCTTGGCTGTTCTCAGTGGTGGCAGATGACAGAACAAGGAGCAATGGTGTCAGGGGGAGGTCTAGGTTGGATATTAGGAAACACTATTTCACTAGGAGGGTGGTGAAGCACTGGACTGGGTTACCTAGGGAGGTGGTGGAATCTCCTTCCTTAGAGGTTTTTAAGGCCCAGTTCGACAAAGCCCTGGCTGAGATGATTTAGTTGGGGTTGGTCCTGCTTTGAGCAGGGGATTGGACTAGATGACCGCCTGAGGTCTCTTCCAACCCTACTCTTCTATGATTCTACCTGTGATAAACTGGCAGTCGTCCTGTACTAATAGTTGTTTCTGGGAAAATCTGCAGCAGTTAAAACAGAATCACATAATGTAAAAGGAAAAAGACATTTGAGAAAAGCTGCAGGAGAAAATTGCAATAGTAAAGAAGTTTGAGATGACAGTGCCCACATATTTGAACCCCGGCACTGATCTTCCTCAAAGAAGTCCAACACTCTGACCCCTGTACCTACTTATACTCCTATTCACCCTGCCCCAGCACTGGGAGCCCCAGGGTGTAACTGCTTTTTGTGCTAGGTGGGGAGAAATGTGGCACCGCTCCTCTTCACTGCATGCTGACATTGGGGAGCTAGAGTGCAGCCTCTGACAGGCTAACTGCACCAGAACACACCAGCAAGCAGTGGTGCTTTCTAATATATTTACAGTTGTCTCCTAGCCTGACTCTTCCGGCTCTGGATATACTCTGAGTATCCCAGGAGCTCGAGAGAGTAGAGGCCCCAAGTTCACAGCCCCCCCCCCCCCGACATGGAGGCAGGAGAGCTCATGTTGAGAAGGAAAGCTAACAAAGAGGGGCCCCACAAAGGGAAGGCCCTGTGCAGCTAGACCAGGGGTTCCCAAAGGGGGGGGTTGTGACCCCTAAGGGGGTCACGAGGTTATTACATGGGGGGTCACAAGCTGTCAGCCTCCACCCAAACCCGCTTCACCTCCAGCATTTATTATAGTGTTAAATATAAAAAAAAGTTTTTAATTTATAAGGGGGGTCGCACTCAGAGGTTTGCTGTGTGAATTGGGTCACCAGGACAAAGGTTTGAGAGCCACTGAGCCAGGTGCTTGGCACATTCATAGGGCTGTCTGTGTCAGAGATGGTATGTTGTTGTACTTGATGTCTGGCTTGCACCTGTCTGTTTAATTAATCATGAGACCAAGTTGTGCCAGGAGGGAAGGTGCTTTTAAAGATCAAACTGTAATTGTCCAACACACGAGACAGCCATAATAAAGCTACCAGTGCTCTCTGACGGCTAGGGATGCTGAAAGTATCCAGTGCTCCAGAGCGGGCTTGCCTGGCTGGGTGGCATTGTCACGGTCCCTGCCACACTCTCATGTGCAAAGATCACCAAGCTTGTGAGAGATCAAGCTGTACTTTTGGGGGGGGGCTATAGAAAGGGCAACCCGCAGTCGTGCTCCCTGCAGCACATTTGCAGGCATTAAACCTGTACCTGGCCTTTGTAGCCATAATGTCTCCAGTCGCCACTGCTTTTGGGGGACAGTCCTTCCCGCCCTCCAAAGGCTTGGCTGGCAGAGCTACCAGTGAGCGCTGGGCTGTTGTGGTGCTCACTGACCATCTGTCAGCGTTTGTTTGTACTTACACCTCAGCTGGTGTAAGTCCTCATAGCTCCTTTGACTTCAGTGGCTTCACTGACCTCCATGGAGCTGTGCCAGTTAACACCCATTGCAGATTTGCTCCATTGCACTGCCTGCACCCGTCGACTTTGATGGTGTTATGTTGCTCTCAGGCTGAAATGGAGTAGAGAGAATCAGGCCTGTTCTGGTTAAGGAAATCCAAATGAGCGATCTGTGATTCTCCAATTTGCAACCCGTCAGTCGTGTTAACTTACCCATAACTTGATATTCTGGATCTGATGAAACTCTGGTGTGGGATTCATCAAGTAATGAAATGTGGCCATGTGTTAGTGACAGACACCAATCCTGACACACACCACTGGTATGGAAAGCAGGTGCGGAAGGGGGCCAGGTAGCGCTGGGATCTCTGGGGCAGGGATAGGGCTGCAGGGTGGAAGTTGCTGTATGGCGCGGAGGGACTGGGTCAAAGAAGTCTGGTACTAACGATGAGGTGGAGGGAGACAGCCAGTCAGCAGGTTGGATCAGTGGAAGGACTCTGAGGTGGGAGAGGTAGGCGGAGAACCAATGCTGGGGTTGAAGAGAGGAGGCAGCTGGCCGAGACAGCAGTAAGGAATGTGAAAGGAGCTAGATGATGCTAAGAGTGCTGATGCCATATGGCAGTGGACACTTCATGCATTTGATCTATCTGAGTGGATGGATATCCAAACTCACCAAATTGAATCTGAGCTACAGACTCATTCTCTCCCTACATTGTCCAAGGTTAGAAATAAATGTTTTTAGATTCCTGTGAGACTGCTTTTTTCATTTGGTTTGCTACTGGTGTGCATGGGTATTGCATAGCAATACCAAATTGCAGAGACCATTAAGGGCCACATTTCTGAAAACAAAGGCTCACTTGTGTGCAGAAAAAGTGCACAGCTGTACACTTGTTTACAACTGTGCACACAGTTCCTGCAAGATATGTGCTGCTTAGGTAACCTGCATGCAAATATCTACCCAGTGGCGGATTAATAATTTTGCCGCCCCTAGGCTGGGAAATAATTGCCGCCCTGACTCCGCCCTTTCCCTGCCCCCATTCCAACCCCCTCCCCAAAGTCCCTGCCCCAACTCCGTCCCATCCCTTCCCCAAATCCCCGCCCCCGGCCCCGCCTCTTCCCCCAGCGCGTGGCGTTCCCCCTCCCTCCCTGCTCCGCGAAACAACTGTTTCGCGGCGCAAGCGCTGGGAGGGGAGAGAAACAGGACGCGGCGGCGCGCTTGCAGAGGAGGCGGAGGTGAGCTGGAGCAGGGGGGCGGGGCGCGGAGGGAAGCTTCCGCCCAGGGCCGGCTCTAGGCACCAGCAAAACAAGCTGGTGCTTGGGGCGGCACATTTTTAGGGGCGGCATGGCCGGTGCCAGAATGCCGCCCCTGCCGCCCCTAAAAATGTGCCCCGGCCGCCCTAGCTCACCTCCGCTGCTGCCATTCGCGCGCCGCTGCTCGCCCTCCCTCCCAGGCTCTCAAACCTGGGAGGGAGGGGGAGATCCCGAGTGGCCGCGGCTCGCGCGCCGCTTCTCCCCCTCCCTCCTAGGCTTGAGAGCCTGGGGGGAGGAGGCAGGGCTGGGGATTTGGGGAAGGGGCGGAGTTGAGGCGGGGCCGGGGTGGGGTAAGAAAAAAACCGGGGGGGGGGGGGCGGCCAAAATTGTTTTTGCTTGGGGTGGCAAAAATCCTAGAGCCGGCCCTGCTTCCGCCCCTGCAAATTTGCCGCCCTAGGCCTAGGCCTTGTCGGCCTAGGCAATAATACCGCGCTGTATCTACCTACACTGTTAACTTTGCATGTGCAAGTAAGCACAGATAGAAGGCCAGATCCTGGAGTGCAGGTAAACTACACAGAGTACAAACTAGGTTGTGTGTTTCTAAAGCTCCTCTGTCCACTTCCCTGGTCCTGTTACTGCTCTATGCGTGTCAGTCCTCTTGCCCTGTGTAAGGAGCAGTGTGAGGGCTGCTCTAACTTATGCCTGGTTGCGACGGCCACAGGGATCCAAACTTATAGCTGAGGATCAGCATAGCTCAGGGCATCCTGGCCCGGTCCATTTTCTTCTGGCTATGTTCCCTTTCCACTGCCATGCTTGTGGCGGAGAGATTGAGGGGCGTAAGAGCCTCTTTGTCCGGTCTATGCCACTCACTAAAGGATTCTCCTTGCACTGTGGTGATCCACCTTGGGCAGGTTAAGATGGCTTTTGGCCGGAATATGTCCGGGATGTCACACAATGGATGTATGGCACCAGAGGATCTGACCTTCATGGTTTTTACATGGTAAAAAACATTCTTATGGGCACTCAATGGGCCAGATTCTGCTCTGGCTTTGAAGCTGTGCAGGCTCCTAGGCATCAGTGGGAGGCTGCACGGATTTAAGTGGGGAAAAAATTGCCCTGATTACCAAAGTGTTGATGACAGGTCTTCTTTTATTACAAAAGGGTTTATTGTGATCTATCCAGTCTCTTCGTCTGTCTATTGTGCAGAATGCCATTCACCACAGTATCTAGGCAACAGCTACATGCTGGAAGTGAGTGACCTGGTCCCAATTCCAAGTGGTGGTTAAATCTTTATTACCGCGCAATTCTCCTGTTGTAGACTGCCAGTGACAATGCTCAGCTATTATAACTGCTATGTAGGTGACGTCTGTTTTTGCATTCAGCAGTGGCCCGTCTCAACCCCACCCTCCTCTTAACCCATTTATGGACAAAACTTCCTGCTTGGAAGTGATCCAGTCCTACTAAACTCCTAAAGTGAGGTGACAGATATTGGATAAACTAGATTGTTTGGGAACCACTCCCAGTGGATAGAATTATGTGTGATTCCAGAGGACACCTCCTGTGAACTGCTTGCCTGAGATTTAACTATTTGCTAACTAGAAATTAAAAAAGTGAAGGAAAATCTAGTCCTGATGGGACACTAGATGGGGAGGGCTCTGAGTTCCTACAGGTGTCTGGCTGGTGGATCTTGCCCACATGCTCTGGGTCTAACTGATTGCCATATTTGGGGTTGGGAAGGAATTTTTCCCCAGGTCAGATTGACAGAGACACTGGGATTTTTGTTTTTTGCCTTCCTCTGCAACATGGGGCACAGGTCAATTGCTTGTTTGAACTAGAGTAACTGGTGGATTCTCTGTAACTTAATGTCTTTTAAATCAAGATTTGTCCCCTTTAGTAACTAAGCCAGAAGTTATGGGTCTATTATAGGAGTGGGTGGGTGAGGTTCTGTGGCCTGCAATGTGCAGGTGGTCAGACTAGATGATCATGATGGTCCCTTCTGGCCTTAAAGTCTGAGTCTATGATTTTAGCTGCAAACATTATTGTAACCTGTTGTGACCCCATAAACATTGTATTGTACTGCCAGTCCAAGAACCCTTCTGTCAGGGATGGAGAATAAATGGCAGGAGTGAGCAGCCTTTGCATTCAATGCGTGGTTAATACCGAGAGGAGGAGCCTAGAACATGGACTCTTCTGCATGAAGGGACAGTGATAAGGTGACTTCAAAGTACAAAGGTTGTCACATCGCAAAGCTCAAGTCCGTGGAACTCCAGCCTGTAATCTCCTGATTTAGCTCAGCATGGTCAAGACAGGCCTCGTTCAGAGAAAAATACAATCCCACCTGAACTTTTCCTCAGCTGCAATTCAATCCCTCCAATCATGTAAGCTTCGTTCAGTCATTAAATTTGCTCAGAAGGTCCAAGAAAGCCAAAGAACTGCCACGTCACCAGAGTTCATAACAAAAAAGCCTGCCCCACTCACAATAGGTCTGCTGCAACTTTATCTGCAATTCATAATGTGACTGCATGAGTGTGGTTGAGTTGGAATCAAGAGTTGCGGGTCAGCAAGAGTGATGGAGGAAGAGAAGAGAAGCCAAAAAAGCGAAGAGCACTTTTTTAAGGTGCCTTCCCCCCTTTTCCCCCCCCCCACTCTGAAGTCTTCAATGGAAGATAAAAGAGAAGGGTGAAATGGAATGAATCCCACAGAGAATTTTTCAGAGCTTTTTGATCTTGTGTATTTTACATTTAATTATGGTACTTGTGACCAATTAGACATAAGTAGTAGTCACCCAAAGAAGATGTTAGGTTACAGGACAATGTGATCACACATTTATGGCATTTTTCCTGACTAGCTAGTCTGTTATAATATGACACTAGTGAAGGGGAGAAAAATACAGTATGATCTGGGAACAATGACCACACAGCTATTTTGTGTCACATTTTATTGAAATTGATAGTAAGGGAAGTAGTAAACTTATGTCCAATTGAAAGGATGGGATGGGCCATCTCTAGAAGATGGGCAAACATGTGATAAGCCTTTCTGAGCTTATTTTTTTATTGTTATTTTTTAAGAGTTATGATCCTCTACTGAACGTGTATATGCGTTCCCTAGCTATCTGTGTGCACATACATTTTTTTCACTACCAAGTTAAATCTGTCTGTCCATTTATCTATGTACCCATCCTCACCTTGAGGGTCCTATACAGATTAACTGCTGCCTGTCTCCTTGTCTCCTCCACTATGTTCAAGCTGCACACTCATCCTAAAGGCTTCATAGATACACTGACCAGGAGGGCTGACAGTTGAATTATGTTGTACCCTACTTAAAAAGCCGAAGAGCATTAGCCTCTGAGTTGTCTTTGTGGGTGGAAAGTCTGAAGCCATCACAAATCCATCCACTCCCCCAAGTTCAGTAGAGGGAGAGGAGGGGGAACTCTCCTCCTGCTATTAGCTGGGGAGAGTGAACTGTGCTTACACGTGCTCCTCACACGGACCCCTGCGCAGCACCCCTAGCTCGGTGGTGTGATGCCCAGGGACAGGGCTCTGTGATGCCGCTGATTCAGCACCTCTAGCTTCGTTAGGTGTTATCCAAACACAGGCCACTGTGAGTGCTCTGGCTCAGCACCTTTAGTTTACTGAGATGATGCCACGGCACAGGGGTTGTGAGCTCACTCACTGAACGCCTCTAGCATTTTGGGCTGACAGGAAAACACAGATCTGCTGAGGTTACTGCTCAGCCATTGGCAATGTTGCAGAGGAGGAGTCCAGAGGCCTGGGTGCTTCCTCTTTATCTGGGTCAGTAGTTGCCCAGATATTGTGGCAGGTCAGCTGAACTGCTTGTCTCTGTGCCCAGAGTCTCAGGGCCTGAGTCTCCACTCACTGACATCAGTTTTATACCAGACTTCAGTGGATGTACTCCTGATTTATACCAGTCTACATTAGAGGTGAATCAGGCCCGCAGATCTGACTCGGTGAGAGGGAGGGATTCCTTACTGCAAGCTTTCATGGGGGTAGGGTAGCAACATTAGTGTATGACAGATCTGTAGTGCGTGCTAGGGTTGCCCACTTTCTAACCGCACAAAACTGAACACCCTGCCCCGCCCCCTACCCTGCCCCTTCCCTGAGGTCCTGCCCCTGCCCCACCCCTTCTCTGAGGCCCCTCCGCACACTCACTCCAGCCCCCTCCCTCTGTCACTTGCTCGCCCCTACCCTCGCTCACTTTCCCTGGGCTGGGGTAGGGGGTTAGGGTGCAGGAGGGGGGTGAGGGCTCCAGCTGGGGGTGCGGGCTCTGGGGTGTGGCTGGGGATGAGGGGCTTGGGGTGAATGAGGGGGCTCTGGGCTGGGGCCAAGGAGTTTAGAGTGAGGGAGCAGGCTCAGGGCTGGGGCAGGGGGTTGAAGTGCGGGATGGGGTTCAGGCTCCGGCTGGGGATGTGGGCTCTGGGGTGGGGCCGGGGATGAGGGGGTTTGGGATGCTGGAGGAGGCTCAGGGCTGGGGCAGGGTGTTGGGGTGCAGGTTCTGGGAGGGAGTTTGGGTGCAGGAGGGGGTTCCCACCAGGGCAGGGGGTGGGGTGCAGGTGGGGGTTTGCGCTCCAGCTGGGCAGTGCTTACCTCAGGCGATTCCCGGTCAAAGGCACAGCAGGGCTAAGGCAGGCTCTCTGCGTGCCCTGGTTCCGTGCTGCTCCCAGAAGTAGCCAGCATGTCCGGCCCTTGGGTGCAGGGGTGGCCAAGTGGCTCTGTATGGTGTGTGCCAGGGGCGGCTCCAGGCACCAGCGCAGCAAGTGCGTGCCTGAGGCGGCAAGCCGCGGGGGGGTGGCCTGCCAGTCGCTGTGAGGGCGGCAGTCAGGCTGCCCTCGGCGGCATGCCTGCGGGAGGTCCGCTGGTGCCGTGGTTTTGGTGGTAATTCGGCAGTGGGGACACTGAAGGCGCGGCACCAGCAGACCTCCCACAGGCATGCCACCGAATCTGCGTGACCAGCGGACCGCGCCGCCGAAAGCCGCCTGACTGCCGTGCTTGGGGCGGCAAAAAGCATAGAGCCACCCCTGGTCTGTGCTGCCTGCGCCCACAGGCACTGCCCCCATAGCTCCCATTGGCTGTGGTTCCTGGCCAATGGGAGCTGTGGAGCCAGTGCTAGAGGTGGGGGCAGCACATGGAGCTTCCCTGATTGCCCCTGAACATAAGGGCCGGACATGCCAGCAGCTTCCAGGGAGCTGTACATAGCCAGAGCGGGCAGGGAGTGAGCCTGAGCCCTGCTGCGCTGCCGACTGGGCTTTTGACGGCCCAGTCAACGGTGTTGACCAGAGCCACGAGGGTCCCTTTTCGACCAGGTGTTCCAGTCGAAAACTGGATGTCTGGGCAACCCTAGGGTGTGCATGCTCACCCAGCATGGTATCAGTTTTGCCAGCTCTGCTGGCCTCTGGCTCTTTCAGGTGGCCAGTCAGGTGAGATTGGCAAAAGCCAAACTAAACTCTTTTCTTGGTAAGACCAACAGGGGACAGGCCCTGAAAACAGGACCATTCCAGTTTTCAGAGACACATCGTCATCCTATTTAGTTATCAAATCTGAAATTGTGTGGATCATTCACATGAGCCAGTTACTTTATCTTTGGAATGGGAGTGGGCAGAGAGGAAAAGAGGGTCACCAGGAGTCAGTAATTTATTTTGAATTTGTATGGAGGGAAACTAGTAGCAAATATTTTGCAGGCCTGGCCTGTTTGTAATATACATAACAATTATTACTGCACCTGATATAGAACAGGGAACCTTTCCGTGTAGGTGCATAGTTTTGTATTCTTGGTTTTTTTTTCTCTCTCTCTCCATTAATTGTTTCTAGCTTGTCCAACTTTTGGTGAGCATTTGACTTTTTTCCAAGAAAAGCAAGTTGTGGCAGCAGGGCAAGTGGGATTTCCCAAGTCCTTTCAACTTTTATCCTGAGGGCTGGGGTGAAAGACTGCCACCCAAAGAGACTACATCCTTGATGTAAGGAAGATGATGTCATTGTTTCCAAGAAGGACACCCTGAATAGTGGACAAAGTGATATTTTATGTTCAAACTTCTCTAGGCAGCTTTTCTTAAACTATCTAGGTGTTCAGGCACAAATTCCATTGCTCATACCCCTTTAGGGGGTATAATTAACCTTTGACCTCTTCCTTCTGTGTACAGGGTTCTTTTAGTTGTCTGTTTCCAGCTAGTAGCCACTCCTTAGTAAAATAAACAAGGCTAGAATGGTCACCTTGTTGCCCCCACCTGTAGTGAAATCCTGCTTACAGACTGATGAAAAAAGACCATTGACACATGATTATGGCCAATAAACTCTGACTATGAAGCCACTTTTTATCATTTTTCCCACATTCACCTCAGTTTGTCATCTGTTGTCTTGCCCAAACCCTGTTCTTACTCATCAAGGGTTAACGGAATTCATAGAGAAATGAAAGATCACTCCCTCTATGCCACAGCAGGCAAGGGTGACATATTTTATTTGAAAGACTTTCAGTAACACAATGAACAATTTCCCTGCTTCAGATTGATGTCTTAGCTCTTTGTCAATGGAGACCACAGAGTCCAAGAATGAGAAACTTTAGGATATGGCTAATTGTACTAATAAATGGCAAGCTTAAATATGTAGAGGCATTACTGCTAGTTGGCATTGTTCATCTTCTTAACTGCCTGTTTTTCTTACTCCTTCTAGGATTAAGTTATCTTTAATTCACAGACTTCCATGATTTTGGGAATGTTTGTGTCTGGGTTCGGTTCGGTTGAGGCTGGCCTGCAAATCTGGGCTTCTATGTCTGTTTTCTCATAGCTGGTCCTGTACTGGCTATACAACAAATGTAAGGCAATTTATCTTGTACAGCTTGATACAAATGCATTTAACAATCAGTCTTGCCTTAAGTGATGATGATTTTCTTGAACATGGCAGTGTGTTGAGAATGAATAATGTGTTTCAGCCTTATCTACCTTCGTCCACAGCAAAGTCACACAGAATAAATATTGTCTCACTGCCTTTTTAATATAGTTGGAAAATAAAAAGGAATGGTGTCTAATACTCGGATTTCCATACCTCTGATACATTTCCTATTAGAGCCTGAGTGTTTTCCATGGCAAATCCACACACAGATGAAGTACATCAATGACCTTTACTTTTGTGTAACTGTTGGTTACTGACACTCATGCAGGAGCCCTTTCAATGAAACGTGTGCTGCTTACCTTGTAAATTGACTGGCAAATAGTGGGTACAAATTAGTGCCATGGGTTGTGATGAAGCTCACAGCCAGCTTAACTACCAGCTTTTGCCTTTTAGAAGCAAGAAAGAGAGTATTCTAGAGCCGCTAGGCTTTGACCTGTTTTCTCCTATGACTTAATGTCATGTGATGCATTTCCAGCTAGTAGCCTCAGTTGCCTAGCAGCTGTGGCTTAATTGTTCAAGATGTTTTCTCACTCGTTTACCAGACAGATGTTGGGTAAGGATGGTTCCCTTGTAAAACATCTGCTCTATTGTGTGTCAGTCATGAAATCTGCCTAACTTATGCAAGGATGTGGTAAGCCCTTGTGGCAGACTTGCTACATATAGATTATTGCCAAGCGTTTCAGCAAGAAAGGGAACACTGTGCTTTGACAAACTGTTCTGTATTGCTCCTACATATGATTACAAAACTACCTGTATGGAGTGTTTTCCTTCTTGAACAGATCCAGTAAGGATACCTCTGTACTAATTGTCTCTGGCTCTGTACATTATCACAAAAAGTTTTATTTTTTTAAATGATCTGGATGCTCTTCATTCACCAATATATTCTGAAGCGATGACAATCTTTTTAGAATAATGTTAATCCTTAACAGGAAACTGCAAGGTGTTTTCTCTAGTTTTATTTAGCTACAATTTGTTGTACAGCACAGTAGCAATGAGAAGAAATATTATTATAAAAATGTGTTTATTGGTAAACCCAGTGACCTGCATTGACTAAGCACCAGCTTCCAAATTCCACCCTGTTACTCAGCAGTAGGTGAAACCAGCTAGTGACGTAGGTATTGCAGCCTGAGGCTTTAAAAAAAAAAACACACACACAATAATTTGCAGATGTTGGCAATTAGCAGTGGTGCCTGAGCCAAAGCTCTCAATGGGAGCCAAACCACAAAGATACATCATTTTTATAGCCCGCGATTGCTGGAACTGAAAGATGGTTAAAACAATCAATATGTAACTACAAATATGCAGAATTCCCTTCTGGGAAGCTTGTCCATCACCATTGCCGCTGCTGCTACGATAAGCTTGTTTGATTCAGAGTCCTTGTGTAGTAAGTCGTTCTCTCTCCTCCTAGAGCCTCTATTTCTTTATTTGTCCATATTGTACTATTCAGACCTAGAGGTGCCACGTGGCTTATATAATTCAACCAAGAGTTGGATGCTAGCTAAATAGCAGTATTTTTCACAGGTTTATAAATTGTCAATGCAAATCGTTCTGGGCTGAAACTAGGAATGTGATTGGTGTCAAACTTTTCTTTTTTTAAGGGTGAATTTTGTGCTTGAAAGTGCCATAGTTAATAGCACTGAGAACTGAAAGCCTCTATTGATCCAGTGAGCAGTCAGTGACCGTGCAGGCTTTCCTATACTATCCCACCAACTTATTTTATCCTGGATTTGGGGGGACCACCTAGGAGTGAGAGGGTAGCTCATTCTCCAGGCACCTTCGGCAACTGGCATCTCTGCTGAAGCTGAACGTGAGCTAGAGCCAATTGTGGTGGTGGGTTTTGGTGATACTCATTTGTCTACCAAGAACTGAACAGATGCCACCAGTTCATTACACATAGGCCACCAAACAGCTATCTGACAGGAACCACTTTTGGTCACTCCCTGCCTAGATTAAAATGCTGGCTGTGAGCCTAATAAGTTCACTAGCAACACAGTAGGTCAGTAGTGACCTCATAGACCATTACTTGCCTACATTAATCATCATCATCATTATTTATTATATATTTGTATTACCATAGTGCCTAGAAGCCCTAGTTGTGGCACCAGGATGCTATTGTACTAGGCACTGTACAAACACAGAGCAAGACTGTTCCTGCCCTAGAGAGCTTGCAATCTAAGTATAAGACAAGAGACAACAGGTAGACAGACAAATGTGGGAGCACAAGAAACAATGAGACAATGTTGGTCAGCATGATGGACACTGATATCTGCATGCCATTGCCTAACCCTTTCCGAGATATTTGTAGGCTTTCTGGAAAAGGAGAGCGTTGAAGAAGGAGGATAGTGAGGTAGCTTTGCTGATGTTTACAAGGGAGCATAACACGCAGGCTCTTGTTTGAAAATTTAACCAATGCAGGCTGGGATCATTGGGCAAACAGAGGCAGAAGTCAACATCTTGACAGTGAAGGGCCTTGAAAGTGAAGACAGCAGCTTATATTTGATATGGTAGAGAAGGGGAAACCAATAGAGGGATCCAAAGAGAGGGAGTACATGGTCAAAATGATGGGCAAGGAAAATGTTTGCCGTAGCATTCTGCATGGGTATGAATGGGGCAATATGGCACTTACCAAGCCAGAGAAAACGATATTGCAGCAATTGAGGTGTGAGAAGATGACAGCCTGGACAAGCTGTATGGATGGATAAGGAAGGCTACATCTCCAAAATGTTATGAGGAAAGAATGTGCAAGATTTAGAGAGAGCCTGGCTGAGGATGCAGTGAGAGGTCTGAATTGAAGATGATGCCCAGGTTACAGGCAGGATGTTGGTGTTGTCCACAGTGATCAAGAAAGGAGGTAGCATAGAGGGTTTGTGGGGCAGATTAAGAGCACTGTTTTAGCTATGTTGAGCTGATGGCCAGACATCCATGTGGATGTGTCAGAGGGACAGGTCAAGATTTTAGTATGGACAGAAGGAGACAGTTTGAAATAGAGAGGTAGATCTGAGAGTCATCAGCACCAAGAAGGTAGTTGCATTTGTCTTTGCAGATGGTTGTAGAGGGAGAAGAGAGGGGGACCAAGGACAGGGCCTTGGGGAATCCCACAGAAAGTTGGAGGGAGGATGAGGAGGATTCTCTGAAGGACACATTGAAGGAGCAATTAGAGAGGTAGGAAGAAAATCAGGAGAGGACAGAGCCATGGAAGCCAAGAGAGGACAAATTTTCAAGTAGAAGAGCATGGCTGACTGTGTTGAAGATGGCTGGTAGGTCACGATGGACTACCGGTTCTGAACTTTGGTTAGAAAGATGTCATTAGTGGCTTTAGTGAGAGCAGTTTCAGTGGAGTGCAAGGGGCAGAAGCAGGATTGGAGAAGGTCTAGGAGGAGAGGAACTCCAGACCGCTGTTGTAGACAATATGTTCAGAGATGAAAAGGAGCATTGAAGGTCCTTTATCCAATGAACAAGCCTTGGCAGTGCAGGCTTCCCTATACTATCTCACTAACCTGTTTTATCCTTGACTTAGAGGGACCACCTAGGTGTGAAAGGGCAGGTAAAGAGTTGGAGTGGGCAAGTGGGTTCAAGGGTGAGCTTTTCAATATGGGAGAAACTGAAGCATGCTTGTATTGTGAGGAGAAAAAGCCAGAGGACAGTGAATGATCGGTTACAGAGAAGAGTAAGGGAAGGGATGAGAGTGGGTGTAAGGGAGATCAGGAGTCAGGATGGGATGGGACCACGGGGGCAACTAGAGGAGTTAGAGTAGGAAAGCAGACAAAAACACCTATATCTTTGATGGGGAGGGGGTTAGAGGAGAGAGTTGTAGGAGTGGGAGGGAAGGCTGTGTTGCACATTGTCAATATTCTCTTTGAAGAAATTAGCACGATCCTCTGCGGAGAGAGGAGTGGAGACAGGTGGAGGACTGAATTTGAGGACTGACTCAAAGGTGGTGAAAAAGCAGCTGGGATTGTGGGCATGAGATTCAATTAAGTTGGAGAAGTAGAATTTTTTAGGCATGAAGATGTCCGAACTGAAGGAGGAGAGAACAAACTTGTAGTGGAGGAAGTCAGCATGGCCATGGGATTTCCTCCAGAAATGCTCTGTAGCACAAAAGGAGTGTAGGAAGTGGATGTTGGGGATGAGCCAGGGCTGACCTTGTGATGGGAGAGAGGGGTAAAAGACTCAAGTTTGGAGGAGGAGACAGAAACAGAGAGAGAACCAACAACTATATCAACAGAAGAAAAGGAAGAGTGGGCAGGGAGGAGAGGGGCTGAGAGCAGATGAGAAGTCATCATTGCTGCTGGGCTGGAAGTCATGGAAAGGCCAGAGGCTGATGGGTGATCCTGAAAGAGACCAAGTGATGGTTGGAGAGGGGGAACTCAGCGACAGAAAAATCAGAGAGAGAGAGAGCAGTGCTTGGTGAAGACTAGGTCAAGTAAAAGGCCATATTGGTGAGTGGGAGAGTTGAATTAGGACAGCGGGTTGAATGAAGAGGTGAGGTGGAGGAAACCTGCAGCAAAGGGGTTGGATGAGTCCTGAACATGGAAGTTGAGGTCATTGAGGATCAGTGTGGGAGACTGTGAAGAAAGGAAGAGAGAGTGAGCAAGCCAATAGTCGAAAACAGAGATGAAGGCTGATGGAGTGGAGTTGGGTAGACAGTAGATAGCAGCAGCAGCAGCATGGAAGGTGAGAGGAGATAAGACTCAGCTGTGGTGCTGCTCAAAAGAATAGAGAGAGAGAGTGGGAAAGGAGAGAAGAGAGAGGTGAGAAGTGGGAGAGAAGAAGCCCAACACCCTAACCGTGGTCTGATCCAGGGCAGGGAGTGAGAGAAGGAGAGGCCTCCCTAAGAGAGGGCAGTTGCAGAGGCAGTAGCAGATGAAGGGATCCAGGTCTCTGAGAGAGGCAGGAGCTGGAGGCTGAGAGAGAGGAAGAGGTTGTGCATGGCTGTGATCTTTGTAGAGAGGGAGTGGGCGTTCACAAGAAGGGGAGGTGGTGAGCATGAGGTTGGGAATGAGAAGAGTGGAGTTTTAGGGCGAGATGGGTGTGTGGGAGGTGGAGAGGGTGGGCATGGAGGGAGGAACAGGGTTGCAGCAAGTGTTACCAGAGGTGAGTAGGAGAATGTGGATGTGCCACCTAGATTTGTTCTGGTGGGAGGAAGAGGAAGGAGACCAATGTGGAGAGGGGAAGAGGAGTAGGTAGAGCTGGTGGGAACTGTAGAGGGGTGAGGGTAACCATGAAGGGGAAATGGAGAAGGCAATAGGGGAAGGAACGAGAAGGAGGACAGCTCCTATATGTGGAAGAGAGGTATGGTGAGAGCCATGGATGAGTGGCAGATGGACAAGATTATTAAAAAAAAAGGGGGGGGGAAGGAGGGGATTGTCTGAGGGGATGCTCTTATGCTCTCTGATGGCTGGAAAGCACTTCCTAGAGCCCCGCAATCACAGTTCCAATTGGTGCATCTTCATTCCCAGCCTCCTGCGCTATCCAGCCCCCAAATTCTTCTCCTTTTCATTTTATACACAGTTCATTTTGGATGTTTTACTTTCTGAGTGCAATATGCACTCTCCCCTCTGGCCAGTGGTACAGATGTTTTTGCCTGCCAATGAGGCTTGAAAAAGACTTTGTTTTTTAAATTGAAACGGCCAGTATTGGGCCCCAAGGTGGATCAGAGGACTTTGGTATTTTGGAAAAAATAATTAAAACCAGCTACTTAAATTATGTGCACACCTGGAGAGACTTATAATCCTCTCCGTATTAATGTGAGCTCAAATAGTACATGTGTTTGAGCAAGAGGCCATAAAGACTGTCTGGGTGAATACTACATAATTTATGATAACCTTCAATGAAGGCTGTGTTCCACCTCAGTGGTGGGTGAAGAGATCCATTATATGCACCAGATTCATTGCCTGGAATCTGCTGGCAGAAATCCACCTGAAGCGGGGATACAGTACTGCAATCTGCCCTAAGTCTGCTGCTTTTAGGGGTTGGGAGCCAAAGGCTGTGGCCCCCAAAGTGGTCATGGATGGCAAGGACTCCCAGGCCGTGCACGGATTCTGCACATACTTTGAACAACCTGTGCCAGAGAGGCTATCATGGATCCTGGAGGAGAATGTAAAGCAATTGTCTGCCGGTTGAACCTCCAGGGAAGGGTGGGATACAACCATCCATCTCATTTCCAGAGGTGAGCTCCCCCACGTTCTCCCCCCCACACACACACGCTCCTGAAAGGAGAGCTGGCCCCACTGAGACAGTGAAATACTCTGAGCCCAAAGGGTGAATCAAGTCCTCATTCTGTAAAGGGATCCTTTGGGAGGAAAGGGAGTGAAACAGGGAGTCGCATCAGGGATGAGTTTGGCTCCTCATTTTCAGCACTTAAATGACTAAGAGATCATAGTTGTCCAGAGTTGAATCAATGTAAGTCAGTTTTTAGCAAGGTCTTCAGAGAAGCCTCTCCAATCTGCTTTCTTGAAATTGAAGCATCTACACATTGGTACCAAATTTGGAGTTATGGCTGCTATGGCATTGATTGTGATTGGGCAACAAAATGACAAATGAAATTTAATGTGGATAAATGTAAAGTAATGCACATTAGAAAAAATAACCCCAAATATACATACAATATGATGGGGGCTAATTTAGCGACAACAAATCAGGAAAAAGATCTTGGAGTCATCGTGGATAGTTCTCTGAAGATGTCCACGCAGTGTGCAGAGGCGGTCAAAAAAGCAAACAGGATGTTAGGAATCATTAAAAAGGGGGTAGAGAATAAGATGGAGAATATATTATTGCCCTTACATAAATCGATGGTATGCCCACATCTTGAATACTGCGTACAGATGTGGTCTCCTCATCTCAAAAAAGATATACTGGCACTAGAAAAGGTTCAGAGAAGGGCAACTAAAATGATTAGGGGTTTGGAGAGGGTCCCATATGAGGAGAGATTAAAGAGGCTAGGACTTTTCAGCTTGGAAAAGTGGAGACTAAGGGGGGATATGATAGAGGTATATAAAATCATGAGTGATGTGGAGAAAGTAGATAAGGAAAAGTTATTTACTTATTCCCATAATACAAGAACTAGGGGTCACCAAATGAATTAATAGGCAGCAGGTTTAAAACAAATTAAAAGGAAGTTCTTCTTCACACAGCGCACAGTCAACTTGTGGAACTCCTTACCCAAGGAGGTTGTGAAGGCTAGGACTATAACAGCGTTTAAAAGAGAACTGGATAAATTAATGGAGGTTAAGGAATGGTGTCCCTAGACTCTGTTTGTCAGAGCGTGGAGATGGATGGCAGGGGAGAGATCACTTGATCATTACCTGTTAGATTCACTCCCTCTGGGGCACCTGGCATTGACCACTGTTGGTAGACAGGATACTGGGCTAGATGGACCTTTGGTCTGACCCAGTACGGCCGTTCTTATGTTCTTATCTGTGTTGTGTGTACGGGATGGGTTCCAACACATGATCTTTGCACATAACTTCTATGCTGCTGTCAACAAAGGCGAGATCTGGATTATAGCTTCCCCTCTATCAGGAGTAGTTTTGAGTCATGGATCAGGCTTAGGTGGTGTGCGTCGGCCCACATCTTGATAATTCTCCAGTCTCATAATTTTTGCAGTAACCCCATGTGATGCCATGGCTATTAAAGTCACCAATGATCACACTTGCTTTGTTGTGATCTACATTTCCTGGGCTCATAAAAGCAAACTGTTCCCCTGGGGTTTATAAACAGATGTTATGGAGACGTTCATATCAATGGTCAAGGCTTCAATATAACTTTGCTCCGTCATAGATTTTTGTATTGATGATGAGCTCTAGTTTCATGAAAATAGTGCTGTGGTATTTCTTTTGCTGCCTTTCAATGGCTAATCTCATCCCAGGAATCCACGGCCTATTGTTGTTTGGCTCTCTCTGTTTTTCCTGGAGACAGAGCACATGACATTTGTAGTCAGTACACATCCTGGCAATAAGATGAGTGCCCTGATTTCTTAATAATCAATCCAGTTTTTTCACACAGATAAAACTGAAAAATTTGGCCGTTTACAACATTCACTGAGGAACTTGGCCTTATAAAACTTGTGGCATGTAATCTCTTAACAATAATTTGCCATATTAAACCATGCTCTTTGTTTCTGGGATTAAAAGATCGTTCTTTACATAAATACATAATTGCATTTTTAGAAATATTGCATTAGCTTGGTTTATGATGCATTTAGTTGCATGAGTAAGGTTGGTGACATTACACAACAGAACTCAGTTCCAACAGCCCACTGTGACTCAGCGTATTGTCATATGTAAGAGAGACACTATGTGAAACACAGACACTGTTGAAGTCAATGTGGGTTTTGCCATTGGCTTCAATGGGGGACAGGGATTCACCCAATAAATTGATTTTTAAGTTCTTATGGAAAACTAGCACCCTATAATTTTCATAAAAAATGACATGAGCTTTACAAGTCACGTTTTGTCTGCTGGTTGGCTGGCGCCTAAGTACGGGTTATTGAGCATGTCTGTATAAAATGCTAGAGCGGAGGGGGATGCATTTTGGTGGCTTTGTTGCTTTCTTGCTGACAGATTCCAGAGTGCAGTGTGGGGCAATTGTCTCTCTGCCTGGAGGTCTCTCTGGAGGGTACCACAACTCTGTAACCCCACTTATTCAATATGTATGTGGGCCAGTGAGGAGAATTGTATACAGATCTCTGGATTGAAAGGTTCACGGTATGTTGATGACACCCAGCTTTATATCTCTGTCAAGTCCAGCCAGTGAATGAGGCTGTGCATTTTTCCAATGTCCATGCCAGGTTAGGAAATAAATGAGAGCAAATTGGCTGAGGTCCATTCCTAAAAAAATTTGTGATTTATGGAGTGTGGGCGAAACAACTAGAAGAGTTGGCGGCGGTTATGTGAACTTCTTTGACAGAGGATGTTTGGGAACTTTGACAGTAAACAATGGTCATTGTGGGGGTTTGGTTAGATTCCCAGATGCTTTCGGATGATAGCAATGACCAAGACAACATTTTGCCATTTGTACCTAGCCAGGAGGCTGTGACCTTTTCGTTGGGATGTGGACCTAGCTACCATAATCTATGCCTTTATCACCTCTAGACTGGATACTGCAGTGTGCTTTACCTGAAATCCATTCAGTGGGTGAAGATAGAGCAAAACACAGTAGCTTGCTTATGAAGCAGAGTATCTGTCTGAGCACCTGACACCAGTGTCCAGGATCTGCACTTGCCATTCATTTATTTCCAGGAAGAATTTAAGGTGCTGATTTTTAACTGTAAAGTCCTAACTGGCCTGGGACCTTCCTACCTGAGAGCACCTCTCTTCTGGCGCTTTACTGCTCTGAGTAGTGCAGAAGCATATGAGCTTTAGCCACTTCACTACATAAGTACAGGAGCTGCTGGTGGGGAATTCTGTGTGACGGCCCCTCATCTTTACAATTCACTCTCCCCATGCATCCAAAGCCTTGTGAGTCTGTTGATGTTCTGGGCATGCTGCAAGTCCCACCTGTTTGAGCAGGCTTTGGTGGGAGTAGGGAGCTGAGGCAGTTGGTGGCATGGCTTTTAGGAACAGAGTGTGACAGGTAGGAGACTTTGATTGCTTTGAGGAAGAAATGTGTTGTTTTTGGTGGAGGAGGAAAAAGAGAAGAAAATATTTTAATTAATGGCAAGGGTGCCTACAGAAGGACAGGCTTTGTTTTATATTGTCCTAAAATCAAAATAAATATATAGAATCCTTACACAGTTCTTTAAGCAAATGCCTTCAGTATTGGAGGACTTACATAATTTAAAACTGTGATTTGCCTAAAGTCACAGAGAGCCATTCTCAGAGATGGGATTAGAACCCATTGGTTCCTGTTTCCCAGCTCTGTGCTCAGACAAGCCTTTTAGACATTTGAAACCATACATTGTTTTGTTACTATTTCTCCCCCTTTGCATTGTACATAGACACTGCTTTGTCATTATACGGTTACCCAAGAATTTTCGACTGCTGGCATTTTATTTTTTAAAGAACAAAGTGTAGGGACACATTTCATTAAATAAAATCCACTCTGCATAATTACATGAAGACATACACACAGTTTTAACCAAATAAAAAAAATAATTCGAGTTAAGTCTAATTTTGTGTCCTCCACCTCAGATCTTCGGCATTGATTGACACTTATAGATACAGGTGTTTTTTGTTTTGTTTTAAATCTGTCAGGCACTATTGTGTAAACTGTTTTAAAGTGTTTCATAACTTTCTTTTTAAAAGCAACTCTTATAAAGGTATTTGTTGTTCTAGGCACAATTACCACAGTTGTATTACAATTTAGTCTAGCTGCTCTTTGTGCAGATGTTAGAGTGACTACACTCTTTGGAGATTCCTTAGTGTAATTATATAAAACATTATTACATTGGGGAAATAACCTGGTTTGTTGTTGTTGCTTTGTAATAAGGATTGATTTATGGAAAAAGCTTCTGCCAGATGTTTTATAGCTCACTGTTCTTTTATGGTATTAATGTTAAATAAAATCAACATTTTTAAAATCTATGTTGTGTTTCTAGCTCCTGTTTACTGCCTCCCATCTTACTGTTCTTTTGGTTGTTTGCTGTTCTTTCTTCCATCTGTTTTTCTCCAGGCTTCTGCATGCCTCGTGCAAAGGGCCTGCTTGATTCAAAGCCTAGTGAAGACAAGGGGAGCTGTTCCACTGACTTCAGTGGTCAGGCCCTAAATTCCTCTAGAGTCTAGACTTCATTTTCTCTCTCTTCCAGACAATTTATTCATTCCATCCTTTATTCCTCTTTCTTGTGTTCTGTTCACTTTTTTTTCTATTTATTTTCTTCTTGCTCTCTGGTTGTTTGATTTCTTCTTGTTTTATTACCCCACCCCCACCCTGCTTCTGTGCCTTCAGGGAAGACAGTTTAGTCTAGTGTTTAGCTAGGGTTACCATATTTCAACAATCAAAAAAGAGGACACGGGGTGCTGCCCTAGCACCGCCCCAGCCCTGCCCCCTCCCACTTCCCGCCTCCCTCAGAATCCCCCTACCCCCTACCTGTCGTCCCCCACCCTAACTGCCCCCAGGACCCCACCCCCTATCTAAGTCTCCCTGCTCCCTGTCCCCTGACTGCCCCAACCACTCTCTACACCCCCTTCTCCTGACAGCCCCCCCGAACCGCTGACCAATCTAACCCCCCCGTTCCCTGTCCCTTGCCTGCCCCCCCACCAGGCCAAGGGAGAGCTGCGGACTCCACGTGCAGCCAAACAAATAAGGCGCTGCTCTGCGGGGGAGGAGGGAGCGGGGGAGGGGGAGGGACTCTGGCTGCTAGAGGCCCCAGTGGCTGCGAGCGGCTTTCAATCAGGCACAGCCGTCCAATCAGCCACACCGCACTCTGCGTGAGAGGAAGAGGGAAATCCCAGACATTTCTACCTTATTAGAAATTCCCCCCCCCGGACGGCCATTTAAAGCTAAAAAAGCCAGACGTGTCCGGGGAAACCCGGACGGATGGTAACCCTAGTTTAGCACAGGGAACAAGAAATCAGAGCTCCTGGCTTGCCTTCCTGGCACTGCTGTCCATGAGCAACTCATTTAAATTTTCATTCCGCTTAAGTGAAAGATGCTGTATAGATGTAAATACACCTATATTTCTGTAGCTTCTTATTTCCTCCACCTCTACTCTCCTTTTGTTTTTTTTTACTGCCAGGCACTATTTGAACTATGTAATTGAACAAGAAGTTAGTGCAATATTTGTTTGACACAATACAACAAGGACAACTCTACCTGTCGTATTTTCACTGATGGGCTTTGAAGAGTGGTCAGTCACAGAGCACCAAATGGCAGTGTTAAATAGACTGATAAGTTTTAAACACAGCATTTGCTAAGCTGTTGTCAAAGCAGAGGCTTCTGTGACCTTCCTGGCAGGGCTCCTGTCAAGATACAGGCTACTGCGAATCATTACATCAGCACCTCTAGCTTGCTGAGATACCAAGGCACAGGCCTTTGTGAGCTCTCATCACCTCTGGCTTTCAGACTATTATGAGGTCACTGGCTCATCATCTGTAGTTTGCTGGGCTGATACCCCGCAGAGACCTGTAGTGTCTCCATTAACTCAGCTCCTCTAACTGACTACACTGATGTTTTGGTAGAGGTCTCTGAATTTTTCCTACTCAGCACATCTAACTTCCTGGTCTGGTGTCAAGGCAGAGGCCACTCTGAGGTTAGCGGATTATCACGTGTAGCTTATTGACCTTGTGTGAAGGCCTAGACTTGTTGCCTCAGTCTGAGCACCTCTGTAGGTAAGTAATTACCTTCTACCAACTAACATTTCCCTTCAGCTTTAACTGGATACAGCATTCTTCCTCACTCCTAATTTTAACCTGTTGTGTAGTGTTTCTGTCTTCTGTTAAACAACTGCCATTTCCCACCTTATAAGTGCCTGCATTTCAGTAGCTCCTGTATATGTATTATGTATGTTTAAGTCCTGAGGTCCTTTGAGGGGAAAGGCACTCATTCTCTGTTCAGAGTATGTAAGCCACTTTACAATTATTTAGTAAACTGCTAGCACCGTTCTTTGTCTTGTGTTGACTTTTCAAAGTTTACTCATATCTTCATTCCCTCTCCTCTCATCCATTGGTTCTCCGATTGTTCCATGGAGTACTTCTAAGTAGTCTCAGCGAGCTGTTTCTTTCTCCAAGGTGAAGCATTTGTTGGTCATCAAGAAGTGATAGTTCCTGTTTCTTGCTGTGTAGGTCACTTTTATGTAGAGCTATGTGAATAAATGGTAATTTTAGTTGACTGACAGTTCTGAAAAACTAGGGGTGGGAAATCACTTTGGGTCGACCTGAAAATTATTTTTTTTCAAATGTTTTGGTGAACTGAGAAATTGAAACAGAAGTAATTTGGGGTTAAAGAAATGTTCTGTTTGACTCCAAATAAAACATTTTGTTTTGATTGTCAGTATTATTTTTAGTTATTTAAATTTTTTAAAATAAAATTGAAGCAAATTTCAGAACAGAGTTTTTAATAGAAAAATAAAAACAATTCATTTTGAAAATGACTCAGCAAAATGTTTTAACCTTTTCTGATTTTTGTTCTGTTTTATTTCAACATAAACAATTTGGTGAAATGGATGTAAATTTGCAAAATGTTTGTATTTGCAAACCTGCATTTTTCACTGGGCAGGGGGAAGCATCAGGCACCAAATGTTGTCCAACTCTCCTCTTAGAGTTTCCAGAAGGCTTTTTTTGACCATCTAAACTTAGTAATAATAATAGGGAAGCCTTCTCTGTACCATGTGTTGCCTGTTTCGTGCCGTTCTGTGAAAGGTGGGGCATACTCTTCAGTATCGATTCATTTTTGATCACATTTGACATCAACATTAGATGGATAGCTCACACGGATGAAGAGAAAACCAACCTGCCAGGTGACCTGAAGGGGTTAAAACAGTGCCCTCTACAAGCAGTGAGAGGTTTTTTATTTTTATAATGTTTATTATTACCTAGACTTTGAATTTGAAGTCACCTGTAAAATCCATTGCTCTAATCATAAAGGGAAGGGATTTAGATCTTGGATTGATCTAAATCAGTGGAATCCAAGTTCATTCTTTGGGTGGAGGGAAGGTGCTTTTGGGGGGGAAAATATCCATATATGAGGGTGAGACTGGTGAAGGAAATGATATTATAAGGTTAGTGAGAGGGACCCTTCTGAGTGTGTTAGGATTCCCCTCTGAGCATGAGGCCTAAAATGGCCAGTCTCCCTGGAAATGCCTATTTCCATTATCAATAATGCTTCTAAACAGAATAAAATTAATATTTGGTGCTTTTGGGGGGGGGGTGGTAACAGGGTGTACCGCCCCTTTCAGACAGACTTCTGGTCCAATGCGTCCCTATTCCTGACATGCCCCAATGATGACTGTGCAAACCTTTCTGGGCCAAGACGGAAGCAACAAAACTGAGAAAAGTATTCTGAGAAGAGCTGAAAAAGTGGTCTGGGCAAGGGAGCAGAGAGAGCGTGAGGCTAAGACCGGGTGCTTACTTTGTTTTCAGAGTCCCAGGCCTAAGCTCCCAATAGAGGGTGGGGAGGAGCTCCCTTCCATCACCATAGCAATCAGGTACTGACCTACTGCTGGGTGTCTTGTTTGGAAATCCTTTAAAATTCATCCACCCCCCTCCCCCTCGGGAACAAACTCACGCCTTCAGAATGGGCTTGGACTCCTATAGCTAAAATGGCAGTAGCCCCTGAGTTAAACTGCAGCACTTTCACATTATGCTCCCAATGATACCACTGAGGGAGTACTTATTCATAGAAAACTTAATAAAATGTATTGTATGGGGTAAGAACATCCAAAAATGTAACTAGGGAGACTCCAAGCTCATACAGTCATAGGAAGGGGCTAGGATTAACACATTTGGAGCTTAATTGTACCCTGCATAGCCTGGCTCAAATGCTGTCATCCATATAAATAAGAGGAACTAATTCTTCAGTATGGCTACATCTTAATCTTGCTGAGCTGGTGCCCCCTTCTATCCAGAGAAGTCTGACCTTCCCTGTGAAACCGCTGGAAAACTCTACAATGAAAGGGATGGTGTGATTAAAAACCCATAACTTGAGAAAAAACGTAATATACCTGTCTACGAAGGCTACAGTCAGCTCTCACTGAAGTCAACAGCAAAACTCCCATTGACTTCAATGGTGCCCTCAATCTCCTGTCTGGTGTAATTAAAATGAAGAGAAGGTTGTTATATGTCAAGAGGTAGTAGACGCAAGCATGGGAGCCGCATTAAAACCCTAACAAAGCAGACTTCAGCAGTTACAACAAAGTTCAATCCCTCCCTCCCCCATTAAGGGAACCATAGTGACAGGGATAGATAATGGAAAAGTGCTGTCTTACTATTTTATTTAAGACCTGCCTTAATCCTTAGAAGTAGCACAGCTCCTGTGGAGAGGGGGTGGTTATGTGGTTAGGGCACTGGACTGGGACTCAGGAGATTTGGGGTCAATTCCTGGCTTTACTACAGACTTTCTATGTGACCTTGGGCAGTCTCTCTGAGGATGTGTCTAGACTGTCATCACTGGGTGTGACTGGAGCTCAAGAGGACAAGCTGTCTTTAATCTAGCTGGCTTCGGTCCCATAGGAGTGAAGCTGCAGCTGCACGAGCTTCACCTTAGGCTGAACAAACCCACCCAGAACCCTGTGTAATTACTGGTGTAGCAAATTTGAACTGCAACAGTTTCATTATTCTGGGATCTAAGCTGGCTTGGCTATGGTGACTTGAGCTGCAGTCACACCGAGTGATTGCAGTCTAGACATATTGTACTTTCATGAAACGGGAATAATAATGCTTCCTTTGTCCCTTTAGATTGGAAACTCGAAGCAGGCACTCTTTCTTAGCATTTATATTTCCAATATCTAACACTATGGGGTCCCAGTTTCAGCTGGGTGCAACCCTAATATAAATAATAAAAATAGCCTGGTTAAAGTCCTCTCCAATGATTCATGTGGTTTCCAAAGCATATTCCTGACAATTGGAATATGCAGAATGTCAGCCTGTCATTCCGTGGGCATGGATTTTAGACTCTACTAACAAAAGAGCAAAGGAAAACAAAACTGAATTTGATGCAATTTAAAAATATCACCTAGGACTTATTAGGCTCCAACTCCTCTCTTGAGAGGTCAGTAAAGGATGGTGAATGTTGTAGATATAACAGACCAGGACGTACTGTCGCACATACCATTTGTTTATGTCCAAAAATGGTAGCTCCACTGGAGCACATTGGGTTGCTACCATTTAAATTAGGGTTGGAGTTGTCTCAAGGGGCCAGATTCTTAGCTGGTATAAATGGGCAAAGCTGCGTTGAAGTCAGTGAAGCTACATGGCCTTACACCAGCATCTGGCCCATAGGGTTTAATTCATGATGGTCAGCATTCATCCAGGTTTATAAAGGACATAGGTGATCACACGGGTTACACAACAAATTGTAACTGAGGGATAGAGAGAAAAGCATTTTAAGGACCTGTGTGGATTGGTACAAACCTTTCAGGGGTGGGAGATGGAAGAAACTGGTTACATCATGATTGCCCCAGGCAGCTCCCCCATGTTCAAGCATGGTTCCATTGGGTAGTGTAGCTGGAAACTCAGCCATGTCACAGAACAGAGCTAAAACCAACCTGATTAGCACTATCCCTCACACAAGAAAACATAATACCTTGGGTCCCACTTACTTGACAAGTGCAAACATATGTGTCCCCCAATGTGTTGAAGGAAACAGTGCAATGTGATATTGTAGGTGGGATATTAACTATGTCTCCAAATAGTATTGGGTCTTTTTTTTTTTTTTAAATGTGTTCTGAGAGGTATTTGTTGGTACGGTAACTCTATTTTCTGAGGACTGTGTTTGTCTTTCCTCTCTTTATATGGTGGACTTGTCTAGATGAACACTTAGTTTGTGGCAAGCTGTCATGTGAATCTATCCTATGCTAGCCCACTGCACAGTAAGTGTCCCCTAGTGTATTTTAATCTACTTCTGTTTCAAAATGGGGTAGCTCAAAGAGTGCTACAGGGTTCCTCCTCCTCCGGAAGTCCATGCAAGAAAGGGCTTAGGTAGCTAGCTCCAGGAGAGGGTTCAGGGCTGTGAATCCTGAGTGGAGATCCATGTTGTCCCTTCAGCCTAGACTTAGGTCCCTAACGACCTCTGTGGGGTGGTGCTTATGGCACTCCCCTCTCCTTGGAATTTCCTACTGGCTAGCTCAGGTGGCTCCCCTCTCAGCTTGCTGGCTTCTCTGGATCCCATTCTTAGCTGCCTAACTCTCCCCAGTATTGTGGAGTCCACTGGGTGACAAGGCACTTAGAAGTGGGGCGTTGCAGTGTCTAAATCTGTGTGGAGCTAGCCCCAAGTCAATATATCTCTGCTTAGGGTTTTACTGATCACAAAGCAGAATGAAAAAGCATGATTGTTATCTCACAATGAGAATGCTGAGCAAAACACCTGGAAGCCCAAATACTAACTTACCAACTTATGTACACTTTGCAAAATTTCAGATTTTTTTAACTAAATACCATCACTGACCTCAATTTTCAGATGTGACAGTTGAAATCTGAATGAGCAGCTGGCTAAATGGTCCACATCACACCTCAATCTGACTCCTGCCATTTGGGAAACCTGTGCTGATTTGTTAGACCTTTCCAATTTCATCATCCCTCATGCCAGCCCTACTCATGAGGGACTCACCCTGTAAGAGCTGGAACCAGTCCAGCCCTTCTAATGCGTTAACCATCAGGCTCTGCCTACACAAAGATGACCAGGAATAAATTAATAGGATGGGCTTACTTTGGACACACTTCTACCAGGAAATGGGCAGTGAGCCAAATTTTTTAGAGGTGAAAGAACTGTCCCACATTAAAATTTAGTTAATTATCCCTGTTGCTCTTTACAGCTTGTAATTTGGAGAGAAGGGTGGAAGCTTTTAAGTGTTCTGATGTCTTATCGGTCATGTTTTTCTTTTAAAAACACAATAAAGGTGAGTCTAGTGCTGCTCTTTTCTTCACCCCCTTCCCCCACCTAACCCACACACCGCTGGGGTTCCATGTTCTTACATGGGCCTTCCACCACAGGGCACATTTAGCCTGGGTTTCCAGTGGCTCCTAAAGACACTTCCCTGCCAACAAAACAGTTTTCATGGAAGGTTCTGAAGCTTGTAAGATTAATCTAAACCGATTCAGAATATAGTTGGGCTGTTAAAATACGTATTACATACTTAGGAGACCAGTACGGCAGGATTTTTCTTTTAATGCTCTTTAAAAATGTCTATGAAATCTTTATCCAAGAAGCTGGAGTGATTCAGAATTAAGTGCCAATCTAGGGCTAAATTTTCAGAAGTGACTCCTTTTTTACTGGTTCAGATTTTGGGTGCCCAACTCGAAACATATAAGGCCTGTTTTTCCCAAAGGGGCTGAGCACCCGCAGCTTCCATTGAGTGAAGGGCATTCAGCAGCTATGCTAATCAGGACCAACATGTCTGAAGCTGGGCATCCAAAAGTGGAGACACCCAAAGTCCGTGCCCATTTAAAAAACGGTGGTATCCCTGCTGAATCCTTTTGTTTGTTTAGTTGTCAATAACAGCTGGAGATTAAAACATCAGCCTGGCAGCCTTTTAACAAAGAAAAGTTCGTTTTATTTGGTATCATTCAAGTTTGCCTTCTGATAGTTTTTAAATACTGTCAAAAAGTGTGTATTTTATTTTATTTTATTTTTAATAAAAAGGGAGAAAATGTGTTTCCCTAGCTGAAGACTTTGTATGTCTCACTTCAGCCCTGGCAAAGCATTGTTTGATTTATAAGCCCTGATAAACAGGTATTATACTGGAAATGTGGAGAGACCCTAATTTGTAGCTCCATACAGCCCTGCTTATAAGACATTCTTGTTTTCAAATATTTTAAAACGTACAGAAGTACATAATGGAGAGAGATAAAGTCCTGAGTCATAAGCGAAGTGTGGTTGTGCCTTGTTGGTGGGAAGGAGACCCCCAAGAAACAGCTAGATGCTGCAGGAGTGCTGGTGATTGTCTTCTCTCTGATACACCACAGAATCAACCTGTTGCTAAGGGGCATCATACTAGTGGAGGTACCTTCTGTTGGATGAGAAGTAAAACAGAAGTCAGAATCCTCTCTTATGGGCCCCAATCCTGCAATCAGACCCAGGCAGGCAGACCTTTGCACCCACAGAGAGCCTCGCTAGAGTCAACAGAGCAAGTGTCTGTTTTCACAGATCCAATTGCAGGATCTAGGTCATGGTCATTATGAACCATGGTTTAGTGGGGGGAATAAAGTATTCGAGGTCAGCACACAAGCTCTGTGTGTGTGTAATATATAAAAATTGGAATTTGGGCATACAAACGGGCATTTAGATATGTAAATGACTCCTATTATAAACATGTGGGCTTAGCTATCATGACACTTTTGGCAGGGATAAGGGTGTTAGCCTGCTTGACCTAGCAAAATTACAACCTTTTACTCACCCAAGTAGTCCCTGCAATTATAATTTGAGATGTTTTCTTGACTTCCTCTCTTAACACAGCAATAAGCCACTCCAGGGTGTGCATTATTAGGTGATTGGTGCATGCCTCAGGTGCATTATAAGACACAAATAAGAAGGTTGATAAGTGAATCAGTAGCCTACTAATGCACACCCTGAAGTGGCTTATTGCTATTAGAGTATGATTCATTCATTGTGCATTTTCTGATTGTTTTGTGGGGGTTTATGGAACTATAAAAACTTGTTCAGAGGAAAAATATTTAAGTATATTTACAGGCTAGAAAAAAATAAACAATAGCTTGGTTGATTTATGTTTTTTTGGTTTTGTTTGTTTTTGTGTGTGTTTTTGTGAGAAAACACCTTATTTGGAATGCGGCAAGGACCATGGTCTGCCTTGTCTCTTGTGAGAGCGCGTTCTCTAACCTCAGTCTGGCTTCCGTGGAAATTCCATCTCCTGCACTCATGAGCTTATCTGCCTGGCAGACAGTGGATGGATCCAATGTAACACTTCTATCACAGAAGTCATGGTCACAGCTGGGGAGGGAATATTTTAGGTTACTAGGGCCAATCCCATGGACAGAGAGACCTTTAACCAGAGTCTACATTCAGACTGGAAAAAAGACAAATTTTTAACAGTGAATGTAACCATTGGAACAATTTACCAAGGGCGCTGGTGAATTCTCCATCTCTGACCATTTTAAATCAAGATTCGATGTTTTTCTAAAAGATCTGCTCTAGGAGTTACTTGGAGAAATTCTATAGCCTTGTTTGTTATACAGGAGATTACACTAGTCCCCTCTGGCCTTGGAATCTAGGAATCTGGGGTGCCAGGACAGAAAGCGGAGCCAGCAGAATTATGTTTTCCTGGTGAACAGTAATGGTAAGCAGATGGACGTCTGTGTATCCACTGGAACTTTTTCAGGGCATGTGGCTAGATTCCTAGATATTAGTTGCAATAATCAAATTTGGAGGTCACAAATGGATGGATCACTGTAGCCAGATCTGTGCCCCATAGGAAAGGGTGCAATCTTTTAGCCAGCTGCAGATTGAAGTAGGTGTCTTTTTGCTGGCAGGACTATTTCAGCATCCAATAGTGTTGAGGAGCTCAAAAGGACCCTGGGGCTGTAGGAATATCATAGAAACAATGAAACTCACATTTACAAATGTGAGTTTTCACATTGAAAACCTCATTATGGCCCCAATTCAGGAACAGGATTAAGACCATTCCTATTAAGGAAAGCACTCGAGCATATCCTTAACTTTAAGCATAATTAATTTCCATGGGCCTTGAACGTGTGCTTAAGGGTAAGCACATGCTTAAGTGCTGTTCTGAAAGGGGGTGCTTTCCTGAATTATGGGCTTACAGGGTATGTCTATGCTACACAGTAAATCCAGGATCTGACTCAGGTTTTAGCCCAAGCTGCACTTCCATCCACACATAAATCAATCTGACTTGGGTCAGCAAGCACTCAGGACCCAGGTCTTAGGACCCTGCTGAGTCCCACTGTGACTTGGGTCCAAGCCCTGTCATTCTGCAGTATGGATGCAGCTCAAACCACAGACCAGAGTGGAAGGTCTGTATAGTGCACTATGGATACATTAGCACAAGTTGTAAACCCAAATTTACAAGGCAGCGTGGAAGCTCAAGCGTGGGCTTGGGAACGCCGAGTCCCACAGACCCGGGTTTACAATGCAGTGAAGACATACCCTAAGAATTGTACTCTTCCAGTCAGTGAACAGAACAAAACCATGTCCCCTGTTTGTCCACTCAAAGCTAACCAACACAAATTTCAAATATTCACCAACTGCTCATGAACGGTTTACAAACCAAGACTTATTTTCTGAAATTACTTGCCAAATAATTCAAGAAAATAGCACTTTGTGGAAATTCTTGAACAGGCAAGAAGACAGAATTCTTTGAACAAATTATTTGCTCCAAATTATTCACTTAGCTCTTTTTAACATGTGGTGCATTTGATCTCTTAATATACAGCACTTTGAAATAAATCCATTCCTCTATAGAAAATGGCTCTTTTTAATGAAGCAAAATGTGCTAGCATGTGTTTGTAAGGTCTCACTTTAAAGCCATTGAGGTTAAAGCTTTCAAGTCCTACAGGTAGAGTGCAGGGCTGCTTTGCCTCTGTACCACATAAAGAACTTTAGCTGGGTTGGAGCTCAGCAAGTTAATGCTCTAGAGGCCTTTCTTCTCAGATCTTCTTTTGTTACTAAAGTCTTACCCCTGGTGTCAAGTGATGAATGTCTGGAAATGAACTGTGTGACGATTTAGCCCAGGAGGGGAGATGAAAAGAATTCAGAATGTTTCTTTTTGTCATGAAATATGGAAACATTTACTTGAATTATGAGCAACATATTAGACTTACTCTCAATTGTGGCAGCTAGGAAGAGAGTTTATAATTGATGAGGGGAGTATAACTGATTTGTAGCTTTGGAAATAAGTCATGGAGATTTGAAGTTTATGAAACTGTGCGGGTAATTAAAAAGAGTGGCTAAAATACCAAAAGGACAGGTTGGAGAGATGAGGTGGGTGAGGTAAAATCTTTTATTTGACCAACTTCTGTTGGTGAGAGAGAGGAGCTTTTGAGCTACACAGAGCTGCTTCTTCATTAGCACAATTCAGCTGAGAAGTAAAGACAAATGTTTAAGGCCATTATTAAATAGGAGCTATTGGAATTAAGTAGCCTAATTTATGGTCAAATGGCACTGTGAACTGCTCAGACAGATAAATCTTTGGCTAAATGTCAAGGTTCTGTTAACTGTGACATTCTGAGTATCTTTCCCAGACCAGAGGAAGAGCTCTGTGTAAGCTCGAAAGCTTGTCTCTTTCACCAACAGAAGCTGGTCCAATAAAAGATTACCTCACTCACCTGGGTGTCTCTAAGCTTCCATAAGGCAATGTGTGCTGGTCAGGCAGCAGCAGACAGCTGTTGGGATTTTTCAGAGTTGTCTTTCAATGGGAGTTCAGCATCTAACTCCTTTAGGCTCCTTTGAAAATTGCACCCAACATCTGCAACTCCTCCTGCATAGTGTCAAAATGGAGGCTTTGGGGAAGAAGGGGGGAGTCTGATATCCACAGGAAATACATTTGCTCCCTTACACAGCCAACATAGGTTAGGTGAGAGACATCACCTCATTAAGTGGGTAGTGTTCTAGGCAACCACATATCTGCCTCAACACAATAACTGTGGAAAAAATCTGCACAAGTATGGCATCCATACTCACCGTGAGGTCTAACACAATAAGCTCTATTCTGATCCAGGGATGTGCAACCACACAAAGTGACTGACTTTTAGCTCCTTTGTAAGTTTTCCTACAAAAGTGGGACATAGTGCTCCTAATTTTGTCTTCCAATTTACATAAAATGAGGATCTAGACCAATGGTTTACCAGAATCTCTTAGGAGTATTTCTATAGTACCAGCACGGTGCATACTAAGGGCCTGGTCCACAGCCCATTGAAATCAGTGGGATTTTTTCCCATTGATTTCATTGAATTTTGGATTAGGCCCTAATTTCTTCCTACAGGAGGCTCAGGATGTCATTCCCTCGATGCTAGCAGTCTCTTGTAACCCAAGAGTCTTACAATCACTTCCATAGCTGGGTCTTTGGTGTAGAATCATAGAAATGTAGGGCTGGAGGGGACTCATGAGGTCATCAGGCCCAGCCCCCTCACTGAGGCAGTTCTAAATGTACCTAGAACATCCCTGACAGGTGTTAGCCTGTTTAAAAAAAATCTCCAGTGATGGGTATTCCACAACCTCTCTTGGGAGCCTTCTTCTAGCCCTTAATTATCTTTACTCATTAGGAAAAATTTCTAACTATAATCTGTTGCATCATTACTAGGGCTGAAAACAAGAATTCCATTTTGAGGTTTTAACATCGGTTTTCATTCTGCATCAAAAACTTTTGAAAATTTTTCATAGATATGAGAGAGACCCATCCCTCCTAAAATAGCCAGTATTCCAGTGGTTAGGTCACTCAGCTGGGATGTGGGAGATCCAGGTTCACAAATTGTTCTCTGCCTGCCTGATTCAGGTCAGCAACTTGACTCTAAGGATATGTCTACACTGCAGTTAGACCCATGGCTGGCCTGTGCCAGCTGACTCGGGTGAGAGGCCAGGCTGGAGGGCTGTTTAATTGCAGTGTAGACATTCGGGCTTGGGCTGCAGACTGAGCTCTGGGACCCTCCTATGGTCCTAGAGTCTGGGCTCCAGCCCAAGCCCGAATGTCTACACTGCATTTAAACAGCCCCTTAGCCCGAGCCCTGTGAGCCTGAGTCAGCTGGCAGGGCCAGCTGCAGGTTTTTAATTGCAGTGCAGATGTACCCTGAGTCTCCCACATGCCAGGTGAGTGTCTAACCACCCTGCTATAATGTCAGTCTCACACTGGCCCAATGAATATTTTATTACTTATTATAAAGTGGAACAGCTCCAACAGGAGAGACTGAGAAAGAAAGAGACCTACTTTATAACCTGGTGGTTAGGGTGCTTGTCCAATTCAAGGCCCTGTACTGCCTGACCACTGGGCTATTGGCTGTTCTGGGGTGGGGCTCTTTCTCTTGACCTGAAAAAGTTTAGTCAAAACTGATGTTTCCACAAAAAAATGTTGTTTCAACAAATTGGCATTTTGTCAAAAATTTCCAGACTAGTTTTAATTATTGGCCAAATGATCAGAGTAGGTCACTCTTTTTAGATGGGTATTGAATGTAATTTGGGTTATAAGGGAAAATGAATTGTCATTTCATCTTAGTCCCTAGTGGTCCTCTATTTACAGCATTAAGTCACTATGCTATTAGAATTGACAGTGCCTGCACTACAACAGGTCACATGTGAGATGCAATGGCTGAACAGTAAGGAATCTGGCAAAATACTTGGTTCTAGCCAAAACTATCAGTGCCTCACTTTCCTGTTCATTAAATTCCCTGGAATTTAACCTTCCTTCTCGCAAACTGTGAAAATATTTTTTATTGTAAGATTATCATCAGGTGTATATAGAGCAGAAATGGATTGAAGAATTTAGAAACTGAATCACCGCCTTCTAGAAAACCAAAGGCTAAAGATCAAATCTTTCCAAACATTTCTGAGACAATTTAAGGTATTTTCAAGAAAAACAGTTCTAATTAGCCAACAGCAAAATTTATTAAAATTTGGGAATATGTATGGCTGAGTAGATGATTACAAAGTGTGCTGAACATTCAGGACCCTGCTGTCACTGTTATTAATCAGGCAGGATACATTATTCAGAATGATACAATTCTGTATCTAGAGATTAACTAACTCCATACTTCCCTGACCTGTGATTTGAAAGCTACATACACAAAACTAAATTAGATGATTGGAACAAGGCTGCCAGAGTACAGAGACAGGTAATTTTTGTGCTGTCCAATTCCCAGTACCTGAAGGTCTTTATGTGGAAGTCAATTGAGAAAAAGTGTCAGGAATCCTGATGGTTTCAAAGCTGGCCACCCCCTCTGTGGAGGACCTCTGTAAAGATGAAAAAGCAAAAAATCTACACATCACTGCTTTGATTAATCCAGACCATTATCTGGAAACTCTGAGAGATGCAGTCTGTATCTACAAAGAATATAGCAGGTAAAGTTAATTGACTGGAGCATGAACAAAAGTCTAAACAATAATGAAACAAAGGGCCAGATCCTCATTTGTGTAAACTGGTGCAGCTCCATTGACTTTAGTCTACTAATGCCAGCTGAGTTGCTGTCCCAAAGAGAGTGGTAAAATGTAACAGTCCAGATTCTTAGCTCATGTAAATGGGTGTAACTCTATTTGCAGTCAATGGAGCTTGCCAATTCACCCCAGTTGAGGATCTGGCCTCATATATTTTGCCAAGGTTCAGGATAGTGCCAGTTAACTAAATCCATTGAACAAAGTGAATACTCTGCTTGAGTTATTTTTTGTGATATTTTGGCATGTGTCTCATCAGAGTAATCCAATCTGTAATATGGACATGTGATTGGACAAGTTATTTCCAGTAAACTTGGCCGAGTAATTGTGGTCACCCACAGAACCATTAAACAGTGTAGTTAATGTTCTTGCTTCTCATTATGGTTTTTCTTGTTTTGCTTACCATCATTTAGTGGTTATTGTCTATAGCACTTTAAGTCTTGTTGAAATGATTGGTGTTCCGATGGTCTGACTAAATGTGACAACTTCTAGGTCGTCATGATGTGCCACAACAGGGACTCTGACAGCGATCAGATTGATTCTTGATGATATACTGATGTCATTACTAAACCTCTGTAATCTGTGGACTGTCCTATTGATGTCTGTCTCTGTAATTATTATTTATTATTTGCATTACGTTAGTGCCTAGAAGTTCCAACCAAAATGGGAGATCATTGTGCCAGGCCCTATACGTACACAGAATGAGGGAGTCCCTGTCATGCAACGTTTACAGTCTACACAGTCAAGACAAACAAAGGGTAGAATAGCAATACTTCCCTTGTCCCCGTTTTACAGATGGGGAATTGAGGCACAGCGAGATTAAACGACTTGCCCAAGGGAGTCCATGGCAGAGCTGGGAACTGAAACTAGGTCTCTTGATCCCAGTTCAGATCATCCTTTTTCTCTAGCCTATGTGAGCATATAGTTAAATTATTCATTGTCACAGCCATCAGTTCCAGATTCCTGACTGATCTGGAGCTTGAATACTATTTGCAATGAACTCAATGGCAAAACTCCCATGGATAACAATGGGAGTAGGATCAGGCTTTTAGGCGTCACATCGAACTACCGGTTATTACATAGTTATCACATCTTTATAGAAATACACAATTTATTCTTCTGCATGTATAGCACCTCTCATGCTGAAGGATCCCCAAATGCTTTACAGTCTTTAAAAGGGGCCTGATTCTGTTCTGGTTGAAGTCATCAGGAGTTTTGCAATTATTTAACAGTGCACAGCAACATTACACAGTGTTTTAAGACAGCAGGTGAAGACATACGCTATTGAAGGTGCAAAGGGGATTTAGCTAGACAGAATATAACTATATAAGTTAGAATTTGGCCAGGAGATCAGATTTAGCACCTCTCTTATGAAAAGTAACATCGGGTCTTTCATGGTGCTAAATTATCAGAACCTTGATGTTACATCTCACTAGCAAGATGGCAGTAGAGTGACCCTTAATGTAATGCTGGGGCATTGGTTCATTATAAACTCAGAGGAAAGTGCTACCTACTAGATCACCAAAACCACTTCCTGTAGCACCTAGAAGTTCCCATTCAAGTACAGACTCAATTTAACCCGGCTTAGTTAGACACCCAACAGATCACAGGTAACATAACAGCTATAAATATTACTGATAAAATCGAGCAGATGTTAAGGTCCAAATACAGTCTTTGGACATGTGTACACAGCTCCTTTGGACTTGACATTGCGGGCAGAACTGGATGCAATTCACTGATATTTCTGCTTGTTGGAGGAGACCTTTCTAATTCTGGAAGTTGAGAAAATGTCATTTTACCTTCATTACTTGGATGTTTTCCGTTAGCATTTCATGCTGGACACTGTCATTGTTTATATATGAAGTGCCTTGAGAATAATCTGACATAAAAGTGAAATCCTTTTTCCATCTTCTAAATGTGTCTGGAAGAAAGGCTATTTTGGAGCATAGTAATATGTAGTGTACAAATTATATTATTTTTTATTTTGCAGCTTGGATCAAGGAACAGCTTTCCTACATAAGACTGGGTAGTTAAGCCACTGTAAACAGAATGTGTGATGAATAGCTGGGGGGATATTGTTTGCATGTTTGTTTGGTACATGTGGAAGAAAAAAAATGTTATTTTAATCCTATGTCAAAACACACTTCCCCCTGTGTAAACAGAGGGATAATTAGCTAATCCACCCATTGCCAATATCTACTTTGCTACCCATCCAAACACTATACTGCATTGTGGATATTTTTTTTGCAATAACAACCAAAAAATGATCTACTCATGAGATGGACTGTAACGGTTAGTGCTGCATGCAAACTTTGGAATATGTGGATTAGAAAACTGAACTGCACTGAATACAGTCCTTTGTTTTTGATGAAACAAAGAATTCAAACAAACAACACCCCAAACAGCTGTTTGCACTAAGGAACCCTCTTTACCCATCTGCTCAGAGAGGGGCATTGTACTGTCCATCTGTCAATCATCTTAACTTTCCCCTTGTTTCTTCCTCCTTGGTAATGATAAAAGTTTTATTACTGGGAAGAACAGACAGGCAGGCATTGTCTTTACTCAGAATTACTGCCCTTAATATAGGAAGTTTCCATGGACTATAATTCAGATACCGCATACTTCCAGTTTTAAAAAGTCATAGGAACCTATCTCAGTGAAACAGAAAATAATTTTTAAATAAAGAAAAGCTGGAGGAGGGAAAACACACACTACCTGTGCTACAAAATGCTTTAAACTTTATTACTAAAATGACTAACTTGTATGTAGAGAGATAATGTTGCACAGTAATTTCAGATGTTATATTTCTAAATCATTGTATACAATTAGATGCATTGTTACATAGTTAGCCTATTTACTAAACCTAAACTAGTGTCCTAGAGTATGTATGATCATAAAAACTGAGATGTAATAATAATAATCAGCATTTATATGGTGCTTTCTATCTTCATAGCAATGTACAGACATCTGTTTGACCAAGATGGGAGAGTACATACTTCAGTTATACATAGTATTTGTGATGGTTCAGTATAACTATTTCTAATAGATGTGTTACCATTTATCAAAGTTTAGAATTAGTACAGTGGTTCTGCAACTTTTTAATTGCCATTACCAGCACTCAAATCCTTTCACTGCCTGTTCTCAGAAGACCTTAGATTGCAGCCACCAGAACAGGTTGCATTGACTGGGAGTGGTATATGTGCCACAGTCTGACAACCAGTGAGATACTTTTTATGAAGATTTGAAACCTTACGAATTTATCTGGCTCATTGAAATCAGAACAGGATGGGAAGGACGCAGATCTGACAACAGATTGGTATACAGACTCTTATAACAGTTATATTGATACCATAAGATCTATTGCCAAAATGTGACTTTAAATTTCAAGTAGGAGCTATTTAGAGCTCTTCATGTGATTTTAATTTAATCTCACTAACCAAGCACAAAAACAAATCTGAGATTTCTCCTCCACAGTACTGCTAAGGTGTCCCATTTTTGGCTAATCATTTGGAGTCAACCCACATAACTTAAGTCTATTGCCTCTGTTATTTTTTTTCTCTGAGTTAATGTTTCTGGATACACTTTAAAGGAGATTTTACAGATGTGTATGGATAGTACTCATCAGTAATGTACTGTAAACTAGGCATGCACTTCAAATTGCACAATACATCACTGCTATTACTAAGCCATGATAAAATGACTACTTCTGTGATAAATGTGTTCTAGTCCTTTCATACGTTACTTGACTAAATGATAAAAGCTGCAGTTAAATTTTAATAGGGTATGTTTACAAAGGCATTTTCCATGAATGCCAAAATATACAATCTGTAGTCTGTATTTTTATATACCCCAAGGTGGAATCTAGGTTATTTTTTATGGTAAACATATGGAAACTTGTTTTACTTGCTAGTTTTTTTCCAAATAAAGTTTTTCATTAAGCCTTTTTTTGGTTGATCTATTCATGCTGTTGCAAGAATTGGAAATGATGGATGTATTGTGACTAAATTTCTCCACTCTTTATAAAGGATAAAGGACTGGAATGTGTTCATGGCTTTACTTTGGTAAAAACAACCACTATGCACCCCAAAAAAATAAAAATCCCCCCCCCCACACACAAATCTGGACATGTGGCTAACGATCTGAATAGGATATTAGATTCTTGATGGAAAACTATTAACACCTGTTGGGAATCTGAGTCTTTATTCCCAAAGCCAAATCTTTATAATTTCTAAGATCATCATAACCAGGAGATGTTACCTGTGGTGTGGCTATTAGTGTGTTCATTTTAAATTTGCCATACTGTTAGTAATTGTTGAATATTGTTCTGCAACGTTAGGGCTTGATCTTGCAAACCCTTACCCATGTGAGGCCTTATTCACGTGAGTAGTCCCATTGAAGTCAATCAGTGAGGATCTGCAGGATTGTGCCCTCAAATAGTAAATGAAAACATTTAATGAATAGCAACAGACTCTTTTTTGAAACCTCTGACGGATCATAATCCAGAAGCTGGATCAGAACTTTTAACTTCAACAAAAATGTCTGAAATAAAAACAAAACACAGCCCCTAATCTATGTAATAAAATATGCTCAGGTATTATTTACAAAGATTGGCATTCAAAATAACATTCTGGAATGTTAGTATATTTGTGGATTTTTTTAACGTAGTTAATAATGCACCAAATTCTGCTCACTTTCACTGGTGTAAATCTGGACTAACTCTACTGACTTTAGAATTTGGCCTAAGGGGTTTAAAAATGTTATCAAATGTGGCCGATCCTATTCTACAGTGATGGAACAAGAGATTTGCAGCTATTACTCCTGTTAATGTGAATTGCTTTTGAGTCCGTTTCTGCCGCTTCCATTATGAGGTACCTTAGGATCCAAAACCCACTGGAGTCAATGGAAAGATTCATACTGCCTTCAATAGGCTTTGGCTGAAACTGTAAATCCACGAACAGGCCCTTACGCCCAGATTCACAAAGGTATTTGAGTTTCAAATAGGAAATCAGTGGGAGTTAGGTAACTAAGTACCTCTGTAATCTGGGTCTCAATGTAGGGATAGGAAAACTTGTTTTGCTAAATTTAGGCTACATCTGCACTACAAGCTAGGGGTGTGATCCCCTGCTCATGCACACAGACACACTAGTGTTCATCTAGCTAACACGAGTACAAATAGCCATGGCAGCACAAGTAACGGCAACGCATGGCTGAGCCATGCTGAGCACAAACCCTCCTGCAACCAGTGGGTACATACTTGGCACAGCTCAGCCATGCCTCTGCTGCCGCTACCAGAGCTACGCTGCTGTTTGTTCTTGCGCAAGCGTGATGAGCCTTACAAGCTGCTCTGCAGGGTCTAGATTTCAAACAGAACTTTGGGTTTCAGTTGCCTTTGCCTCTGTCAACAATACTCTCTGTATGTATTTTATTTTAATTCCTCCATAGGTGAGGAAGCTGGGGGGCAGGGGAATTATTTCAAACCCAGAGCACGTGTTTTGGTGTAGCTAGAAAATATGTTTTAATTAAATTTCCCTTGGGGAAAAATAGTAACAAGAATAAAATGTTTTATGAAATTATAAAATATTCTGCAAAATCCCAAACTTTTTAAAAACAGGCCAGCTGGTCAAAGCAGCTTTGAAGCTACTTTTATTTACATCTGGGACCAGACTTGCCCCCAAATGGCCCCAGGATGAGGGGAGCATAAAGAAGTTTTATAGCCTCTCTCCCCAGGCTGAACAAAGCTCAGATGCACCAGAGTATTGGGGTGTTTTAAAGTAAAAGTGAAAATTCAAGAGAACATATGTTTGGGTGATGGACTGATGAAGATGGGGAAATCAGGGCAAGAATGTGAAAGAAGCTGCATGTTCAGGCAAAAAATATTAGATTATTCATAGTATTTATATAGTGTGTGTTTATATTTGTATTTTTTTTCAAGTGTATCAAGGGGACTTTCAAAGCGATTGCAATTAAATTTGTGAATAATCCTTCTTGGTAAACATGTGAATAATCCAACATGGATGACATCATCGTAACTCTGAGCTGCCACTCTTAGTGAAGATGACACCACCTTTGAATGGGATTATTCATTCATATAGTGCAACTCCCACTGATTATCCCTTAATTAGGAAATGTATACACCTGAAAAAGACAGGGTAAATTGTCAATAGCAGGATGTGGCCTTTAACGTTAGTAAGCTGAGTAAGTTATGTAGACAGTCCAGTATATTGGATATTTTGCAGACATGGTTTCTAGAACATAGCACCATGTGCTGTACATCCTTTATACAGAAGTTCAAAGGTAATATTGAATGGCTCTGTTCAAAAGTGAGTATGGGAATGTAAACTATGTGATGATGCCACAATTCACCTCAGTGTATGAAAAATGAATAACATTGTGACCTTCATTTTGCTGGGCACTACTTAATTGTAGACACACAGCTGTGCATTGTAGGGTTATAGCTATGTCCATGATGAGAATGATCTTGGAAAGGTGCCATGCTCAGCACAGAAATAAAGCTACACCGTGTAAAAAAGTGGCCAGGGATGGGGGCCATATTTATATTGCAGGAGCACGTGAGAGCCCCAGTCAGAAGACAGGCACTGTGCAAACACAGAACAAAAAGTCAAACCTTGCCCCACAGAGCATACCGTTTAAGTTCTGTCATATCATATGAAAAATGTTCACTCATAGCGGCTGTTCCACCTCTGCAGTATAGGAATACAGGAAACCAGTGCTAACTCTGTTAAATAATTCTATATTTCAGTTTCTGAGTTTACAGAAGAGTCTTTGAATTTTTTAAGGTTGCTGCAGTGGAGATAAAATTATGAAAGCCATCACAGTGTGTGTATATATATTGTAGCTTTAAAATAAAATTAACATCAGGTTCTACTAGCCTCTAATAAAAGCCCTACAAGAGAAACGCCTTTAAACAGCTTGGGCCAGGTCCTCTGCTGGTGTAAATCAGCGCAGCTCTGTTGAAGTCATAATCTCTGTGCACTGATGATTACATTTTCAAACACCCAAAGGCACCAGCTGGCTGCTCCCCAATTCCTTACATTTACGATCTGATTATATTGTTGTAGAGGGCCAGGAAGGAGGTCCGTGCTAGAAGCCTCATCCATTGACATCAATTAGAGTCTTTCCATTGACTTCATTGAGCTTTGGCTCAGGCCCTTAGTAATTCCCAGAAGCCAGAGAGAGAGAGACTGTATTTCATTGTTACCAGTTTAACCCACTGGCAAGTGTATGTTACATCTCCCCCACTGTGCCTGATCCACAGAGGATGTGTCTTTTACAGACCCAGTTAAAGAGTTTTAGCTCAAATTGTAGCTGCTTATGCTTTTAGTTCTGGAGGTCCTTAGAATGGCAGCCATCACATAAACTCTCATGATTTTATTGCAAGTCTCTCAGTATTTGACACTTTTCCATAAGTCCTCAGCTCCTGGAGTCCGCTGATTACATGAGAATCTCAGCTTTCTTTTTTCTTTCTAAAGTAAATTTCTAGCCTTTGTGGTTGTAGGGGGAAAACTTGAAAATGCAAATCTCCAAGGCTCAAAAACCAGAAGGCAAATAAAGAGAACCCAACATTTATTATTTTTAAAACCTCATAATTTTAAAGTCAGTCTTGTGATTCTGGGGAGCACAAGTCATGGTTTGAGTGCTTGCAGTTGGCGGCATTCGTATTGCCTACACTAAGAGTAAGGTTGACTGCTGTAGTAGATCCTTTCCAATTGTTTTTCCCCTATGTGAAATGAAGAACAGTTCTTAGTAAAAATACAGTGATTAAGTGTTGAATCATAGCTGATTCGTGTAGGTTTCCAAACCAGAGCGATTTAACGATTGTAATATTGTTGGCAGTGTGCTCTTCCTGTTTTCAGTGACTGAAACCAGATCTGGGCTTGCCTTAATCACCCTTGTAGTTTAAGTGGCTTCATTGGGATTGCTCTTGGGAGTAAGAGCTGCAGGTGAGGCCCCAGGAGGTTAGAAATGGGGGACTTGTCAGTCTTTTCAGTGAGACTGTGTAGGTGAATGTTCTCCCATTTGGCAGTCCATTTCTTTCATAAATCAAAAATACTTAATCTAGAGATGGGACAACCCAGTGCTGGATTTTTGTGTTTCAAAACCTTATTGGTGTAACAGTGCTTTTTGCACTTTAAACCAGAACTTGGTTTTGGTTTTGTATTCATACCGATAGACATATGGAGTATTACAGCCTTTCCGTGTTTTCCCTGTTTGCTTACAACTCTCAGACTGGAATCAACAATCCCCTTCTCCCCTGTCTTCACTCACCCTTAAATACCTGTCCAGCTTTTAGCACTGCAGAGGGGGAAAAATCTTGCCAATTCCTACCATCAATATTGCAAAATATGGTGGCCTGGATTGTGCCTATTAGGCACTTGCCTGCAGTGGGGGAGGTGCAGAGAGATGCTGGGCTCTGGGAGGGGAGGAGCAGGGAGCTCTCGAAGGAATTGTGTGTGTCAGAGGTACAATGTCTCAGGGAGTGCAACACTTGCTCCTCTCTTAAGGCATGGGGGGGGCTCTATCGTGGGGACTGCTCCTGTGCTCTGGAGAGTGCAGGGAGTTGATGAGCGTGGGGGTGGGCAAAGGTTCCTTGTTCTGTCCTTCTCCTTTAATATCCACTCACGTGCCCAGTGTAAGCTGGCCCTGGACATATCCGATCGCATTGGAGCCGCTGTCATAACATTATGCTCACTGTACCTGCATCTGTGCAAATATTGCTGTGGGTTTTTTCAGTCTGTGTGAAATGTCCATGTGCTGCTGTGTTGTCCATGCCAATGCACAGTTAGGTATAGGGATCAGTGTTACAGGCTGGGCACCTGGTAGATTAGTCATGCTACTCATACGAGCAGTAATGAGAAATGCACGGCACATGGCATTGAGAGGGTACTTATTATGGCACCTTAATAAGACTTTTCTAGGATAATGACTGGTTTGAGTCAGAGTTTTACTGCCTTCTGATACCCAGGGGCTTCACCCCAGCTGTCTGCCAGGGTGTATTTATTAATTTCTAATGACAACTTAGTACCTCTACTCAATCCATTAAAAGTCATTTTTGTGTCAATTATCCACCCAGGCTGGTCATCAGAGAGCTAGAGTGACTGGCATTGATACTAATGGCAATGCACGGTAGAGATGTGTGTAACTGGCAGGTGTTCTTCCTGGCATGATGCTTTTTATCAGTATGATTGCAGCTGGACTTGACAAGGGCATGAAGGTGGAGAGGGATGGCAGATACATTGCAACTTTCTGGCTCAGAGAGCAGTCTGGTTGCAGCACTTTAGGTCCCCTGCACTGTGGCGAATAGGGGCTTAGGGAGATAGTAAAAGAAGGGAATCGCAATAGTCCAGGTGTGAAGTGATTAAGACAGGAGTAAGGATTTCCAGAAGCGAGAACATAAAAATTAGGCTGAATAAGGGTACCGACCTTATACTAGTGACAGGCAGATTGCAAAATTATGGGGGGGGGGGAGTACAGGATTTGGGGATGATGCTAAGATTTCTGGCCTTGGAAAGAGTTAGGGACTGAGTAAAACCTGATCTGCAAAGAAGAAAATGGAAATTCAGTTTTTTGAAGAAACAACAGTTGAATATCCCCCACAAGCCTGATCAAGAGGGACCTTCAGAATGAAAAGGCCTGATCCAGTCAGTGGCTAGACTCCCATTGACTTCAATATGCTTTGGATCATATCCCTAAGCTACAAAAATAAACTTGGAAAACAGTGGTCACAACGAAAGCCAAGATTTTACCAGCTGTTACCACCCCTATGGTATCCGAGACACAATTATTTCCTGTTCTAAAAAGTAGTGCTATGCTGCAGTAACTCCAATACCATGATGTGGTGACTGTAGATAAATACTTATTTTTAATGGTGACCACTGCTTTAGATTGGTTATCATGGGGATTCAGCACCTACTTCTGAAAAAAAATTGAATTTCCAATTTGTTATTTGCAGATCATCTTTGAGGATAGCATTAGGGAAGTCATAGATATGGCACAAAAAGGATTTTTTCACTCAGAAACAGGACATCAGTCTTTGTTCTATTTCAGCAGCAGGAAACGATTGTGTAGTCAGGGGACTCTAGTAGGTTCAGAGAGCAAATCAAGTGAGATAGAACTGACATCAAATTTAAAGTTAGCAGTGAGACATCCCTGAATGAAAAGATCTCTCCACTCTTTCCTATGGGTAAGGACAGTATATTCCATAATAGAGGGGGAATGAGTGGACAGTGCTAAATCCTCTATCAGAACTGATTAAAAGGAGCAATTGGAACAGTAGCAATTAAACATTCACATCCCTTTGACTGTATTGGTGCTGAACTCTGCTGTTTGTTTACATAAAGTTCATGAACCTGCACTTAAGACACATTGTTTGATCAGCACCTATGGAAGTTGTTCAAGACCTCAAACACTGTTTAAGTGCTTGTAGCTATTATGACATTGAACAGAGACAATGCAAATACTCTGTAAGTAACCAAACTGGGTCTCAAATATAAACATATACTTGGTTATCGGAACCTGCTAAAATAAGTGAGTGATGTAAGCATGCCTTTTGTTTCTTATAATCCTTTATGGTATTTGGATAAAATTAATAATGCTTTAGTTTATTAAGAAAAGGAGTGAGAGCAGGAAACCAGACTGAAATTGGTCAGTGAGGTAGCACTGAAGCTGGTGGAAACTTCTTTTTCCAGAATGTGAGTCTAGAGAAAGGATAAACATGGAACAGTGATTAGGGAGTGAAAGCAAACTCTCCAGACTGGTGAAAATATAGTGGAAACTATAGCCAGTTGAACAATCTCTATTGAAGCATTTTATTGACCTAAAATGGGTTTTTAATCAAATGGAAAAATGCATTGTGTGTTTTTTAAAAATAAATAAAAAAAACTGAAAACAGAGTTTGTTGCCAAAAACCAGAACCCCTCAGTTTTCAATGGCTGAAAATGGAGATAGGTTTTATTAAAACCTGGGGGGGGAAATCTGAAGAAAAATAAATAATTTCCTGATCAGCTGTAGTGGAAAGTCATAGATTCCAAGGCCAGAAGGGACCATTGTGATCATCTTGTCTGACCTCCCGTGTAACACAGACCATAGAACTTCCTCCAAATAATTCCTAGAGCACCTAACCTTGATTTAAAAATGCAAGTAATAGAGAATCTACCACATCCTTTGGTAAATTGTTCCAGTGGTTAATTACCCTCATCGAATGAAGAGGCTGGTAATGGATCCAGTGACAAGGTGCTTCACTTCATGGACCACGTGAGGGAAATGATGGTTTCAGTGAAGGCAGGTGAGAAAGAAGGAGGTGTCAGACTGTGGGGGTGGTGATAGAGCAAGGTGCAAACAGTTCAGAATAAGCATGGTAGATGACCACTAAGTTCGATGGTGACTAATGAGATCTCTGTGCTCAGGCACACATGAAACCATGTGGTTAGAGAAGAAGGATGCATATCTTTCAGGGGTGTTGCACACTTTATTTCCATGTATTACAGTGAAAAGTTTACTCATGAACATCAGACATGAATGAGTAAAGCACTCATAATGAGTGAAAAGCAAACATGCACCCAACCTTTTAAAAACGCATGTGTTTCTTTTTATTACACAGGGGAGGAGTGTAACTGGAAAAGTAGTTTCCATTTTAGTAATGCTTAGAGATATACCAACCAGGAAGGATTTGTGGGCTTTGGCATGAAAGGAAAGTGTAATATGCTGACGGCATAAGGAACGTAAATCTATTTCTTTAATGATGTAGATTAGTATACTGTGTTCCCGGAATGGGGAGGAAGAATATTCTATGGTGGGTAATTACATTGGACAATGATCTATGGGGCATTGTTATCAAAACTAGGAATGGGCTGTAGGATGATTTTATAAAAGGGCCAAATAACTCCCATCTCCAATCAGAAACAACCCTGTACATTAGGGTGTTTGTAATCTGTGACATGAGCCCATCCAATCACATTTTTATACTAAAAAAATATTCCTCCATCCCACAAACAAAAGTAGCAACTCTGGTCACCATCCCCACACCATTTCTAGAATGGTATCAAACCTCATTGGTTAGGCTGGGACTACATGTGACTATTCATTAGTGCAATCACATCCCTTCCTGTTACCTTGTCATCCCACCATCTTCCTCCCACCCCATTTGTCTGTTCAGCTCCCATAGACTTCAATGGACTTTGGGTTAGGCCCCTGTTGCATATTGTCTAAATCCTAGATTGTTAGCTGACTGCAGGTGGGATTTTCTGTGTGTTTACTTGTTGGTAGAGTACCTAGTACAATGTGGCTCTGATCTCTGTTTAGGGTCCTCAAAAGCTACTGCTTTGGCAAAGCTTAACAACAACAGACTTATATTCATGATGGTCTGGTTTTGGTGGAAGTGTTACTGGCAGCCCTAGACATCCAAAAATCATGAGTTGGACCCCAGAAAATCATGAGATTTTTTTTAAATAAATCATCATTTTTAAGCCAAAGAATAAATGCCAAGTTTTCTTTATTTTCCAATTTCAGAGCCTTTTGGATGCACTCAGGTCACATTATCAAGCTTTTCTCTGCAACCACGAGGGCTAGAAACTTACCCTTTTAAAAATGAAAGCTGGGATTCTCCAGTAATCAATTCCTCAACCTGGAGCCTTAAGAAAAAATGCTAAAAGCACACTAAAATCATGAGAGCTGGCAACACTGATTGGAAGAAAAAAAAATGCAGTAAAGGCAGCATGAGAGAGTTCCCCCACTCTGGACCCTGAGGGGTCCTTTTAAAATATAGTCTCCATTGTTCTCCTTAAAAAATTGAAAACATTTTTCAAACACTGTTTACTATCCCCCAGTGTTTTGAATGCAGTCAAAATTAATACTGTGTATGCTCATAAATAAAAATGTTACTTCACCACATGTTTTGGTGCACCAGCATCATCTGCCTTGCCCAGCCTTAGAAATAATGTGAACAAGGCGTGTAAGGTTTCCAAAAGATGCAGTAGTGAATGTGGAGCTCAGTGTTGTAGCAGGCTCCATTCCCTGCTGGCCTATCAGTGCCAAGGCCATTGACTTGGCCTTGTTGGTCCTAAGTCAGTTTCGCCTATCTTATAAATAACTAAAGAGGCGTTTAAAACCTTCTGAGCTGAGAGTTTATGCAGTTGGCTAAATTTCTACCCACAGAAAACCATTATAATTGAAATATGGAATCTTCTAAAGATAAAGGCCCTGATTACCTCAGGGAGATCCACACACAGAGGGAGCTCTTTGCCAGTGGCTCTCCCCTGCCCTGTGTAAGTAGAGGAGGGGAGCAAGATCTAGGGAAGAGGCAACTCCTCCCCAGCCCTCTCTCATTCCCGGGACCTCCTGGCAGGCTCTCTACAGGGTAGAGATCTACAAGTATGGGAGTGGGCAGGCCAGGGATGGGCAGAAGGCCAGCCAAGGTTAGGAGAAGGCAGGGGATGGTAGGAGGTCTATGGGGCTGGTGGGAGAACAATGGAGACCACCTGCAAAAAGTAAGTCTCCCTTTGTATGACCTGTTCCATGGTGTCCCCTTGTCTAAGGGCCTGAGTGGCTGGGTTGTCATGTAAGTAATAACACAGGTGCTCCAGACAGACCGGGAAAGAATAAGGTTAACTTATTTCTGCCTACTCCCTCCTCACCCCAAAACCTGACGGGAAAGGACCAAAACAAAAATGAGCAAAGTGCAAAATACATCACTCAGTTTACCAGTACCACCAGTCTCTGCTACAAGAGTCTGAGAACAGAGGTCCCCTGCATCTCCACTAAAGTATCTGTCCTCTTTATACAGTTTCCTGCTAACACTAGTAATGTCACACACACACACCCTTCACAATGAGTACCTCATCAGGAGAGGAAGGATAGTCCAGTGGTTAGGGTAGTAACCTAGGGCTTTTATGACCTAGGTTTAATTCCTTGCTCTGCCTCAAATTTCCTGTGGCAAGTCAAATTTACAAATGGGGAACAGAAACACAGAGTGGCCAATTGATTATAATACCTCACAGGGGTGTTATGTGGATAAATACAGTCAAGATTGTGAAATGTTTTGAGATCTACTGATGAAAATTGCTATACAAGAGCTAGGTATGTACTCTCTTCTCTCAGACTGACTCCCTTCAGGGGTGCATCCCTGGGGAGGGAAATCTCAGGGAAAGTTGTTGGGTTTTTTTTAAATGGAAAACTCATCTGGTTCTGGTTAATGTCACCCAAAACTCAATCCACGTTTGCCAGCCTTTCAGTAAATATGGGCTGAACTCTGCTTTTGGGTGGAATCAATGCAAAGCTTGTCTAAGAAGTGACAAGTTTCACTTTGAGTTTTGCCTTGATTAAATCTTGATTCAAAACAAAACTTTGGCAGGAGGGCTAGTGAGCCCCTCACAAACGGAAAATTAAAATTAAAAAATAAAATAAAAAAATACAGCGAGTCCTGACTAACGCTGACATGGCCTTAACGATAGCATTACTGTTAGGTATAAAGACTTATGTATAGGCTGAGCAGGTACTACAACTCAAGGGCCTTGGCCATAAAAACATTCACACTGGCATGGTTATTCATCAAGAGGTCGTTCTTGAACAGCTGTTCCCCAGCACTACAGTTCAATCCACCATTTCCCCTTCCTTCCAAAAATGAGTCCCTATTTCTGCTCAGTCATACCTTTGGATCTCCCTGGAGCCCCAGAATCCTTTGAACTGACTGCTATAGTACTCCTTGTAAAGCACAACTGCTGCTGGCACAAAAGATTTGGTGGTTTGTTTGGAAGCTAAAGCTTCCAGTCAAATACAAGTGAGCGGGGGCGGGGGGGAAATCCCCTTTTGGATGAGTAAATGGCAGAACAAATACCCTGGAACAGTGAGTTGAACAGAACGCCCATATATTATCAAAGATTATAACTGTGTGATCTCCTCATCACCCCTTCTGCATTCAGAATACCCAGTGCTCTGGGGAATTCTTATTTGTGACTAGAGTTATCCAGTGCAGTTCACAAAAGAAGAGGGAACCGTAGGTGGCTGTTGAGGTGGTTAGCATTTCTCTGTGATTCAGTATAACCGCCCCCCTCCTTTTTCTGTGGTTTCATGGTGCAAATTTGAAACTGGCCTTAGAATTTGCTGCTGTTTACACATAATCTTGCAAAACAAAAACAAAAACAAACAAACAAACAAAAACACATGCTGCTGACGCAGATCAAGCTAGGGCTGCTTTACAGGAAGTTGAATAATTCCAAAAATAGCAGTATTTGAGTAAATTTCTGTAGGATTTGCTTACAATTTTCATGGGTATTTTTAATGTCATATTTAGGAATCATTTTAGCTTCAGATGTGGACTTGCACCATTCAGGAGAAGAAATACCATAAGACCTGGTATCTCATTATTTTGGACCTATACATTGCTTTCTAAGAAAAGTCTGTGAAAAATGTAAACAAACATGAAAAATGTTAGACTATGGTACACCGGTATTTTGAAGCATTTTTCTGCTCATCCTTCTTCTCTTTAGGCCTTCTGACTTGTCTTTTCCATTTCTACGTAACTTGATTTCATGATGGAGTTAGCTAAGTTCATAAATCCATTTTGCTCTCCCTTTCCCTCGCCCCCATCTAAGGGACACTTCCTCCTCCCACCTTCAGATAACTAATAACGGTTTGGCTGATTTTGGTCAAAACTTTCAAAGAAATTTTCACTTGGGGGCTGAGATTAATCCTAGGAAATTTCAACCAAAGAACACTTGTGAGAAAATTGGTAATGTCAATAGGGGTTTAGGAAAGAATGGCTCTTTGAACAGTGTTTGTTGCTTGTGATGTTACTCACAGAAGAAACTGGCTCAGATTCTGCCGCATCAGAGAAAGTGAATGTTTCAGATTTTCAAAACACACAAAACTACATATTTAATATCAGCTAAAGATGTTTTCATTCTATTGGCATCTTACAAAGAGAAACTGTTTTCCAACCAGCCCTTTGAAAGTCACTTTTAAACAGCAGTAAGGAATCCTAACAGTTATAGATTCATTGTTCTGCGTTAGGGACAGGTTCTGATTTTAGCTGCTGTTATGTTGGTGATGTAGTAAAATGCTACAGTGCAGTGGTCTGAGGCGAATACCACTGTAAGTATACAGTTTAACAGGGTGTTCGTTGGGTAACAGATGCTTTTAAATAGACGCATGTGGCTGGGGGGGGGAGGGGGAGAGAAAGGAGGGGAAAGTTGCTTGATTAATGAAGGGATTGTGTTTGATTTAGGAAGCACCAGTCTGAGCTTCACATGCCAAAGTAAAAACACTTCTTCTAAAATTTTTGCTTAAGTAATACAGATACATTACATCCCAAGCTACCTTTTAAAAAAAGTTAGTTGTAAAGTCAAGCACCCAGCTGTTGGGAAATATCAGGGTCAAGGTTGCTGTACAATCTCATTTCAGCCTCCTTGTGCATATGCTTTATGATACAGTTTTTAATTACATGATCAAATGCTATTTTTTCCCCACAGGACTGTCCCATTCAGTGCAGAGGATGGATGGTACTCTAGGAATGAGTCATTGGTATGTAATAGAGGGCATTTTCTTTAGGAGCTCTGTTTCAAGAAGTTGGGAGGTGTGTGGTGAAAGAGGCAGGGAGTGGCAGGAAGAGAAAAGATAGCATTGCTGTGGTAGAGATTGGGTGAAATCTGACTGAAGCTACTGGGCATGACAGCTGCCCTTCATTCAGAATAAATGTAAGAAGCAACTAAGCTCCTTTTTGGAGTAAGATAGCTGAAACAATAGAAACCACCACCCAAAACACAGACCATATGCAAGGCTGATCAGAAGCTGAGCTATGTGGGTGTAGTGGTTTTGCAGGGGTCTGGATGCAAATACAGCTGCTGGGTATTATATGGTAGAAAGGTGCTGACTGGAAAGAGGTTTGACCCTGTGAGCAAAGAAACTGTTTCCTCTTGTTTGATTTCTGCTGTGTTCACAGAAACAGGACTTAACAGAGAGTCCTGTGGCACCTTTAAGACTAACAGATGTATTGGAGTACAAGTTTTCATGGGTGAATACCCACTTCATCAGAAGCATGCGTCTGAGGGTATGTCTACACTACAAAATTAGGTCGGATTTATAGAAGCCGGTTTTATAGAAACCGGTTGTATGCAGCCGATTGTGTGTGTCCCCACATAAAATGCTCTAAGTGCATGAAGTCGGCGGACCGCGTCCACAGTACCGAGGCTAGCGTCGACTTCCGGCGCATTGCACTATGGTACCTATCCCACAGTTCCCGGAGTCTCCGGCGCCCATTGGAATTATGGGTTGAGATCGCAATGCCCGAATGATGCAAAGCAGTGCCGCGAGGGGTTCTGGGTACATTGCGTCAGGCCCCTCCCCCGCCGTCACAGCAACGGCAGACAATAGATTCGCGCCTTTTTACCTGGGTTACCTGTGCAGACAACATACCACGCCAAGCATGGAGCCCGCTCAGCTCAGCTCACCGTCACCATATGTCTTCCGGGTGCCGGCAAACGTGGGACTGCATTGCTAAACAGCAGCAGCAGCTTACTGCCTTTTGGCGGTAGACGGTGCAGCATGACTGGTAGCCTTCATTGGCGATCTGGGTGCTGGCAGCCGTGGGGCTGCATTGCACCAGCCCCTTGCCTTTTGGTAGAAGATGGTTTATTACGACTGGTATCCGTCGTCGTCGTACTGCAGTGGCTGTCAATCATGGGCACCCAGGCAGACAATGATGGTTATCAGTCGTAGTATGCTATTTTCTGCCAGGCGCCCTGTTGGATTATTGCACGTTTGCAGAGTCGTAGCATGCTATTTTCTGCCAAGTGCCCAGTATTGTCTGCTAAGCACCCAGAAGAGGCCGATGGCGATCTGGGTGCTGGCAGACATGGGGCTGGCAGACGTGGGGCTAGATTGCTACACAGCAGCAACCCCTTGCCTTTGGGCAGTAGATAGCATATTACGATTGGTATCCATCATTGTCATATTGCAGTGGGAATCAGATGTTGCAATAGACCTGAAGGCTTACTGCCAAGCGCCCAGTATTTGCTGCCAAGCACCCAGAAAATGCCAAGGGCTATCAGTCATGCTGCACCGTCGTCTTAAGATGTAAAAAATAGATTTATTCTGCATTCATTTGCTTCCCCCCTCCTTCCTGCTAAACCCAGGCTTTTGAGTTCAATCTTTCGGGGGGGGGGCATTCTGTGTGACAGTTGTTTGTGTTTCTCCCTGATGCAAAGCCACCTTTCTTGATTTTAATTCCCTGTACCTGTACGCCATGTCGTCACTCGCCCCTTCCTCCCTCCCTCCCTCCCTCCCTTTTTCCCCTGGTCTGTCAGATACTACTTTCGCGCCTTTTTTCAGACCAGACGCCATAGCCAGCACTGGGATCATGGAGCCCGCTCAGATCACCGCGGCAATTATGAGCACTATGAACACCACGCGCATTGTCCTGGAGTATATGCAGAGCCTCCTGGACATGCCAAAGCCAAACCAGGACCAGCTGAGGAGGAGGCGATTGCAGCGCGGCGACGATAGTGATGAGGAAATTGACATGGACCTCTCACAAGGCACAGGCCCCAGCAATGTGGAAATCATGGTGTTACTGGGGCAGGTTCATGCCGTGGACCGCCGATTCTGGGCCCGGGAAACGAACACAGACTGGTGGGACCGCATCGTGTTGCAGGTCTGGGACGATGCCCAGTGGCTGCGAAACTTTCGCATGCGTAAGGGCACTTTCATGGAACTTTGTGACTTGCTTTCCCCTGCCCTGAAGCGCCAGAATACCAGGATGAGAGCAGCCCTCACAGTGGAGAAGTGAGTGGCGATAGCCCTGTGGAAGCTTGCAATGCCAGACAGCTACCGGTCAGTCGGGAATCAATTTGGAGTGGGCAAATCTACTGTGGGGGCTGCTGTGATCCAAGTTGCCAGGGCAATGAGAGACCTGGTGATCTCAAGGGTAGTGACTCTGGGAAATGTGCAGACCATAGTGGATAGCTTTGCTGCAATGGGATTCCCAAACTGTGGTGGGGCGATAGACGGAACCCATATCCCTATCTTGGCACCGGCGCACCAAGCCACCGACTACATAAACCGCAAGGGGTACTTTTCAATGCTGCTGCAAGCCCTGGTGGATCACAAGGGACGTTTCACCGACATCAACGTGGGCTGGCCGGGAAGGGTACATGATGCTCGCGTCTTCAGGCAGTCTCTTCTGTTTCGAAAGCTGGAGGAAGGGACTTTCTTCCCGGACCAGAAAATAACCATTGGGGATGTTGAAATGCCTATCGTGATCCTTGGGGACCCAGCCTACCCCTTAATGCCATGGCTCATGAAGCCGTACACAGGCAGCCTGGACAGTAGTCAGGACCTGTTCAACTACAGGCTGAGCAAGTGCCGAATGGTGGTGGAATGTGCATTTGGCCGTTTAAAAGCGCGCTGGCGCAGCTTACTGACTCGCTCAGACCTTAGCAAAAAGAATATCCCCATTGTTATTGCTGCTTGCTGTGCGCTCCACAATATCTGTGAAAGTAAGGGGGAGACATTTATGGCGGGGTGGGAGGTTGAGGCAAATCGCCTGGCCGCTGATTACGCGCAGCCAGACACCAGGGCGATTAGAGGAGCACAGCAGGGCGCGGTGCGCATCAGAGAAGCGTTGAAAACCAGTTTTGTGACTGGCCAGGCTACGGAGTGAAACTTCTGTTTGTTTCTCCTTGATGAACCCTCTGCCCCTCCCCCACCACCCGGTTAACTCTACTTCCCTGCAAACCAACCACCCCACCCTCCCCTACTACCCTCCCCCCTTCGAGCACCACTTGCAGAGGCAATAAAGTCATTGTTACTTTACATTCATGCATTCTTTATTAATTCAGCACACAACTAGGGGGATAATTGCAAAGGTAGGCCTGGATGGGTGGGGGAGGAGGGAAGCAAAAAGACACAGTGCACTTTAAAACTTATTGCACTGGAAATCATCTAGGCTGCAGTGATTGGGTGGCCGGAGGCCCCCCCACCGTGTTCTTGGGCGTCTGGGTGAGGAGGCAATGGGACTTGGGGAGGAGGGCTGTTGGTTACAGAGGGGCTGTAGCAGCGGTCTCTGCTCCTGCTGCCTTTCCTGCAGCTCAACCATACGCAGGAGCATATCACTTTGATGCTCCAGCAGCCGGAGCATCGACTCTTGCTTTCTGAGTACAAGTTGACGCCACCTCTCCTCTTCAGCCCGCGATTCAGCACGCCACCTCTCCTCCCGCTCATATTGGGCTTTTTTAAAATCAGTCATTGACTGCCTCCACGCATTCTGCTGTGCTCTGTCAGCGTGGGAGGCAGTCTGTAGTTCAGTAAACATTTCGTCACGCGTCCTTCGCTTCCTTCTTCGAATATTCACTAGCCTCTGCGAAGGAGTAAGATTTGCAGCTGGTGGAGAAGGGAGAGGTTGTTAAAAAAGATACATTTTAGAGAACAAATGGGTAGACTCTTTCACATTAGATTTTGCTGTTCACAACATCACACAGCACATGTGCTTTTGTTACAAGGTCGCATTTTTCCTCTTATATTGAGAGTCTCCTGGTTTGGTGTGAGAGATCACTCACGCAGTGCCAGGACACAGATTTCAGCTTGCAGGCAGCCATGATAAGACACACAGTCTTTGGGCTTTTTTAACCTTCTTAACATGTGGGGATGGTTTCAAACAGTACTGCCCTCATTTCCCATACCAAGCACCCGTTTGGTTGGCCATTTAAAATGGGTTTGCAATGTAAAAGGAGGGGCTGCGATTTCAGGTTTAACATGCAGCACAAACCCAACTAACTCCCCTCCCCCACACACCCAATTCTCTGGGATGGTCACTTCACCCCTCCCCCCCACCGCGTGGTTAACAGCGGGGAATATTTCTGTTCAGCAGACCAGGAAGGGGCACCTCTGAATGTCCCCTTAATAAAATTGCCCCATTTCAACCAGGTGACCGTGAATGATATCACTCTCCTGAGGATAACAAAGAGCGATAAGGAATGGATGTTGTCTGCATGCCAGCAAACACCGGGACCATATGCTGCCATGCTTTGTTATGCAATGATTCCAGACTACGTGCTACTGGCCTAGCGTGGTAAAGTGTCCTACCATGGCGGACGGGATAAGGCAGCCCTCCCCAGAAACCTTTTGCAAAGGCTTTGGGAGTACATGAAGGAGAGCTTTCTGGAGATGTCCCTGGAGGATTTCCGCTCCATCCCCCATACACGTTAACAGACTTTTCCAGTAGCTGTACTGGCCGCGATTGCCAGGGCAAATTAATCATTAATCATTAAACACGCTTGTTTTTAAACCATGTGTAATATTTACAAAGGTACACTCACCAGAGGTCCCCTGTGTGCCCTCAGGGTCTTGGTTGAGTTCGGGGGTTACTGGTTCCAGGTCCAGGGTGACAAACATATCCTGGCTGTTGGGGTAACTGGTTTCTCCGCTTCCTTGCTGCTGTGAGCTATCTATGTTCTCTCCATCCTCATCTTCCTCGTCCACCGAACCCGCTTCCCTGTTTTCAGAGAGGGACTGATAGCACACGCTTGGGCTAGTGGTGGCTGCACCCCCTAGAATGGCATGCAGCTCCGCGTAGTAGCAGCATGTTTGCGGCTCAGCCCCGGACCTTCTGTTTGCGTCTCTGACTTTGTGGTAGGCTTGCCTTAGCTCCTTAATTTTCACGCGGCACTGCTGTGCGTCCCTATTATGGCCTCTGTCCTTCATGGCCTTGGAGATCTTTTCTAATGTTTTGCCGTTTCTTTTACTGCTTCGGAGTTCGGCGAGCACTGCTTCATCTCCCCAGATGGCGATCAGATCCCGTACCTCCCGCTCGGTCCAGGCTGGAGCTCTTCTGCGATCCTGGGACTGGGACTGGGACTCCATCACGGTTACCTGTGCTGATGGGCTCTGCATGGTCACCTGTGCTCTCCACGCTGAGCAAACAGGAAATGAAATTCAAACGTTCGCGGGGCTTTTCCTGTCTACCTGGCCAGTGCATCTGAGTTGAGAGTGCTGTCCAGAGCGGTCACAATGAAGCACTGTGGGATAGCTCCCGGAGGCCAGTAATGTCGAATTCCGTCCACACTAACCCAATTCCGACCCCCTAAGGCCGATTTTATCGCTAATCCCCTTGTCGAGGTGGTGTTAGGAAACCGGTTTAAAGGGCCCTTTAAGTCGAAAGAAAGGGCTTCGTAGTGTAAACGTGTCCAGGCTTAAGTCGATTTAACGCGGCTAAAGTCGACCTAAACTCGTAGTGTAGACCAGGCCTGACAAAGTAGGCATTCACCCATGAAAGCTTATGCTCCAATACATCTGTTAGTCTTAAAGGTGCCACAGGACTCTGTTGCTTTTTACAGATCCAGACTAACACGGCTACCCCTCTGTTACTTGACACCTCTGTAAATAAACAGGATTGCATCAAAGAAATACCTGATCATCATCGATTTCTCTTCATAATGGAAAATAATCACTCAGGCTAAAAAGGGGTAACAGTATTGTGGTTAAGAAGGTTGGAATGCTGACCTGGAGAACTGGATTCGATCCCTGCCACAAAGTTCATGGGATAGGGAAACAGTCACTGACAGCACACTTGTCACAGGTGGTCACGATTGGTGTGTTCCTTATTTTCTGACTCCCCAGCTTGAGATACCCGAGGTCTGATTTGCAGAAGTGCTGAGAACTCATCGCTCCAACTGAGATCAGCAGGAGCTCTGCTCTGAATATAGAGTGCTGCAAAATGATGGGTACTCAGACAAATCAGTCCATGGTTTCTAACATCGGGCATCCAAAACTAGCTCACATTTTGCCAATTTTGCCTTTGTCTCTCTCCCTGAGTTCCCTATGTGGAACATTAGGATAATAATACAACCTCACCTCCCAGGGGCATTGTGAAGATTAATTAATTAATGTTCATAAAGAACTAAAGTCCAAATCCTCAGAAGTATTTAGCCTCCTAACTTCTATCTATTTCACTTGAAGTGGGGAGCATAAATACCTTTGAGGTTCTCTGTCTAAAATACTGCAACGAGAGCATGTCAGGAAATCAGTAATTGTGTATTCAGTGCAAGCTTTGGATGATGAGCAGGAAATAAGGCTTGGGAACGCACACTGAAGGGAGAGAATAAAAAGACATACTGGCTAGCTGCCCATTCACTGAGCATGTCCATCCTGTACACTGAACAAGGCAGGGGTCCTGTGCGGAAAAATGATATCTGTCATGTAGTTAAAGACTATCATAATGCATATGCATAAGGAGCTGAATTAAGTTTGCATGGGCAACATTTATCCTGACATTTTCTAACTTTGGAGTTCTTGACTTTGCAACCATAACCTTAGAGCTGTTCACAGGACAGAAATTATATTTTGCAAAGGTTTGAGATTTTGAAATTTGGCTTTGTTCTGAATCAAACCAAAAACTCAGATTTCAAAAATCTCTGAAGGGAAAATTCTGAAATTTTCATTTTTAATTGATCAACATGTTTACTTTTTATATTGTATTATTATAAACAGAATTTTAAAATGACAAGTCTCTTCAAAATAAAAAAATCAAAATGTTTTGTTCTGAAAGTGTTGAAACAGGACATTTAGATATTATTGGAACTATTTTCCCCCAGGTTTTTCCTCCAAAAAGAATTTGACAAAAATCAATAGGATTTCAAGGAAGCATTTTGTTGGATGAGTATTGTCCAATGGAAAGAGGTTCCATCTAAGTTTTTCTGACCAGGTCTACTTAACATTCTTTTACTATACATTTAGTTGATGTAATTATATATATATTTTTGTACGGTCAACAATTGTGTTTATCTTTAATTAAAAAAAAAGACTAGTAACCAAGTTCTCGTTCCTACAGACACTTAAGTTAAGAATCTAGGCTAGCATTTTTATCTTCTGTTATAATGAAGGTGTTCTCCTGTAATCCACCGTTCAGTGTGCGTTATCTGCACTGGAGCTGCAGAGGGCATAATCCACCACTGGATTTAGGGGACTTAGTCCCCAGTTCTGCAAGGAGTTTTGCAGAGATCAATCCTTGCACCCGTGTGGGACATAACTGACTTCAATGTTCCTTTGCAGTGATGGCCTTTAGCTCACGATGTAGAACCTCATGCTTCTATATTCAGTTCCCACTGACAAAGAGCATGATGGTATTTACACTAAGTTTTTTCCTCAATAATTAAGAAAAAACAAAAATCTAAAAATACTACAGTCTATGTTTAATGAGAAAGAAAATGGAATGAATGGCTTTTCTATAATGGTAATTGGAGAAGAGCCTAAAGTGGCACGCTGATTTGACCCCTTTTCCCCTGAAATTTGGGGAAGTTCAGATCCAGACTTGGCTTTGAACTTCTCAACCCAGAACGATTGCTAAATTGGGTGAAACAACAACTGTCTTCACCCTCCAAGCTTTGGGGAAGAACTGATACAGCACTGAACTTAGACTCAAGACTAACTGTAGGATTAATATTACAGCCCGTGCAATTGCTGAACTACCAACTGCTCATTTTAATGTGTAGGTTCAGATGAAAGCACATGCTAATTTATACAGCACTGTACTAGGATTTTTTTTTTTTTTTTTTTTTTTTTGTTTTTTCCCTGCTACCCAGTTCGTCCAGTACTGGAGACATGATCATATCAAGGAGGGGTTGCAACTCCTCAGTGCCAAAGCTGCTAGTTGTGCTGGCTTGAAACAACCATTAAACTCCTTAGGACTGAAGCCAATTTCATTATGAATCATGGATATTGTGGATTACCACATACTAGCCTTAAAGGACAAATAACTTTGCTACTGCAGGAATAACAGTCTCGGGGAGATCAAAAACAAGGAGGGGAAAAATGCCTCCAGCCATGAAGAGTGCTCAAAATGAATGGCGGGACGAGGATTTTATATTACCTACTGTGACAGTGCACGACTCACTGCTGCTGCATCTCCTGCTGGTCATCTCAGGGAATTAGCGTTTCCAGCCTCCGGAGCACCCTCTGTTGACCAGTGTCCTGCTACCGCTGGCCCCCATGTCCCTTCTGGCCCCCTGGCCCCTTTATCCTGGGGCTGCCCTCTGGCAGTATCCCCACCAGTCTCTATGGGTCTCCTCTCTCAGGGGAACCCCCAACCCTCTAACCCCACCTTGCCTCAGTCATGGCCTACTGCCAGTCACCATCTAGCCCACACTCACTGGGGCAGGCTGCAGTGTAAAAGCCACTCATCATAGGCAAGGGGGTTTTGGACCTGCCGCCTCTGCCTACCTGTGGGCTGCCCCCTGCAACCCCAATACCTAATTGGCCTTACCCTAAGCCTGCAGCCTGGGGGGTTTCCAGGCCAGAGCTCCCCAGCTCCTCTGGCCTTCCCCTAGCCCTGCTCCAGTCTAGGTACCCTGGTCAGCTTCCCAGGCAGCCAGGTCCTCCTCTTTCCATGTAGCTAGAGAGAGTATGTCTTAGCGTCTGGCCCCAGCTCTCTTATAAGGGCCAGCTGGGCCCTCATTAAGCCAGTCACAGCTGTGGCTGCTTTCCAATCAGCCCAGCCTTTCCCCTGCCACAGCCGTCTCCCAGGGCTGTTTTAAGCCCTTCAGGGCAGGAGCGGGGTAACCACCCTGCTACACCGATGCACATACAGCAAAGCAAAACCATACTGTTAAACGTTGTTGCTCGTGTGATAAACGAAGGACATGGGTAAGCTCCTTCATACAGTGGCCCAAAATTTTCAAAAATGGGTGCCTAAAGTTAGGCTCCCAGGACCACATTTAGACACCTAAAAAGTGGCCTCATTTTCACTGACTCTTATGGGTGCTTCTGAGCACTTCTTAAATCAGGGCCAAAACTAAACATTGGGAACCTAAAGTCAGGCTCCTAAATCCTTATTTTAGGGGCTTAAAGAAGTGGCTTGATTTTGCCAAAATGTCCAACACCCAGCAGCTTCCATTGGCTTCAGTGGCAGCTGCTGGGTTCTCAACACTCCTGAAACTCAAATGCTGAAAAGTGGTGCCTAACTTTAGGCACCCATGTTTTAAAATCTTGGCCATGGACTCTCCTCACTGACATGAGAGAAGAAAGAGGAGGGAAGAACTAGCCAAAAGAAATAGTGCTAGACCATGAATGAATACACAACTGCTGCATTCATAGAGAACCAACCTCCTTATTATTAACAGCTTCTATTGCACAACATACTGTAATGCTACAATATTTAAACTTTGGAATAACTCTTGTGAGCTGCTCCTCAGATTCCAAATACAATTAGCCTCAAACAGAAACTATTTTTCCTTTAAGGTTTTATTAGAAAAAGTTTCCAAATAAATTAAAGGAGTGAAATAACAAGCATACCTCGTTAGCCACAAGTCCAAAAGTTCCCAAGCCCTAGGCTACTTCAAAGCATCCCTCAAAAATAACAGGCTTCCTGCCAGCCTAGGGATTCACTCTATGCTGGAGTTTATAGACCCACAGATGCTGCAGTTACAACCACAATACTGTTGTTTTGTAGAGACACAGTCAGCATAACAAGTTACACAACTTCTCTATTGTCACAATCATGGTTTTGCACCTAGCACTCTTACCATGTTTTCATGAGTGCATTCTGAGCAGCTATGTTATATAGTACCTACCAGCAGTGGCTTGGGCTAAAGACTATGGGTATTCACTCCCCCCCCCCACACACACACACACCACTTGGGATTATGGGTAGGAGATACACCTCCCAAGTATTTAAAAGCAGAAGTAACAACAATAGCTTCTCTCTTTTGCCCTTCCAGCCTTTAGAAGAAATAGCTTGATTAGTTTATAGGGTTTTTTTAAAAGTTTGTTTATGTGCATGGATATGTTTGTGTGAGGGGATATGTGAAGAAATTCAAGGAAAATTAAGTGAAACAATGAATTTTGCCTTTAGCTCTGAAAGTGGTGAGGTCCATGGCACTTTTGATCACATATGGCGGCAAGTTCCATAGTCTATGTCCAGCTCTCCGGAAAGTTCTGCCTCCTGCCACATTCATAAACCTCTCCATGTCAGTCATCAGTTTTTGCTCCAATGAAGTGTAGCTGTCATAGAAAGTGGGAGGGAGAAGAGTTATATCAGAGAGCCATGGAAGGCTTCGGATATCAGGATAGTAATCTTAAATTGTACTCTGCGTGAAATGGGGAGCCAGGACAGCGAGCGGAGCACAGAGGGGCCATGTTCATTGCTGAGTAGATGGGCTGCTGTGCTTTGAACCAATTGGAGCTTTATCACTATGGCTTCTCTCTGAGGTAGGAGGCTGGGCATCACAAATGCATATCCAGCAAAAGAAAGTGCTGGGAGTTTTAAACCACCCTTCATCTATCTTCTGGATGATGTATCCAGAAAGGCCCTGTGGGATTGTTTACGTACAGGGCAGAGATGTCCCCAGAGCCAGGCACATAATGTTGGGACCCTTATCTTGTGGGAAAGTGCATTGTGGCATGTCTAAACTCTCAGCGCTATGGGAAGAAGGATGACTGGCTTTTCCAGATAAAGTGGGAAGGTTGGGGTGCCCAGTGACATAGCAAAATAGTTCTGTGCCTGACCAGGGGCCAAGCCATGTAGCATGAATGCAGCTAGCAGCTATGGTATTGAGAACTGTACCTTTAAGGGCTATAGCTTCCCAGACAGGAAGGCTGTGGGAGGGGTGCTGCGGAAGCCCATGATCTGTCATTCAGAGACAATTTGGAACTGGGTCACTCAGTGAATAAAGATCTTTTTCAAGTATCTTGGGCCTAGAGTGACTACTAAATAACACAGCAGGGACAGCACAAAGAGAAGTAAGATTCACCAGTTAACCAAATATTAACAGTGTGCTGTGTGGCTACAAACCATATTTTTAGCCAACAGTGCCTGTAAAGTGGTGAGGGGAATGGTAAAACCTTACTGTAAAGGTGAAGCCTAAATCAACTTCTATTAGATCCGAGCTCCACCTTTTTCCAGTGCCTTCCAAATTGTCAGGACTATTGTAAAAGTTAACTTAATTTTGTGGCTGCAAATACCTGGGCTCAAATTTTGCCTGTGCCACTTGCACCCTCAAAACACAGGGAGGCCAGGTCTCAGTTCAGCTGAAAATATACTGCACTGGGGAAAGCACTTTCCATTGCAAACATGTAAAGAGAAGCGAGATCCTGCCTAGGCCTTGCTAGTAATGAATCATGGTAGATAACTGAATGAAATGACTCAGTCCCTATGAGCTTGTAAAATCCAGACAGGTAAACAGAAGTTACAGTGGGCAGAGCTCCACCTTCTTCCTCTCCATAAATGGTGCATGTTGTGTACTTCCGACTTACCTCTGCTTGATCTGAAGGAGTGTGGCTCAATTTTCTTCCCGACAGCTGTGGTAGTGCATATCTTCCTTAGATATGCCTCGAATGGTGACGCCGTAGCATGATGCAATGTGATGGTGGAATGTCACATTATTATTTTTATTGCCTAGTTATACAGTCCCATAGATGTACAAAGTGGTGTCAAATGTGATGAACAAACATCCAAGTCCTGGTTCCAAAGAACTTGTAATCTACAGCTGCAACAACAGTGAACAGCATAGAGCAGAACAAACACAGGGAGGGGCGTGGCCGGGTCCCACTACTTTTACAGCGTGATTGTCTGCCAGAATGCTAACGATCAAAACCCCTATAAGCTGTTCCAAATGACAGTCTGCAGTAAGCTCACCCTTTTCCCTTTGGCCTACTTTAACCTGTCTGTAAGTGTCACATACCCCTGTCTTGTACAGGGGTACATTCATGTTCTCAACATTTGCATCTCTGGCAGTGAACAGGTCTGAATAAAATAAACTTCACCTGCTATCAAGACAAAGCCTTTCTGTTTTCTTTTATAAGGGCTCACAGAGAACATTTATGCTTGTCCCAGTGAACAAATCATTTGTAGGCTTAAAGGACAAAGTTCCCTATGTAGGTGATATGGCTCATCTGGCAGCCCTGAACTTTAGTTCTGAGAATAACACCTACGCTGCTGGGCAACCTGCCAAGAGCTGCACCCACATGGGAGTCAGCTCAGCCAAGATGAAAGAAATTAGCACTAAACCAGCATGACTCTTCTTTCTCTCTCTCTCTCTTTTTAAGAAAGCAGTTTAATTTTGGCGCCAACCCCTATCTGTATCTTTTTGATCTTTTCCTGAAACTTTTCTGAGTTCTTCCTAAGGATTCTGAAAACATTCTACAGCCCCTAAATAAACACTTGAGAAGGCCAACGCTGCTATGATTACTGCTAATGTTTGGGTATAAAATGAGTATTAAGCAGCAAATGTCCATACCCTACGACAGCAATAATACTCCAATCTCATCAGCATCCCCTTCCCCTCCAGCAGACTTTGTACCACTTCCCTTGCTGCTCTCTACACCTTCCTGAACTATTGCTGCTATTGTTATTCATTATTTGTATGATGGTAGTGCCTAATTGTGGCCTCAGTCAGAGATCCCATCGTGCTGGGCACTGTACGTGTACACACACACACACACACACTCACACACACTGAAAAGACAACTTCATGTCCCAAAGAGCTCACTGTCTAAGACCATTATTAGTGTAATAAGCAAAGATCACAGCACACCAGGCCACAAAAAGCTCCCCTCCTTTAAATCAAGAAATGTGTGATAGGGCCAGGAATAGATCTTGGGTTTCCTAACTTGGTCTGGGGCTTTAAGCGCAAAGCTGTCCTTTCTCCTGAATTTAGTCTTGGTTCAAGACCTTATCTTCTAAATTTTAGCCTGGGGATGATTTTTAAGCAAATAGTGAGTTTGTATTGTAAAAGCTGACACACCTTAACTGTACTATATGCATCTGCTAGCAGCCGCTGCTATAATTATTGCTACCTTATCAAATGTTTTGGCTTCTGATGCTATCTTGTATGTTCTTTGCTTACATCATTGCACCTTTGAGCAGCGCTGCTAACATGTACTCCCCTTATTGCTTACTACATTATTTTCTAATAGGGGCGTTTCCAGCAATAGCTGCATATGGAAGACTCCATCATTAATATATATATAATAGACTAATATATATAATAGACATCCATGTTAATATATCACTCACGCTCTGTGTAGGGCAACAAAGGAGGAGTCCAGACAGGGTGAGATTAACTGTCTGAATAGACTTAGCGAGGCTGTAGCATGAGGCTGTACTAAAGAAGAGGGTTACGAGAGTCCTCCAACAAAGTCAACAAAAGGCAGCAGATCCTGTGATGGAGGGATTGTACAGTAATGTGCTTTTAAAATAAAAACAGAATTAGCCAATTCATTTAGCTTAGTTTGAAAGTAAAAGCGGTGTTGTGAAAAAGCAGTTCAATCATAGTAAAAGACCATGCTGCCCGAAGCCTCTTAGCGAGCCAGAAAGCAGGATAGCCCAGTGAGCGTTTTGATTTCAGTAGCATTCAAATTCTCTCACAAAGTCTGTCAGCTGTAATAAAGAGATGAGGCAAAGGCCAAAGCTTGTGTCAGTTGTGCTTATTGTTAAAGACTATTAATTGCGAGGTATGTATTTTCCATATTAGCACCTTCACCTAGTGGTCTTGGTATTGGGAGCATTAACGACTGAGACGATCACACTATGGAAATTCTGGGCCAGGGGTCTGGCCCTGCTCAGTTCCCTTTGGTAGCACAAAGGGGACTTAAAACTGTCCTATCTTGGCAGCTGAGGATTTCCCCCAGGATGGGGGAATCCCTGGGTGGTGTGAAGTTGATGTAGCCAATTCTGTGCCATCCCCTTCTGGGCCTTACCCCTGATGCAGGGGGCATTCCAGGGAGGGAGGCATAACGGCAATCCAGCAATCACGGCCACCATAACCACCCTTAAGGAACCATTACAATCCAGCACAATTTACAGCTAGAGACTAAATAAGCTATCCTCAGGATTGAAGTACAGGGAGGTGGGTGGAAAGTCTTCTCCAGTGCACCTGGGGAGTCAGCCCTGTGAGTGCTAGTCAAGCTGTACTGGAGAAGGTTGGGGTTATGTGTAGTTTCACTGCAGGGCTTTTCCACCCCCCTCTTGCAGACTTAAAAGAACTTTTGGATGGTATAAACAGCTTGGAACAAGTTTGGTCAGGTTTTAACAATTTAGTGGCGCTTAGCTGAACCACTGTTCTGGCAATGATGAAGTGCTTCTCCTTATTCACACACTGTTTATTGCAGCTCTTGTGCAGTTGTTTTTAATCTCCAGGGAACTTTGACTAGGATTGTTGCTATTTTCATTCTTGGAGGGGAAGAAACATGCCGTATATACTCCAAAACAGGTTCAGCTTGCAAAGGCTTGTTCTGGCACCCCTGTGTTCTTTGCAGTTTTAAGCAAGTTAAGGACAGGGCAAACTATCAAAGGCAATTGAATGCTCATACTGGATTGGGCTTGCTTTTGCCACAGTGATCCCACTAGCTCAAAAACAGCTGTTGGTTGAAATGCTCTGCAAACAATAAAAGGTTATTGGTGGCTGTTAAAACTATTTATCTACTGGGCTGTATGGTCTAGAACATACAGCCCAGTAGATGTATGTTGATACATTGTTGAGCACAATAACATTGTTGAGCACAAGTACCAAGAATGAAGCACTGATTCACCAAGTTACCAGCAGCGATGGGGCTTCTGTTGCCTCCTCCATCCCCTGCCTGTGGCATGACTACAGTGGAGTGTCACAACACCCCATCTCATCTTAAAAGGAGGAAAATCCAGTCCCACCCTTTCCCTCCAGTCTGACACTGAAACGGCTACATTTGCTTCAGGTGGATTGCCCCTACACCTCTGTTGCACAGCTAGCCTGCTCTGCACCATGCCATGAGCTCACCCTTCAACTTTTCAGGACCTGCTTCTGTCTTCCCAGCCCCTGCTCCCCACTGAAACCACGTAACCCTAGTCTTCTAGCACTGGGGTAAGGGGACGCACTAGACTATCCTTCTCACAGAGCTCCAGTTTGAAAGCCTAATAAACCAGAAGGGGGAGGAAACAAGTTTAGCTTGTTATTAAACACTTGTTGTTTCTTCTCCAATGGTAGCTTGCCCTAATACCATTTTGAAAGAGTAACATATCTGGTTTCTCTTGGAAAAAGCTTTATGCTCCCATAGGCCACCTAGTATTTTATTTCTTCTTTTTCCTGTGGTAATGTTGCTCTCAGGCCAAAGAGGCATCCAATTGAACCACAAATCTGGCTGCAGCATCTGTGCTAGAGCTGGTGGGAAACATTCTGGTGAAACCTTGTTTCATAGGAATTGTCAATCTGGCAAAAGCAAAATGTTTAGTGAAGATGGTTCCATTTTAAGTTCGGATGGAACCCAAGCAGGTTTCTGATAGAATCCTCTCTGGTTTTCTGCCAGCTCCAAGCTTGGCTCCTTGGTAGCCTGCCTGCCAGGCTGCTGGGGACCCCAAGATTTCCGAGGTCTGTGGTTCTGGAGCAGCACTGGGGTCCATTCACTTTTGTGAAGAACTTTTGAACTATTTCTTTTTTGTTCCTCATCAGAATGAAACCACATTTCAAAATAGCAAATTTCTTCACAAATGGGAAGTTCCTTTCTCTGTCCAGCTCTACTGTGGTCGTTGACGTACTGGGGGTTCACATATTTGCCTTTTTAGTGCCTGGGAGAGCCAGTCATACTCCTTCATTCAGCCCTCTTTATTTAGTTTGATCTGTTCTATTAATTCAGCCAAGAATGCTGCTGATCAAAACTGTAGAACTAACCTATATTGCTCAATTTACACAACAAAATATCTTATGCATTTCTTGGTTCATGGTGGCAGACTTTCTAGGCTATTTTGTACTTTTTCCACTAAAGTTTCACAAGGCCTCTTCCTAGCAAATATTCCAGGTATTTAACCTCTTCCTGGTCCTGTACACATGTTGCTGGGTGTACTCTTAACCCTGCTATCTGTAGATCTTAAGGTACCTTCTCCAGTTGTTCAAGATGCTTGAGGTACTACTGTGAATGACAATGTCATCCAAATAGACTGCTGCATAGGACTCGTGTCCTGTAAAAGGCAAAGATAGTGTGCCAGTAACCCTAGCTTAGATTCAGGGTTGAGTTATACTTAGCTTTTCCTGTTCGCTTGATCAGTTCATCAATGAGAAGCACGGTATATGAGTCAGCTTTGACAGCACAGTAAGATTTAGAATATCTGGAGCTTTGTATCTTGCCTTCTTTGGTATTGAAGCTGTTGAGCTTGAAGGATTGATCCCTCCTGTATCTAGCATTGCCAATTCTTCTTCTGGTAAGAATGCTAGGCATGAACTGGTTTTCTACACTTTTAACTCTTAAATAGCTGAAGAAAAGTTCTCTAACATATAAAAAAAGTAAAAACAAATTCCCCCTCAAGTTATCTTGAGACCTTGTATGCCAAATGTCAGCCCCAAATGAAGTGTCATGGCTAAATGTAGTTAATGATTAAAACAGTTTAGTTTTGGCAGTGTGCATGGTAGGCTGTGCCTTTAATACCAGTGCATGGGAAGTGAGGAACACAACCCTGGTTACCATAAACAGTCATCTCACCCATTGTGTATTAAAAGAAGTTGCTTCACTTGTTTGAGATTACCATCAAATGGAGTGAAAGACTCGAGCTTCTCTGAAATCTGGTTGTCCAAAATAGTAACATAGTGCAGAACCTTGAGACCACCAGGCCAGCTAGATATGTCTTCAGCTGATGTGTCACACCTGGAGAATCTAAGCTAATTTCCCCAAATCATCTTTTGTTGCAGTCAGCATTCTTACAGTGCATTGCATAATTGTCTGCAGATCGGTGTTGTATGGATTTTTTCATAGGGACAACCTTGAAAATATCATCAAAGCACAAAATCAAATCACAGTTTGATGGCATTCTTTGAATATCCATCTAGAAATTTCATACCACACTCAGAGTACAGAAACTACGTATGAAAGGTATAGGTTGGTTATTTGTTATGAATTATCACTTCATGGTCGCCATTTCATTTGGTATCACTTGCCTTGGACCAACCACTCATGTTGCAGAAGAATGACTTCTTTCTTTTATGTTTTGTAAGGAGAGTCATAGTGCAACCTTCCCCTAGCTCCATAAAGAGGAACTCTGCACGGTGTATATTTGGCTCACTCTCTTCCTTGCCAACATACTTCCCCACAGCAATTATTTCCCCCAATAGCTCATATTCCTGACATATATGGTGAATTAGGGCAACAGGATTCTAAATGAAAAGGAACTGGGGGCTTCACTCACCCCATCCATCACAGCACTGTTCCACCACCACATAAAACTCATATTACCAAATGGTGAGACAGGTTCTAGATGTTTCTAGTGCTGAGGTGTTTGGTGTGGATTACACACACACTTTCTAGGAGCAAGTGAATGCAATGATCCATAGAATAAAGGCTGTGAACTCTCACTTTAGAATTGCTCACTGCATTGTCTGGAGCCAAAAGAATTCTATGGCGGGAGCGATGCTATTGGAGTTTAATGGTTTTACTGAATCGGTTCATGACAAGCTAGTGGAATGTTTCAGCGGGAGAAAACATGGTATTTTCCATAAGGTTTAATAATGGTCACAAGAAAGTGAAACAAGCCATACAAGTTAACAGAAAGTACAACAGAACTCTCTGGCTTGAAGTTCAACCCAGTCCTATAGCCCCTGAGTGTAGCACCCAGTCTTTCTGAAGGCACCCTACATCCTGGCTTCCAAGCAGCCACTTTTATAGCTCTTCTCCTGAGCACCTGTGCCAGGGAAGGGAGATGATGACCTGGAGTTATCCTTTGTTCACTGGGGACCAAGTAATGCCCTTATAAACTGTCATATGATGTGTGAGGTAGTTGGTAAGCTTTCACATTTAAAATATTTCCTCTTGGTTTTGCTTGGGTGTGTGAAATACAGTGTAGCCCAACATCACAATGGAAATTATATTGCATATACTGTACTTTAGGTAAGGTTTTTATTTCACCAATTTAAAGGCCTTTTTTATTGTAAACAGCTTGGATTTATAAACCGACCAACCGACAAAAAGCCTTTGATTCATGGCTCTATAAAACCATGCAGGAGGAGGAAGTGTTTGAGATAACTAGATAAGTTGGTGTGTCACTGTATAACCATTTTGTGCCCTATGAAGATGACTTTTAATAATGTCTATTCATGTAGCTTTGCATACAGAAGAAAGGGAAAGTATTGGCTTTGATTGTTTAATTATTTTGGCCTGCAATTTGACATTTGCCAATGATTTTGCTTTACTGAGTTATTCAAGAGTTTTCTTTTGGACTATCTTAACCAGTTTGGGCTTGGTTCTCCACTGTGCCCAAGCAGAGCCCTGAGACCAGAGGAAGGGGACTTTCAGGAGACAATAGCTGGTTCAGTTGGAGTGAACTCTCTCAACCTGATGTGACACAAAGCAGGGTGCTGATGGTAGGGACCCTCAGGAAACAGCATCTCAGGTAGTTTTGAATGTCTGTAATCCTCTGTTTTAATGACAAAATATCCATGGCATTTATATGACCTGAGCCTGCTCCCTTATTGAATTTGTGTTGGTCATCTTGCCTTATATGTGAGCTGGCTACCTATGTGGTGAATCATGATCTAGCTTCCCCTAAAGGCAGTCTAACAGAAGAATGCCTTACACTTGTTAACTCTCAGGAGTCAGTATGAGAAAAGAGGTGGATGACTATTGAGAAAAGAGATCCTTCATAACTCAGAAACATTAACACCAGTGCTTGATTCTCCTTTTCCCATTAGCCCACATCATTAAACATGCACAGTGTACTAAGGACCATGGTGCCAGCCAGAATGACCACAGTCGATGGAGTCACATCAAACATCATGTAGCGAAGTTCCCAGATCTGGTTCAATCCTGCGAATCCGCAGATCTCTGGAGTGGCTCTGCAGGTGGCCCCAAATAGGATTGGGTCGTGCTCTCCTTTGTGAGTCAATGGAGAGTTTGATAGCATAGTTTGCTGGGGTGTTTTTGTCCATCCCAGTGACAGGACCGGAGAGCATGCAGTGCTATTTTTGAGTATAAGGAGTGACTGAGGGAAGACCAGATCTTTGTGAGATTGTGACAATTTGCATAAAGTCAAACCACTTTATGCTCAAGGTTTGGCACTGACAGTGCATATGGAATGCCTCTAGCTGCCCCAAATAAGCCTGTAAGAGGGCCCGGGTTTCTGACCCATATAGCAATACAGGTAGTACACAAGTTTGATAGATCCTGAACTTTGCCTCAGTGCAAAGATGTTTCTGCATCCGTAAGTGAGACATGGATGCAATGTCTCCTGCAATGTCATGCAGGAGACAGCAAGACCTGCTAATGGGAAAATGTCTGGGTTGCTGTGACCATTTGAGTTCTGTTTACACCTTAGGTAGGTGAACGCGTCAACGCTCTCCATGGTACTTGACCCCACCTGCATAAGGGGTTCTGGTGGCCCAGCTCTGAGGTTCTGAACCTCGCTCTTCTGCTATGAGATATTCAACCGCCTAGTGCAGGCAGCACCTTGGAGACATGGTGGGACACAGCTGAAATTCTGTGACTTCTCCCCAAGCAAGGCAGTATCATCGGCATAGTCTTAGTTGCTACACACTGTGAACGGATTTGGGGGGCAATCCAGATCAGTGAGGGGTTGTGTCACCGCTTACCCTGTAGCCCTGGGTGCCTCACAATGCTTTGCTACTATAACTCCTGGGACACTCACAGTCAGCAACAAGCATGCAGATCATACCCTGTGTGTCTGTGTATAACTGCAAACCTGGTCCAACAACTCTGACCCCAGTAGCCTACCAGTAATACACCAGTCACAGTCCCTGGTCTCTATCAGCCTTGGTGACTACTTGCAGGGTGACCCCAACATGCTCTCAGCTCTGAATTTTTCCAAAACTATGTGCTCTGTAATATTCAGCCCTCTCCTAAACAATTCAGAGAAATAATAAGGTTCATTTACTCCTCTAAAGACCTAAAAACAAATCACAGCTTATTAACTTAACTGGGGTAAATACACCCTTCCATTTAAACACAGCACTAAGTTGGATTATTGTAAAAATAAAACAAATTTATTAACAATAGGACATAGGTTAAGTGATGGCAAGTAAAAGGAATAAAGTTAGAAAGGGTTACAAGCAAACAACAGTGAAAACACGCATCTAAACATCTAACATTTAATCTAGCAAGGTACAGGCTTTGTTTAAGATGTTTTTTCTCACCTCTATTCAGTTCCCAGAGACTTCAACCTCCCCTTTGGTTGAAGGAACCATCTTTCTCAGCTTGCAAGAACTCTGGCCTCTTGCATCAGTCCAGTGATGGATGCCAAAGATGGCTTCTGTCTTTGCTTATATCTTCCAAAGTTCAATTAATTTGTTTCAAGAGGCAGGATGACCTCACGCTGCTCTTCACTTCCTGTGGGCTTCCCATCCCCCTGTATATAAATTGGGTTTCCATTGTTTTGATTCCACCGTGCTTAATTTACATAGGAGACAGGTAGATAGCTGCCTTCTCTCCTGTCTGCAAGGGAACCTGTTTCTCTCTGTTTGGCCACAGACTTCAAAACACAATATCATTGAGTATCTGTATTTCCTCATATAGTGTTAATACATACATTTCACAATGATTTTAATCAACAGTGTGTCATTAGCTTTCAGAAAAGACCTCACTCTATACAGTTTTACAATATCATGGTATTTTATACAACCGGTTGATTCAATTGCTTATCACTTGAGGCTCTGCCCCCTTGTCTTTATAGACCAGTAAACCTTTGAAATGTGTTCTTTGAAAAGTAAAATCCAGACCAAGCTTCTGCCTTCTGTTGGCATGTGGATTCCATGCTATCTTCTATCCTGCTTGTTAGTGTGAGGTTTGTCTCCACCCCTTGTTAGCCTGATAGGTCTGCTTATTCGATATGTAAATACATTCTCATTGTCTTTCAAAGTACTTTGGTAGTAACTCCCAGGTGGGGAAAACACATTCCTTTGTCTAGTGTAGACCTATTTACCAACTCCCTTTGGCATGCCAGGTTTTAAACACACTTTAGTAATCATTCCAGCATATGTCCATAAAGCTTGATACACACTGCATACATACATCACACAAGAGTATTAATGATTAGTGAGTTATTAATTTTCCAATGACATATTACATGACACTTTTTAGATACTGATTATAACCATAGTGAGTTGGGATACACTGAATTGGTCAGGCCAGCTGCTACCAATGAGCCCCTTGCTCTCTGGCAAGTAGCAACTTGGAGAGGGTGGAGCTGAAATTCTCTGACTTCCCCACAAGCAAGGCAGTGTTATCTTCATAGGCTTGGTCAGTAAACACTTCTTGACTAACCTAGATTCCAACATGTGGAGCTGCAAGACCTCATATCCAGTCAACATCTCAACAGAATAGTACTGGGGTGAGAATGCATCCCTGCCATACACCTGAGGTTGTGTAGAAATGTGGCAAAAGCTGTGAATCAATGCACACTCTCACAGAGGTACTCATGTCGAAGATCGTGCTCCAGATTTGCCAGAACATCTGTAATGCTAAATCCTTTCAGTAGGAACTGAAGTGCTGACCTGTTGACCGAATCAAAAACCACTTTAATATTGATATATGCCACATGAAGTGGGGCGTTAAAGTCTTGCTTTGCCTTTGGACAAGTTTCAAATCGGAAAGATTTAAAATGGGGCTACTACTCTTCCTACAGGTCTCCTTTGTGCTTCTTAAACTGCTGCATCTAGGCCCTATCATCCTTACTTGGTTTCTGGCCACAGGAAATGTATGGGTCCTCTTGCAGGATTTTCTCTGTCTTTTCATCACATGGAGTAGGGGATGGAAGAGAGGTAAAAAGGTTTTCCCCTCCTTGTGAAATAAGAGGAGGTCCCTAGAGCTAGAGACACCAGGCTTTAACTTTCCCCCAACTCCTCCTTAGTTCAATACTTTCTCAGCCCCTTGGCCATGCATGATCTTTGCTCACAAGGCCATTTTCCCACCGGTGTTTCATTTCAGTTTCAATACTAGTATTTTCAGGGATCCACCCTTCTTCTCTGGAATGGCATTTGTGTGGTAGATGGTGCAACATGGCCTGACAGGCACCATCTAGATGAGCATGAAAAAAGCCCAAATACTAGACTGTGGATGACTTTGGTCTTGTGCCTTGTGGCTCCAGTGAATGGTGGAGGAGAATTATATTATCTGAAGATCATTTAGACTGGAGTGATGTTGAAATGCTGTTTGCTTCCTGTTCCTGGCACGCTTAGTTTTCAAGTTGGCTTAAGCCTCCTTAGAAGGTAACTTTTTTTTTTTCACCATTCCATTTCCAGTCCTACCCTTAAATGCTTAAGCTTTGTGTCATTTTCAGGGTGAAATTTTTTGGCCTCATATTTCTTGACTCATAAGGTTGCAGTTGACCCCAGTATTTGTTTTCATCAGTACTTATACAAAACATTCAATTCTGATATGTTCATATTTGGACCAAATGGAAAGCACAGCCCTACCCATCACATGTTGGTACTTACTTTAGATGACTAAGCTCTGACACAGCAACTCTGCACACAAACATTGTATTTTCTTTACTTTGTGGTAAGGGTATGTGGCTTAGTAATCAGTTTGATTTATGATATTGTACTGACATGAAAATCCACAACTATTACTTTTTTGTCCTCTTAATTTTATGTTGAGGGAATGTGACTTTGCTACCATCACAGCTTGTGATACTGCCCTGAAATTCCTAATTTGCATAATGACAGTCAACAATTAGTCTTTATTCCCCTTATCAATAAGGATTTTTCCGGATGTGGAATCACTAGTTGGCAGCATGCTGCAGATGATGAACTGTAATGACTATCCATACCCAGTGCAAAGAAGGTGAAATTCACACACATGCAGAGCCTAAGAAAGTTAGCTTTGTGTGGAGAATAGAATCCTGTACCCTGCTGCTATTCCAGTCCCTTTGATATAAGTAATCCAACCTTCATGATACAAACTGTTCTGATCCAAACAGTGCCATAAATTCAGCCGTGGGCTTTGGTTTCCAAAGTTTAGAAAACTAGTATCAGACTGAAACAAAAAAGCACTTACATGTATGACATGGCTGATGACCTCAGCTGGCCTCTTGATATTGTAAGTGCATTTTTTCACCCATAATTAAATACAGGCTCAAAATGGAGGGTGCATTTACTTGCCCCTTCAGTTGCATTCAGTTAGACACTTAATTACATATCTCTTATTCATATCTTAAAAAAACACACTCAATCCTGTAAATTGGGCACCTAGCTAGTCTATGCAGCCATGTATTACTTTCAGTGCTACCTTCTTTCTTCCTCCTCCACTACCTTCACTTGTTTGTCACATCCACTTGTGCCTTATATTAACTTAGACCCTGATCCTGTAAACATATATGTACGTGAATAATGTGTGTGTTTGCAGGACTGAGGCCTTACTATGTTCATAGAAGCTATGTATTTATTGTGATCGTATCAGTACAAAGTTCTGAATTTTGTCTCCCCACTGACTTAGGGTCTGATTTTTGCTGATGGCCTGTATTATTATGGGCACATTTCTCACAAATAACTGGGCCTGCATTGAGGTACTGTGTGCAACTTTTAGACCACATCTAATGATCTGATTTAAAAGTGCAAAGATGTAGACACAAAACACAAAACTGCAGGCATGATTATTTATGGGCTCACACCTGCACCTGCTAGGAGTGAGGCTGGCTTGAGGCCCAATTTAAAATCAAACTTCTAAAAGAGAGAAACAGCAGAATCACCCAAACAAATGAAACTGGCATCTCGCCCTGAAATTGCATGACTTTTAAACTATGGAAAAAATGAGGCCTGCAGGAATTGATGCTGATGTCTATTTAATCACGTGGCAAATGATCTTCAGCAATACTGAACTTCTGCTTGCAGGTTAGGGCCGTACTTTGAATGTCTGCTTCAAACCGTTTTATAGAGAGTATGTCTGGGCATTTAACAGAGGTGTTGGTTTGTTTATTTAAGTATCAGACAGAAACCACCACAGAAAGTTACTCTTATACTATAGTAACCAGTGAGACGATTTGAAGTTGAGAGGAAAAATTCCATCTAGAAACGAGCCATTGCAGAGGCTCTGTATTTGGAGTTTGTATTTAATCTATGTTCAAGAGCAGTAAAATAGTTCAAACACTTTATTTCTTTATACATATATTTTTATGACTATGTATTCAAAGAAAGAAATCCAGTGTGCGAAACAAGTAGGAGAATTCATGAAGCCTGAGGAAGTAGTGATCCCTGGAGACCTTTTACTTCACCCAATATCCATTCCTAACACTTCTCCCCAAATACAAATTCTAGTTGTAAGACTGTACTGTGATACCATAGCTGGCAGCACCTTAGCATTCCAGGCAAATGCTAACATTAGGAGACAGTCACAATGCCTGCCACAAGGCTGGAGGAGGTTCCAGCTGCTGTAATAAATTAATCAATTATAACAAGGATCGGCAACCTTTGGCACGCAGCCTGCCAGGGGAAACCTCCTAGCGGGCCGGACTGGTTTGTTTACCTGCCGCATCCTCAGGTTCGGCTGATCGTGGCTCCCACTGGTCAGGGTTCACCGCTCCAGGCCAATGGGGGTGGCGGGAAGCCCCGGCCAGCACATCTCTCAGCCTGCGCCGCTTCCTGCAGCCTCCATTGGCCTGGAGCGGTGAACCGCGGCCAGTGGGAGCCATGATCGGCCGAACCTGCGGACGCGGCAGGTAAAGAAATCAGCCAAAGGTTGCTGATCCCTGGATTATAAGGCCAGTAGGGACCACTGTGATTATCTAGTTGGACCTCCTGCATAACATAGGCCATCGAACTTCTTTGAATTAGTTCCTGCTTGGACTAGAGCACATCTTGTAAGGAAACATCCATCTTGATTTAAAAATTGCCAGTGATGGAGAATCCACCACAGCCCTTGGTAAATTGTTCCACTGTCCAGCTCCAACTTCCAACCATTGGATCTTGTTATACCTTTGTCTGCTAGACTGAAGAGTCCTCTATCTCAAATTCTGGTTCCCCATGTAAGTACTTATAGATTGTGTGATCAATCACCCCTTAACCTTCTCTTTGATACAACACATAGAGTGACCTCCAGGAGGTCAATCGTTATAAGGCCTGTTTTCCAATTCTTTAAATAATTCTTATGGCTCTTCTTGGAACCTTCTCCAGTTTTTCAACATTCCTCTTGAACTGTGGACACCAGAACTGGACACTGTATTCCAGTAGCAGTTGCACCAGAACCAAATACTGAGGTAAAATAATCTCGCTACTCTGACTTGAGATTCCCTTGTTTATACATCCAAGAATTGCATTAACTCTTTTAGCCACAGCTCAGCTGATTATCTACCATGACATCTCACAGATAGAGGGCTTTGGAGGTTCCCAGGTTGATCCCTAGTGCATTGATCAAGATGGTGGCCATCACATAAGCACTGAAAAATGTTATCTTCTAAAAAATACATGGGGCAGTTAATTTCACAGATATTTCTGCCAAAGTACACAGTAGTTTAGTAAAGGAAAGTCTTGCAACTCTCCTATCAGATGAGTTATAGAAAACCAGAGGGCACTACCATTTAATGTTTCTGCAACTATTACAACAAATCTCCTAGGTCTTTGTAGAAGAATCCAGTTGTTTTTAACACTAGTAAGGCCTTGCATATTTTGAATAAAGCTCTGAATAATAATCTGATTACTCCTGGGCAAATATACATATGACTTGACCTGAAATTTCAAATCAACTTAAAAAAAATTTGCAATGAGCCTGACTCTCAAATTTTGGGTACAGATTCAGATCTGAACTTTTCCAAAGTTTGCATAGAGAAGTTAATTTTGAAAAAATAAATATTGAAAGTTGATTTCTCATGAATTGTTCTATGGCTGCTAACTTTCCTCATAAAAACAAACAGAAATCCCCAAACCAAGATTGTTTTCTGCATGTCTTTTACCTTAGAAATTCATGTCTTGCCTTAAAAGACTCTATGATGACTTAAATTGCATCACAAGAGGCAAGAAACTAAAAGCTGAACAGTTGATGGGAGAAGATATTTTCAGTCAGGGTGTCTGTGTTTGTCCACACTGAGTTTGTGTGTGTGTGTGTGTTTTTTTGCACTGGTCTGAAAAGTAACTTGCATTTGAAATGAGGATAAGCCACAACAGTGCAAGTAAGGGCTTGTTTATACGGGGAAGATATTCCTGAATAAGGTAGGGTATGGATTTAAAGTGCTATAACTGTTCTTGAATAATTTCTTATGCAGTCACTCTTCTTCTGGAATAAGAGTAACTTTTTCCAGTTTAGCTTAATCCACTATCAAAATGTCTGGACTAAGACTGTCCACTTCCAAAGTGGATTCTGAATGGAATAAGTGTGTCCACATTTGGAGCTATTCCATAATAGCTATTGAGGAATAGTTTATTCTGCAATAACTTTCAGTCAATGTAGATAAGCCTTAACTATTTACAGTAGGGTAGTATGTTTACATTAGAATTTTGCACTGCTGCAGCTGCACACAATGCAAACAACTGCTTACCTGCAGTGTAGACAAGACCTAAAACTCTTTATTTGTATTTGTTTTTGTTAGTTCCTAATTAACTCTAATACCGAGGGATGTGCTGGCCGCTGCTTCTATTGGTCTGGAGCGGCTAACCGCGGCCAGTGAGAGCCGTGATCGGCCAAACCTGTGGACGCGGCAGGTAAACAAACCTTCCCGGCCCACCAGGGGGCTTACCCTGGTGGGCCGCATACCAAAGGTTGCTGATCCCTGGATTATAAGGCCAGTAGGGACCACTGTGATCTTCTGGTTGGACCTCCTGCATAACATAGGCCTTAGAACTTCTTTGAATTAGTTCCTGATTGGACTAGAGCACATCTTGTAAGGAAACATCCATCTTGATTTAAAAATTGCCAGTGATGGAGAATCCACCACAGCCCTTGGTATATTGTTCCAGTGGTTAATTACCCTATCAAAATTTTGCTCCTCATTTCTAGTGTAACCCCACTGTCCAGCTCCAACTTCCAACCATTGGATCTTGTTATACCTTTGTCTGCTACACTGAAGAATCCTCTATCATCAAATTCTGGTTCCCCATGTAAGTACTTATAGACTGTGTGATCAATCACCCCTTAATCTTCTCTTCGATACAAAACATAGAGTGACCTCCAGGAGGTCAATCGCTATAAGGCCTGTTTTCCCAATTCTTTAAATAATTCTTATGGCTCTTCTTTGAACTTTCTCCAGGTTTTCAACATTCCTCTTGAATTGTGGACACCAGAACTGGATGCTGTATTCCAGTAGCAGTTGCACCAGAACCAAATACTGAGGTAAAATAATCTCGCTACTCTGATTTGAGATTCCCTTGTTTATACATCCAAGAATTGCATTAACTCTTTTAGCCACAGTTCAGCTGATTATCCACCATGACATCTCACAGCTAGAGGGCTCTGGAGGTTCCCAGGTTGATTTATTCAGAAGCTTAAACTACTGTCATTAACTTTTATGCTTTTTGTCATCCTGATAAACCAACAGCAAGATTATTATTATTTTATTTTTTTTGGATGCTGAAATGCTAGATTGCTCAACAGCTCAGCACTAACTCCTGGCAAGCAACCCTTTAAGAGATCAAATATTAGGGACTTTTACAACGATATGATGTAACCTTCAACTCCCTTATTGTAAGTGTTGTGTTGCAACCTTTGCCTATTTTTAATAGTAAAGCTGTAATGTTTAGAATAGAGAGTTTTTACTGCAATCTTAGCACACTAGCCTTACACTTCAATAAATATTTCATAACTTTACCAGTGGAGAACTCTATGTTCAGTGACTTAATCAGGGGCTTCAGTTTCCAGTTCCTACTTTTATTTTTAGCTAGCTTTGTCAAGTGGAAAGTTTTCCTTTGCTCTGCAGTTGAAAGCAGCCTCATGCTTAGTTCTGTAGCTGCTCTGATAGCAAACAAAGTCCTCACTTCTACAGCCACAGAGAACATCTCCATCTAGAGCTAGGTGTTGATTCCTTCAGCTCTTTGCCTGGGACAGAGACAGAGCAGTGTGAAGCAAAGGTAGCTTCATGCTACCTCTGTGCTTCTCATTCTCTTTTTTACCATAATCTTCTGTTTTCTCATGGGGCAAATTCTGACTCCTCCTCTACAGCCAAGGATAATTGTTCATAGACAAACCAGCGCTGTTCTGCTTTGTGGGAAAGGAGGCAGTTTTGGTAGACATTGCCCAGGGAGACTGTACCCTCTTCATGTCCTCAAGCCCCCACCGGGGAGGGGAGATCACTGCATTCCAGCGTGAGTGGGGCAGGAGCAGGTCTGGTGGGTCTGTGGCTATGCCAATACAAATGTGGCCCAATGAAATGCTCTCTTATGGAATCTGTGGACAGAGCTTGAAAGCTTAGCTCTAAAAGAAGTGTAAACAGCTCCTCTTCATCCCCACGGGGTGTTTGTTCTGAAGCCTAATGAAGAATGTTTGAATGTCAGTGTTGTTAACTAGTTCACTGTGAGTGGAAATATCCCAGGGATTTGCGGATCCAGGGTGGGTGGACAGTATAGAAACATGAGATGGAAAAATACTTATTTTAAAGGTAATCCACTTCCTTCCTACTGCAGGAAGGAGAAAGGGGGCAGGAAGCATGAGGGCTGAGGGAGACGCTATTAAAGGAGGGAAGAAAAGGAAAGTGTAATGACAGCAGTTGCTTAGGGATGGAGTACTGCAAAGATGTGCTTCCCCAAGCCAGGGCAGGGAGTGGCGGAGAAACTGTCCCTCTGGCTTTAGCAGCTGAGGGGAAGTTCCACTCACACATGCTACCCCTTATTTTAACCCCTTCTCATCATTTGTACTTGCTGGGCTGATGGCAAGGCTCAGGCCTCTCTTAGGTCCCTACCTCAGCAGCTTTAGCTTGCTGAGTTAAAGCCAAGGCAAGGCGCACAGGTCTTTATGAGGGGTCTCTGAGCTCACTGGCTCTGCACATCTGCTTTTTGGGTTCATGTCAAGGCCCATGCCTCTGCGAGGTTACTGGTGCAGCATCTCTAGCTTACTGCTTTTAGGTGTAGGGCCAGACTTTTATGAGCTCACTAGGTCAGCTCCTTTAGCTGACTGGGGCTATATCTTGGCAGAGACTCTCTGAGGTTACATATGCAGTACCATTAGTTTGCAAAGCTCATGTCAAGGTTTGGGCCTCCGGGAGACCTCTGGTTCAGCATCACTAGCTTGCTGAGATGATGCCAAGGCACAAGCTTCGTGAGGTAACTTGCTCAGCAGCGCATGGTGTCTTTACACAGTCTGATGAACTCGAAACCAGAAAACCTGCTATCATTATCAACTTCTGGTTTGGTGTCATTTCATCCTCTTGGGATACAGGTCAAAGAACATTTTGGATCTTAGGGGAAAATCATTTTCTGTGTCCATATAACTGAACTGGTGTCAGTAGCTAAAGAGTGTGCAGGCAGTTAATATTACTAGTTACTGGTTTGTCATCCGAGTCACAGTTAGGGTGACCAGATGTCCCGATTTTATAGGGACAGTCCCGATTTTTGGATCTTTTTCTTATATAGGCTCCTATTTACCCCCCACCCCCGTCCCGATTTTTCACATTTGCTGTCTGGTCACCCTAGTCCCAGTTAAACTTGACTAACTGAAGGGCGCGGTTAGGGAGTGTTTGAAGAACCTGTATTTGACAAACTGTTTTGGAGCCTGAGCTGAAGTTTGCGAAAGAATTAGAATCTCAATCAAAACTGATTTCAGGTGGGTTCTGTGTAAATCATTCACAAACTTAGATAAAAGCAGACAAAAGTGGGCTTAGGACAAGTTCCTGCCCTGTACAAGTGAGTGAAGATACTGTGGAGACACAATATTAAGATATTAATAATTCTTGGATTCATTTGATTTTTCATGCTTGTTTTTTTCAGTAATTGCCCCTTCCTCTGACAGCGATTTCCATAAAATTATTTTGCCTTCTTAACTTCATGTGCTTACTGTTTTATTTGAAGGGTTGCTCAGAGGCTGCTGGGCAGCTGGTGGGTTTTTTAAAATATGTGAGACTATTTTAATATTTTCTGGAGAAAAATTAATGTAATAATAATATAACTCTTTGGCCTGACCTTGCTAAGGTGGCAAGAACTGCTAGTGATGATGGCTCTACTGAGTTATTTGTTAATGGCTGCACTTTGATTGCTTTAAAAAAAAGGGGGGGGGCGAGGGGAAGCCACACCAGCACTCCAGTTTCTGCTAAACAACGGAGCTGCTTTTGTGATGGAAAGACTCACAAGTTTAAGGAAGGAAAATGTACTGTATATGGACCTCTGTGCCATGTGGTGGCTTTCATGGATGACTCAATACATGCAACTGACCTGGTTCAGGATTATATGATGGGTCAGAATTCAGTGCACCAGTGGTTACTGTTCAAAAGTGTCTTCTTGAACTGCTTTCATAGAACAGTGTTATTGAAACGAGGGTAAAGGCAGCAAACACCAGTAGAATGAAATAGCCATAGTGTGTTGTTCAGCATAGTCCAAGGGTTATAATTTAGGAGTAGTGGTATGGAATTTAAATAAAATTAGGTTGAAAATGAGGACAAGTTTCTGATCAGTGAGGTCTATTTAACTGTGAGATAATCTTTCAAAAGAAATGAGGGAAGGTCCATTACTTGACTCACTTAAAACTGGCCTGGGCAATGAATTGGAGAGTACCATGCAGTTTAGGGTATTGGCGATGGTATGGATTCAGAGTCTTTCCCAGCTGTGATTCTATGATTATAAATGTATAAAGACCTGTATATGGACTTACTCATAGCTGAGTAGCTCCCTCAATGTTTAGTAAGTTTTGTCTGGTTAGATGTTTATATATATTTTAATTGATTACATGTTTAATAAAATGAGGGCAGAGGAAAACCTATGAACTTTCTGAGTTCATATCCTGTATATGGAAAAGCTAGGCTGTATTTTGAACCTTCCAATCCTGACAAAGTCCCTTTAAGAGAAAGTAGAATTTTGCCTGCACTGTCAACAATGCATGTGTTTGTTTAAGGAACCCACCATACCTACCTTCCTGATACAGAAGACAAGAAGTGTTGAGTCTAGGACACTGGGGGAATTGGGAATTGTTCAAAAACAGTTAATCCTTATGTAAAGATTGTCCCTGTTAGACTGCCAGAGTCTAGGCAGCCTGCTAAGTGGTAGTAACATAAAGATGGAGATTTGGGGGCTGATCCTTATTTCAGCAAGAGATGTGGGTTCTCAGCACCTCTCAGCAAATGACATGAGCGAATAGGGGACGTGTTTTTAATGCAGAAGTGGTTTCTCTGTTGGATTCATACCTCTTCCTCCTCTACCCTACAAGTGCATCGTTCCCTTTCACTTTGCCAACACCATCCTGTTCCATGGTGAAACCCTTAAGTTAAATGAGAGAATCACATTTTGCCTGATTCATCTGTGACCTTACATTAAATCAGTGACACTCAGACTGAGGCTTGGGATCCGCAAGTGGCTCTTTAATGTGTCTCCTGCAGCTCTTTGCAGCACATGATATTAACACACTGTGTGATTTTAATTATTAACCAATCTAAGTTATTAACCAATTAGGATGCTTTTACTATGTTATTAACCAGTTGTAGAATACTTGTGAGAATAATATATATAAAAATAATAAATGAAACAATAAATTCACACTCTTTTGGGCAATGTTGTTCACAAATTTGGCTCCTGAACCACTGAGGTGTGAGTATCACTGCATTAGAACCATCTTCAACATGAAATCCGTTTTAAGGATGGGGATTTGTTCCCTAATTGTTCAGTATAGATGGCTTTATCTTTAGCAGGGCATCATCCTGGGATCATCTATCACACAACAGTGATTCTGTTTGCTATTGATTTGTACATTTGCATGTTCACTGTAAGTTCATGGGTGTTACCCTTTGTTAGCTAAAATTCACATTAATTAGTAACACAGCAGGGGCCAGATCCTCAGCTGACATAAATGGGCACTGTTCTATTGATTGCCAAGGTACCTGGTCCTTACTGGACTGGACAAATCTGTTCTCTTTGTGATCCACAGCATAATGAAAGCTTGGAAAGAAAAACTAGGTTTTAAAATGCTGACTCCCAGGGAGTTACATTAGGATGCATCTGGCCTCTGATTTTTATGTCACAATTTATAAGCCGTTTACCACCAGGATTGGGCTTTTTTGCTGTCTACCCATGAAACGTATGAAACAGACTTTTTTCTTCCAGAGAATGAAAACTTTTTTTGTGTGATTTCATAATACACAGGGAGCTAACCTTGTTATTTATGTCAGAGAATAAATGCCAAGAAGGAGAAAGGCAGGAGGACAGAAAATGGCATAGCTTTGTTCCTTCATCCCCAAACACAGAAAATGTTCAAAACATTTCTATTCTATATGAGACCTACCATTAGAAAATCTCAATTTGCATGGGGCAAATTATACTGACACAGAGGGTTTATATAGTTTGCTTACTTTTAATAAATGTGTATGTTATATGGTTACTGACTGTGTATCACATGACACACATTAGACATGAAATACAGGACTCCTTCATAAAGGAACACACACATTGGTGTGTAATGTGAATTCCTCTCACTTTTAAGGGCATATTCCCCCCCCACACACATACACACATTTTCCCTTTAGCATTAACATCAGTCACATGTCTAGCATATGAATCAAGAGAACAGTCACAATGCCGTGAACACATATGCCTGAACTGATGAAAAGCTACATGCTGAGAAAGAGAGAGTAGTTATAAAAGCAAGTTAAGCTGGAATGTGTCAGATTTGGCAATTCTGTAACTCTGTTGACATTTGCATACTACTTTGTGAGGGCAGCAAAAAGTAGCTGCTGGTTTCATAATGAACAAAGATCTGTGTAAACTGTAGCTGTGAGAATGCAGCTAGTTCTGTTATAGCAAAAATCAATCTTTCCCCTTCCTCTATTAAAACTGCATGTGAAATGTCGTGATAGTTTAAACCCTAACCATAGTACAATTACAGGTTCTTTTCTTCTTTTTCTTTTTTTACTCCAGTGTGCTTCCTTAGCAAAATTAATATTGCGGAGTCTTTCTACTGGTAGACATTTATATTGGATCATGGTATCGGAGCACCTTACAAGTTATTAAATATTAAGGGCCAAATTCTGCACTTAAACACTGTGCAACCCCATTGATCTCAGTCACTGCAGAATTTAGTCGTATGTCTTTGGAATAACAGTGCAAAATGTCTTTTTAAAAATTAAGTGGGCCCTTAATGTTAGATGGAGTGAGACTTTGCTGTTACTAGTCTCATATACGCTAAATACTTTTGAAAGGTGCTGAACTATTATTATTTGTATGAGGTTAATAGCTGGAAACCCTATCTGAGTTCAGGGCCCTATTGTGGAAGGCATTGTACAGACACTAAGCGATAACCCCAGAGAGCTTACATTCAAGATGGACAAAGGAAGCTTTATTATCTCCATTTTACAGATGGGGAGCTGAGGCACATAGCTGAATTGCCTTACCCAAGGTCACAGGAAGACTGTGACAGAGATAGAAATAGAATAATAATAGCCGCTTTGGCTTCTTACTCAATGAAGTCAATGGGAGTTTTGCCTGAGTAAGGAAGACTGGACAGGGCCCTGCACCACCTCACTCATTTATAAAGTGGCACTTCATAGATGGAGGTGGCATATTCAGCTTGAGGAAGGAGCTCACTGAACCACTGTATGACAGCCTGCCTGTCTCTGGAGCAGAGATGACAGGCTTTGGAAGGATCTGCATTCAGGTCTTCACATCTGGAAGGACAGTTGGGTCAGACCTTTAGGAATGGAGAGAATTTATTGGAACTTAGCAGTCATTCCTTTGGCTGTGGGAAAAGAGTAGAAGTTTTCTACATGGTTTGTTCTCCAGTCACATAGAAGACCCTTTTTAAATGGTCTTTGCATATATTATATAGGGTTATGGCCTGCGATCTATGTCACATCCACCAATATGACAATGCAAATGGTTGGGTTCTCATAGACTTCAAGGTCAGAATGATCATCTAATCTGCAGGCCACAGAACCTCACCCACCCACTCCTGTAATAGACCCCTAACCTCTGGCTGAGTTACTGAAGTCCTCATATCATGATATAAAGATGTCAGCTTACAGAGAATCCACCATTTACACTAGTTTAAACCTACAAGTGACCCAGGCCCCATGCTTCAGAGGAAGGCAAAAAAAACCCCAGGGTCTCTGCCAATCTGGGGGGAAGACCTGGGGGGAAGATTCCTTCCCAACCCCAGATATGGTGATCAGTTAGACTCTGAGCATGTGGGCAAGACCCACCAGCGAAACACCTGGGAAGGAATTCTCTATAGTAACTCAGAGCCCTCCCCATCTAGTGTCCCATTACCAGATGTTGGAGCTATTTGCTGTTAGCAGCTGCAGATCAGCTACATGTCATTATAGTCAATCCCACCATACCATCCCCTCCATAAACTTAACAAGCTCAGTCTTGAAGCCAGTTAAGTTTTTGCCCCCAGTGCTCCCCTTGAAAAGCTGTTCCAGAATATCACCCCTCTGATGGTTAGAAACTTTGCCTAATTTCAAGCCTGAACTTGTTGATGGCCAGTTTATAGCTATTGGTTCTTGTGTCCACATTGGTGCTTAACTTGAATAACTTTTCTCCCTCCCTCTGATGTATTTATAGAGAGCAGTCATATCTCCCCTCAGCCTTCTTTTGGTTAGCTAAACAAACCAAATTATTTGAGTCTCCTCTCATAAGACAGGTTTTCCATTCCTCGGATCAGCCTAGTAGCCCTTCTCTGCACCTGTTCCAGTTTGACTTCATCTTTCTGAAACATGGGAGACCAGAATTGCACACAGTATTCCAGATGAGGTCTCACCAGTCCCTTGTTAATGGTACTAACATTTCCCTATCTCTACTGGAAATACCTCGCCTGATGCACCCCAGGACTGCATTAGCCTTTTTCACAGCCGCATCACGTTGGCAGCTCATAGTCATCCTGTGATCAACCAATCATCCAGGTCTTTCTACTCCTGTCACTTCCAACTGATAAATCCCCAGTTTATTGCAGAAAATCTGGTTGTTAGTTCCTAAATGCATGACCTTGCACTTTGCACTATTAAATTTTAATCCCATTTCTATTACTGCAGTTTACAAGGTCATCCAGATCTTCTTGTAAGATATTCCAGTCCTCCTCCATATTGAAAGTACCTCCCAACTTTGTGTCATCTGCAAATTTTATTAGCGCACTCCCACTTTTTGTGCCAGGAGCAGTGATAAAAATGTTAAATAAGAATGGTCCTAAACCTGATCTCTGAGGAACTCCACTAGTAACCTCCCTCTAGCCTGACAGTTCATTTTTCAGTGTGACCCGTTGTAGTTGCCCCTTTAACCAGTTTCTTGTCCACCTTTTAGTTCTCATATTAATCCCTATCTTCTCAAATTTAATTAATAATTTCCCAAGTGGAACTGTATCAAATGCCTTCCTGAAATCCAGGAAGATTAGATCTACTGCATTCCTTTGTCTAAAAAATCAGTTATCTTCTCAAAGAAGGAGATCAGGTTGGTCTGGAACAATATACTTTTTGTAAAACCATCTTGTATTTTATCCCAATTACCATTCACTTTTATGTCCTTAACTAGTTTCTCTTTCAAAATTTGTTCCAAGAACTTGCACACAATTGAGGTCAAACTAACAGGCCTGTAGTTTCCTGGATCACTTTTTTCCCCTTTTTTAAAAATAGGAACTATATTAGCAATTCTCCATTCATAGCGTATGACCCCTGAGTTTACAGATGCATTAAAAATCCTTGCTATTGGGCTTGCACTTTCATGTGCTAGTTCCTTTAATATTCTTGGATGGAGCTTACCTGGGGCCCCCGATTTAGTCCCGCTAAACTGTTTGAGTTTGACTTTCACCTCTGATGTGGTAATTTCTACCTCCATATCCTCATTCCCATTAGCCACCCTGCCATTGCCCCTAAGCTCTTCATTAGCCTCATTAAAAACAGGCAAAGCATTTGTTTAGGTGTTGGGCCGTGCCTAGTTAATCTTTTATCTCCACACCATCCTCAGTGCTTAGCGGTCCCACTTCTTCTTTCCTAGTTTTCTTCTTATTTGTATGGCTTAGAACGTTTTACTATTGGTTTTAATTCCCTTTGCAAGGTCCCACTCTGCTTGGCTTTTGCCAGTTTCCACTTTATCCCAGCACTTTCTGGCAAGAGGTTGCTTTCCTTGCTGATCCCTCCCATCTTCCATTCCTTATAGGCTTGCTGCTTTCTCTTAATCATCTGTTTGAGATGTTTGCTCATCCAGCTTGGTCTGCGGCTCTTCCCTATGAATTTTTTTTTCTTGCTTGGGATGCAGGCTTCAGATAGTTTCTGCAACTTTGATGTAAAGTAATTCCAAGCCTCCTCCACATTCAGATCCTTGAGTTCTTTGATCCAGTCCACTCCCCTCACTAATTTCCTTAATTTATTAAAGCTAGCTCTTTTGAAATCAAGGACCCTAGTTGCAGATCGATTTTTGTTTATCCTTCCATTTAGTTTAAATTGAATGAGTTCCTGATTACTTGAACCAAGGTTGTCCTCTACAAACAGTTCTTCTATGAGGTCCTCACTACTCACTAATACCAAATCTAAAATAGCATCACCTCTTGTTGGTTCAGCAACTATTTGATGAAGAAATCTGCCAGCTATCACATCCAGGAAAATGTAGGCCCTACTGTTAGTAGTAGCACTTTGTCCTCTGATCTATATCTGGGAAGTTAGTTTCCCATAATCACACAATTACCAGTAGTATTTATTTAATCAAAAACATTAAAGATGTCTCTATCCATCTCCAAATTGGATCCTGGTGATCTGTAACACACCCCAAGTACTGTATCAGGGGGACCTCTAGTAGCTTTCTTCCCCAAAGTGATTTTGGCCTAAACAGACTGTCTTATCCATTCCATCACTTCTAATTTCTTTACAGTCCAACTCATCAATATACAATGCTACTCCACCACCTTTTCCTTTATTTCTGTCTTTCCTGAATAGCACATACCCGTCAATACCTGTACTCTAGTCAGGATTACAATTCCACCATGTTTCTGTTTACCCTAATATCTGGTTTCACTTCCTGCACCAGTAGTTCTAGTTCCTCCATTTTGTTAGTCGGGCTCCTTGCATTGGTGTACAATCATCTTAATTGTGGGCGAAGCCAAGCAGCCACATTCTTTGCCCGACTGGGAACAGTCATTCTATTGCCAATCTGACTGGTATCGGCACTATTTCTTCCCCTTAATATCCATTCTCCTACCCCCTACTGTTCCTTTCTTACTTGATTTTCCTCCCTCTCAATGTTAAAATCAGGTGTGCAGATCACATGAGCATCCCCCTAGAGAGCCTAGTTTAAAGCTCTTTTAATCAGTTGTGCTAACCTCCATCCCAGAAGTCTATTTCCCTCCCTACTCAGGTGGAGTCCATCCCATGGGAACAGCACTCAGGGTTAAAGTCATAGAAGAGGCATGTTAACGTGGGCAGTTTAAATCTTGTGTACTCTGTGTTCCTACTGATGTAAGATGTTTTTTGTTGAATTTGGAAAATAGAAAAAGGAGGTTGGGCATTTAACCACAAAACTTATATGAACAGTAACCTGTTAGGCTTCCGCTCTAAATGATAGTGCTGTGTTTAGGAAATGCATATTGAAAATGAACCTTTATGAACTGAAAGTGAGATTAGGGCTGAAACACCCTATAATCAAAAGCATAAGAGTGGCACAGAGAGGAAAATATGATCATAGACAATGACATGGCTGTAAAGGAAATAATACATTGATGCCTCCTGCTCCCCACCCACCCTCATCCTAGAAACCTAGGCCAAAAGCAAGTCATTTCTAGATCTACAATGTAGTACATTATATTCTCTAGGGGCCTGACTCAAATCCCACTGAAAATTTTGGGTGCCTTTCCATTGACTTTATTGGGCTTTGTCTTAGCCCCTAGAAACTGTATTTCTGATCAAGCTATACGTTCCTTTGTTAGCTGATAAGACAGCTACAAACTGCAGCCTGAATTCAGCAGACCCCATATGTAGGCCTGCAATAGTGGTGGTGAGTACGGCGTTTCCCCTCTTTCCCTTGTATGGGCCATGGAAAGGCTAGAAAGAAGGGCAGTCCTTGTGCATGATTTAGCCCTCAAAGTTCATGGTGCATCATATGGCCATTGACAGATGAGGTTCTGACCAGCTAGTCCAAGACATTTGGAAGAACAAGTTTGAGAGCTTTTCCACTGTGTTTTGTTTTAAAGAGCACTTTATAAAACTACCTATTCTGCTTTTACAGCAGGTTGAATCCAGTGCAATGAGAGCAGAATTTGGCTCATATTTTTGTAACTACTCAAACAAGGGAAATGTCTCTTTCAAAAGCACTTGATCATATTGTTTCCTCCATTTTTTTTCCTTTAGAGAAAGGCAAGCTTAAGCATGACTGGCATGTTATGGCCTACTATCTTATTGGGGGGAGGGGGAGAAGAGAAGAAAACAAATGACTCATGGTATTTGCAAAGTGGCTCTTATTCCATACCAGGTGGTGCTGGGAATGTTTTTCAACGTGAGTGGGAGTTATGTACCCTGCACACATGTACCAGTTTGGGGATAGGTTGTAGTGGCTTTTCTACAGAGCCTGGAGTTATTCTGGAATAAGTGTGTCCATAATTGCACTTTAAAATTCACACTTTATCTTAATCCAAATTATCAAATGACAGCTTGAGTTAAAGACTCTTGAAAATATTGTGTTCATCCTTCATCTGGAGAAGTTACATAAATTCTTGTAACTTGAATCAGACGTATGTACTGTACTCTCTAGCAGTAAAGGGGGAAGAGTGTCAGCACAAGGCTGTTTGAGGAAGGGCATAGAGCCTTATGCAACATGTTCTGTACAGGGCTAAACATCACCACAAAGAGTGATTGCCTCATTCTCCTCCCGTAAGAGCTGTACACTGAGGTACCTCAACTCTTTTCAATGGACTTACTTCCAGTTTACACTGGTTCGAGAAGAGAATCAGGTCTGTGACTTCAGAAGGTATTTCCACAAAGGACTAGAAGACAGCTAATCAAGATATTTAGGAATTAATAGAAATTAAATTATGCACACCATTTTTCTTCTGTTTAAGATGTTTTAATAAAGATTTGTTTTTTCCTCCCTCTCACTGTACAACACATTTCAATGTACATCAAGCTCAGATAAAAAATAAAGCTTTCTTACAAATTACATTTTTCCAGTGAATCTTTTTTTGGCAGTAAAAAATAGCTGCTACATAAATCCCTCCTGATCTCTGAAAAAGGAGCCACATTTCCAAAAATAGAATTCATATTTTAATCAGATGGGATAAACCAGGGGAAAAAAAAAAAGGCTTGTATATAAATTGTTTTTAAAAGGACATGCATAGAAGTGAAAAAACATGCACCATTCATCCATGTTAATGTTTTCATTTTCAGTTAGGAGAAACAGGCCCTTTATGCCCCAGACTACATTAGTTTCTTGTCAAAATGCCAAAATGAACAAAGTTTGCCAGCTACAGTTATGGCAAAATATTCAACCAATACCATCCATCTAACTTGCATATTACAGGCCTACAGTATAATCATGTACTAGGCATTTTACAGACTTCCTCAAACTGCAAAATGTTCTAGGGCCTATTCAAACATGAAACAAATGTTTACATTCTTCCTATTTCAAACGCACATACAATTAGTTTAAATTACATTATACAGTATCTGTTAAATAGGAACATTAAAGAACTTCAAGAAGCAGCATATAAATATATACAAACTGACTTGAAATGGTGTGATTTTTTCACTCTCCCTTGAAAGGAAAAAATAATTGCTACACCTAGTTTTGAAACGTAAAACAAAAATGTTTCTGTACCTAACATGTTTGTGTAATAAAATGTACGAGACAAATTTCTCTCTCTGCTTTAAAATAAAGGTTACATAGGTTATTTTTAAAAATGCATATCATGATGTAAGTAACGTGGTTGTTAGAATTCTAGCTCAAAACTTGATGTATTACTGGTCACTCTCCAACCTTTGGTATCAAAAACAACCCATAATTATATGGCAGTGTAAAAAGCCAAAACATTTAACCCTAGAGCATTTTCACGTCTTCAGGTTAGAGCTAGGCACTGTGCCATCCGCCACACTGCTCCAAAGAACTTGGTGCAGCAATACTTGAAGCCATTGCGTCTGATGAAATAAGGCCACTTCTTCCTTCAGCTTTCCCCGATTACAAAACCAGTTCAAGGTCCTTATTTCTTAACAGTTGCACCAATGTGAACAGTCAAAAGACTGACTGCAGATGGGTCCTAGTCACAGTTCAAAATCTTGCAATCTTTGCCAGTTTTGCATGATATTGCAGTGCTCAATCTTCTGTGTCTAGCTGCACTCCCAGCATGGCATGAAGTTCCTCTGCCGTGTACCCCAGCAGGTTCTGTAGGTCACATACAAACCGGTACACGTAGCGTTTCCCTGACGTCTTGTGGATGATGTTCTTGTCATAATAATAGCGCAGGCCTCGGCTTAGTTTCTCATAGTTCATTTTTGGCTTGTTTTTCCTCCTTCCCCACCGTCGTGCCACCTTCAGCCCCAAAGGGGGAGGAAAAAAGGCAAAAACAAACTAATTAAAGCATACTATCTTGGTTGCTAAATAAGTTTAATTTTTCCATTTACCATCATCTAACCAAGTCATTTTGATGGTTCAAATGCCATCAAATCAATGAGGATACCAGGATGAGTAAGAGCTGAAGCCTTAACAAACAATCTCTGATTGAGTTATTGGCCAGACTTTGATTAAAAGGAATAAGACCTAGGGCCTATGAACGTGACACCAATAGACAGTGGATGGGTGCACGAGGCACCTTGCCACAAAAGGGTTTTAAAAAAAGCTGTTAGTGCAAGAGAAGAGGCTAAGGTGAATTCTTCTCTCTCAAAGAAGAACCACCTCACATATGAGAGTACTGTAAAGTGAAAGTTGAATTATGTGAAGTCACTTAAGACCATATCCATATCCAAAGCTCACTGAAGGCAATGGGAGTCTTTTCATTGACTTCTGTAGGCCTTGGATCAGGCCCCTTAACTGCATCAGAAAGTGATTCCATCATCCATTAGAGGGTTGGAGTTTATTCTCTTAATGACTAGTTTTAATTTCCAAGTTATCACAGCAGTCATTTGATGCATGTCTAAAAACAGACCTTTGAAGGCCTCGGTATTCTGTGCATCTGCCATGTTTCTCTCAATTCCCAGAGGTTTTTATCAATTAAGTTACTTTCTTTAAACAGTTAAGCAATGCTGTAAGTTAAACGTAAAGGCAGCATGCAAAGTAAGGCTATAATACACTAAACTTTTACGTACACCTAGGTACTTGACTGATGCTCTTTAAGTCACCCAGACTGCACAGTAAAGCATTTACAGAGGCAGAGATGCCTGATCTTGTAAACACTTTGCCTTGAGGGGTGCCTTTCACTGATGTAGGATCAGGCCCTAGATTTTTATTAAATCACAATTAGCCACATACCTCATCTGGGTCAGCAAGTTTAAACTCCCATCCATCTCCAGTCCAGCTAATAAATGACTGACAGGATTTGTCTGTTAGTAACTCCAGAAGGAATTGCCACAGTTGTATAGGTCCACTGCCTGTAAAAACCAAGAAGAGTAAAATTATTAACCATAACTAAGGGATATAGTAAGACACATACCATAATCCTAAGATTTATCTGATATAATTTTAAGATGTTTGGCTGAGGCAAAGAACAACGACTGTTTCTGTAACAGGAATCTGCTGAAGGATACATTATAATGAACTTTGTCCACTATTTTAATTCAAAGTAGTTATTCGAACCAAGCTTTGCTTCTCCCCCCACTTCATTCCTTTCTGCTGGCAGCTATATTTAAAACCTTAGGGTCCTAAACTAAAGTCCTTGCCCTGATGAAGCTTTCAGTGATGAGCATTTTGCCTGAGTAAGCACTCTAGGAATGAGTGCTTAGTGGGTGAGTCAGTGCAGGTGAACTCCTTGAACTGAATGAAGGTTTTGTCTGAGTTTCCCTCCTTTTTAGACAGAGGAGGGCTACCAAAAATAGAATGCATTCCAGGTTTTAATACAGTCTGTTTTTTTATTAGAACATTGCATTATTAGTGAAGAAGTCATTCATGAACAAAACGATGAGTAAAGAAGCGTGTACCTCTCAACCTCCCTTTATCAAAAATGGACATACACCCACACAAAGGATCAGAAACGCGAGAACAAGAGATATATTGCGTGACATCACTTGCCTGTAAAGCCTGCTAGAATTGCTGCTGGTATAACTGGTTTCCCTTGCTCTACAGGATCACTTCTTTCTTGAATGTAATCTTTGAAAGACATTGTAGGTTTGTTCAGACATAGAGACTGGCTACAATCATCTTCAAAACTTTCATAAGAGGGCACACGTTGTACATCTACTAAAGATGATTGGCTGTTCCAGGACTGAAGTTGAGAATCTGTGCTTTCATAACTTTCTGTGCCGCTGTCACTGGATTCATGCTCTCTGGGCTTACCTAAAAAATTAAATAATGGTTGTTATTCACTTTTTTCTTAAGTGGTTTATACATACAAAATAGAGTGCACAGAGCATAGAGCCTTAAACTAATAATTAGCAAATGGATAAGCTAAGTCTTACCGGAGTTATCTATCAGCAAGTTCAGATTGTTTGTGAAGTCGTGGGTCATGGAGCAGTAGTTCACATTGACGGTCTCTAACTGAGCTTTGGGGAACATGGAAAATTCTTGATCTGGGCTGAGGAGATTTGGTCCTGCAGAAGTCTGACATAAGTCACTCAGGAGGCTGGCTTTGGGGTAGCTATGCATTTGCATACCATAAGGGGCCTGTTCTGTGTTAAAACCTAAAGTGGGAAGGAGAGGGAGGAAAAAAAAGGAATGGATTAGTTATTCACTACAGTCCTTCTCATAAATGTAATACCTCCATGTAAGCAGAACAAAACCAAGTCAACCCTTCCACTGTAACACAGACATACAGTTATGCCACCAAAAAATATTTTTTAGCTGAAAGCCTATCATTCATACCCAGTCAGGTTATGTGTCTAATCCAAAGTCTACTGAAGTCAGTTGAAGGACTCCAGCTGACTGCACTAGGGTTTGAACCAGGTTCTGTATCACACAACCTGTATCTGCTGTATGATTCACAGATTGCCAGTTGTGCACAGAGCTCTCTGGGGTTTCCCAGAATGACAGAACACATAGAAAGTGCTGGGGAGGCGGCTAGGTGGTCCATAGCAGGATTCCTCTCGTGTTAACTGATCAGCAGATTAAGAGAAATGTGCTGAAAATACAACCTCATACATATAAGCAGTATTTGGGGGTGGGGGTGAGAAAGATGTCAGGAGAGGGCCACTGGTCCGTGCTCTCCCTCCCTATTTACTCCATCTGCCCTCCGAGGCTCTATATTGCATCCACCTTCCTTCTACCAAAAAGGACCAAAATATGACTCCTGCTGGATCCCATCAGTGCTGCTTTTAGATTCAGCCTGGTAGTTGTGGTAATGGCCAGTTTGTACTAAACACTTGATTTTTGGCAATTCGTGTACCAAAAACAAAATCTGGGATTTCATAAATTTTCTGCACAAATCAAGACTTTTGATTAACCACAGCTTTCACATAGTCTTCTTTCCTCCTGGTTTCACTGACTCCAAGGATTTGCCTCAAGAAAATATCTAGTCTGATTATTTTCAGTGTTCAAACCAACTTGCAGAATTACAGTGTGTGATATCACATGCAGCATAAAGCCAAGGAAGTGATTTTAAATGTCAACCAAATCAGGATACCTACTTAATGAGTTGTTATTGACCCAGTGTGGGACTGAGGTAAGATGAGAGTTTTCAACATATTGGTCCAGTCTCTTCTCTTGACTGTCTGAAAACAGAACAAATATTCTTTTTACACATCTGACCAGGACATTATGGGGAACTTCAAAGCGACTGGAGGTATTTTGGACAGTTACATGAAGTTAGTCACCTGACATCAAACTTTCAAAGAAATAACTGCTAGTAGGGAAAATGTCATGCCAATGGAATTCTAATATTTAATCTGTCTAAAAATCTGCAATAAGGCCCTGATCCTGCAAACACTTCAGCAATTGCTTAACTTCATGCACATGTGCAGTCTCATTGAGGTCAAGGGAATTATATGTGTACTTAAAAGTTTGTAGGATCTGGGCATTAGGTAAGTGTTTTACACACAGGACTAGAACAGTGAAGAGACAAAAAGCAAAACCACCAAAATCCCGCTAGACAAAAGAACACTCAACTTCCAAAGCTGTTTGTTTGACAAATGATTAAACGAAAGACAGCTTATGGTAACAATGGGAAAAGAAAAAAAAAGTTTCCCCTTCTTTTTCAATAGTTATTTTGGCTCTCATTTTATCAGATGATATGGGTGGGCAGATCCCTGTATCCATGTGAAGCCTCTTGACAAAATTTGTCCTCATCCCTCTTTTGTCTCAATGAAAGCACCCTCAAGTCTCTCTGTCATTCCTACATTCATTCACTGACTTATTCCAAAACACTGGTAAAAGTCACTAGTAACATGAATTGACTTAATTTGACTTTTGGTTACATGTTTTTTTCAGATTTGAATTATATATTGCATCAGATCTACCCTAATCTCATTTATCTGAATGACCATTCCGTATAAAACTGCTGCTGAGACAACTGCACAGTCTGGCAGTAATTGACAAGCTAGTGACAACTGATGATTGCTTTTATGCTCTCCAGAAAAATGATTTTTTTTAAAGATACCTTTGATAATGTTTAAAGATTTTAAATTCCCTGAGTTTTTTAGGCAATTACAAAACCACAACTTGGTGAAATACATCAGTTGTGTTTGACAAGGTTGCTTTGTTAGCCAAAAAGGACTCCTGCTCTGTGATCCTATCTAGTTACCTTTTATCATCTGTTCCAGGTGTTCCCACAGAATGTCGCCTACATAATCAGGAGCTAGCTCCAAGAAACGTTCCTTGCCCAGGCTGCACAAGTCTTGGCCGTTCATGACAAACCGATGAAAGTTCACATTTGCCAAACTAAACTCCCTAGTAGCCCAGAAAAGCCACTGGCAAACCTGCTGTTCAGTCCACAGCCAAGGATCTGCAAATGGGGAGTGGGGGAAGAGAAGAAAAAGAGCATAACATTTAGAGGCAACTCTTGATAGTTACATTCATAAGAACCTAAAATAAGTTTAGTTAAAAAGATATTGAGTGAGGGCTCATGTTTAAAAAGTTATCTAGGAGATCTAGTTCTGAAGCTCAAATATCAGTGATTTATTCTTAATTTTAAGTCAGTGCTCTAATTTTTCCTTCTATCTTCTTTTAATCAGTGGATGAGCTCAGTTTACTTGCTCCTCTCTTATGTTGTCGTCTAACCAATCAGCATAATTTTTGCACTAAAAAGGTTATAAAAAGAAAGCACTTACTATTTGGGATACCCAGACGACACTGTTCCTTTGCGAAGCCACTGAAAGTAGCTTTTAAGGCCTGACTCATCACAGCCTTACTGCATGGGGTTAAGAGAGGCAATTCACAGCTGTTTGACTCTAAAAGAATGAAGGGGGGAGGGGAAAAGAGAGAAACATTAGCATTTAGGCTAATGAACCAGACAGACAACGGAGAATCCACTATGTTACTTAAAGAACAAGCAAAAGAGGCTTCCAACTATAAAATGGGACCAACTATGGCAAGCCTTATTTGTATGTAATAGGTTAGTTTATGCCAGCGTTTAAGATTTTGTTGCAGCTAACGATGCAGACTCAGATTGACTTTGGTAGTACGAAATATGCCTTTGTTATGTAGAGTCAATTATCTTTATTAGAAAATAAGACTGCTGCTTCTTCTTTTCCTCCTCTATAATTTGAGAACCAAGTGATCTCTTGTCAACTCCAGATACCCTGCACTGAGCTTGAGAACTAAGTAACAGGCAGGGTAGCAGTGAGGAGTAGGCTTGTGGGTACATTTACCACTGCACTAGATTGAATGTCAGACCCACTCATGCATAGATCAGTCAACTGAATTTGTGGTGTTGTCATGCCTTATTCAATGATTAGACTGTAAAACATTTTTGGTCACAAGCTAGGTCCCAATGCCAAATTTATGTAACTGGCTGATGATCATGGTACTGAATTTTATGCAGCCATAAATTGTTATAAATTCATAATCTAGATAATCAACTCCTTAGTTAATGCTGCAACCAACTTCCATTCAAAGGAATAATTTAGCCCCATCCTATCTTCTTTATTAGAAAGATTTGGCATGAAAATGTCCAGACTTCTTCTGGAAGTAAAGAGCATTTTCAAAAAAAGTTTGAAGAAAATTGGTCAATTTGTTTTTGCATTACATGTCATTAAAAAAAGTTAACTGGATTTGATATTCTGACTGGTGTCTAACATTTCCTCGGGTTCCCTCTAGCTTGGAACCAGGTTGTCACTACCTCTTCAAACTTTCAACTTTCCACAGATCTCTTTGAAAACGAGTGCACAGATTGTGGTTGACAAAGTTAGGTTGCACTCATGTTGTTAATAATCGCTACATCTAATAATGTTAGTGTCACAGGGAGAGTGCGCATACACGTGTGATAAGCTGTCAGGCTTTAGGACTGTGCATGAATCTGCAAAGCTAATCTAGCTATCTATTGCCTGCAATGAGCTCCACATTAGCAAGCAGGTCCCTCTGCACATATGTGGAGCTCATTGCAAGGCTGAATAAAAACTTGGATGCAACACCCATCACCACTGTATCTGAGTAGCTTGGGAATAAGCCAGTCAGAGAGATCTGAGGTGAAGATAAATGGAGATCTTTTAGTGATTACAGTCCTGCTACAAGGATTTCAATGTGTTACTTAAGCAAAGTTTCTAAAGCTGCAAAATAAACCTGACAGAAAAGGGGACCAAGGACCTTGCAGAGTTCTACATTTATACATGTTCAGCAGGACTAAATAGAGCTCTAATATTCTGTCTTGACCCATTTTAAAAATACACCAACTTGAGTTATAGAAATGAACAAGTAAAGGTAGGTAAAGATTATTAGTAATGTTAGTCTTAACAGATACACATATCCAAAGACCTCTTTAATTCTGCTCCAGTATGCCTAACTGGCCTTCTACAGACAACAGATCCTCTTATATTCACACACCCTACTTCAGTGTAGGTTTTCAGTAAGGGAAGCTGTAAGCTAGCAATAGAACTACTCATGTGAATAACTTAAGAATGTATGTAAATGTCTGCAGGACTGAAGCCTTAAACTAATATTTAAAAAAGTCTTCTCTATTATTAAAGACTTATTGTTGCGCATTGTAGGTAACAGTGACAGAAACCTAGTTAGAGAACCCAGCACTTTCTATTTTGACTGATGTGGCTGATCAAACTAACACACAAAAAACAAACAATATTTACCATAAGAAATTGAATCAAACCCTGTTGGTACTTCTTGAAGGGTTTGATCTTCATTTAAAGAGGGAAAATATCCTGCAAACAAAGAGTTTGTGACATCAAAGACGTCAAATGCTGGTTGATGCTGCAAAACAGTTTAAGAAAAAGAATATTCAGTGTAAGTATTCTGCTAGAGCACTGCTAACAGCAACTGCAAAGAGGATGGGTTAAGTTAGTATCTGGAGATTATGTACATACAGTCTAATAATTATTAATGCAGTGTTAAGGGTTGTATAGTTAAAATAAAATTAAGGTTTCAACAGCAATGTTCCTGTGTGGCACATTCTATATGTCCTATGGTAAACATTTTTTTTTTTAAAACATGAACAGTGGAATACTAAGCTACACATTATACAAAATAAGCTAATGCTATATTTATATACTGCAGATGAACTAATGTTTGTTTCCTGTCCTTCTGGGCCAGACCCACAGATGGTGTAAATCAGAATAGATCACTGACTTCATTGGAGCTAAACTGGCTTACATAATCTGAGGATCTGGCCTTCTGATTTTTGACTGTGCAACTCTGATACACTAAAATGCCAAAGAGCTGTGTTTAATCTTTTCAAAGACAATGCTGCCTGTATTAAATTGTTAGAAGTTAAGTCACCCCAATTAGGCTTTTATGGTTCTACCTCCATAGAGGTGAGAGGATCAAGTTCCCAGATGAGTGGTTATTGACTGGAGGCAGCGTTCTGCAAGACTGTGTTCGAAAAGTAGGCTGCTTTACAGTGTGTTTACAGTGTGACAGCTGCATCTTTAATTCAAAGATACTAGACTATTTTAAACTTGAGGAGATACAATGAAAACTACAAACTTTCGTTATAGTAGGCACAACTAGCAGCTATTTTAACCTTTTCTATAACTGAAGTTTTATTCTAAAACAGGTTTGTATCTAAATTTTAAACTGATTGCTAAATTGTAAAGAGAGATTAGTATCATTTTTAGCCTTGTAATAGACTGCTAATGATAATGACTTCCTTTAAGTGCTAATTATTATACTAGAAGGACTAGTGAATTATAACAAAATAATTGCCAATGTGAAGATGCAAGTAGGTTTACTTACATTTTTGGAAATATTTAATCTGAACCACATTACTGTAAGACTGTTTTACATGATTTATGAAGAAGAGTCTTTTCTTGGGTTTATTTTATTTTGTGGTTTAGGTTACCTGATTGTACCAACTACTGCATTTCACAAAAAGCAGCTTGTTAATCCTCAGCAGTCTCTAATGAGCCTTTGCTAGTTTAAACAAACGAACAAGAATAAGCAGGACTGGCTATAATAGAATGTTTGAGGGGAAAAAGGAGAGTGATTTCTGATGAGCTAATAGTCACTTTTATTAAAGATTACAAATATTTATAGAAAATCTTGTCTATCATTCAAATTCTGAAGTGCTCTAGTTGGGAGGTGCTGTGTACATGCAAAGTTATTACGGAATCTCCCAGGCCACATGCACCCCTTCTTAGTAAATATGTCTAAAAGTTACAAGCTTTTTCCTACAAAAGTGAGCTGAATAAGTTTATACTTAACATGCCAACTAGTCATGAAAAAGACTTGTAGCAACAGGCAGAGGCTATCACTAGAAATTCCCATTGATGAGATTTTAAAACAAAAAAAACAAAAACGCCACAAGCCAAACCTGTGGCTACAGTATTTGGAAAGCTACAGAACACAGCAGTGATACCCATATGAGAGCATCTGCAGTAAAGGGGAGCCAGAGACTAAGGAAACACATACAATATCTGTTGATGGTTCCTATTTGCTTAGGCATCCACTTAAATGTTAATGTCAAGGTACAAATTTCTGTTGAGAATAAGCTAATGCTCCTCAGCATAACACAGATTTGCTCTCAATTGACTGTACTAACTTAAATTGTTTTTGCAGAATAGCATATTAAGTATCTGGTCTTTCCCTGAATCCACCCTGGTTCCTTTCTGGAGTTTACAGCGTCTCTATTTTGGTGTATGGTGCTATTTTTGTTTTGAAAACTGGCAGGGCAGAAATTCAAGAAAGACACTTTGGCTTGTATGTAGTATTGAGGCTGGTTTTTATAACAAGTTGCTATGCATTTCAGTATGTAATTCACGGCAGCCTATGATCCACAGAAGGAAGAGGCTGGCATGAAGAAAAATCTAGAAGTCTTCCTTCTAATGGCTAATTTAGTCCAAAAATACACTGAGCTGACCGGCAGACTTAAAGTAATATTGTTCATACTAATTAAGACTGTTCATGTACATATGATAGCAATAAGAAAAGTCAGAGTAAAGATACTTGAAAGATTTGTTATCTGTGAAATAGTTAATAAAACCAGCTGGTCTGCTACTAAAAATGCTTTACATGTTAATAGATAATAGTTCTGATTCACCATTTGTATCTAGAGAAAAGGCCAAGTTCTTTCAACATAATCTGGAAACTCCTGTATTTTGTGTAAATAAGTGACCCTTACAGTGACTCACTGGAAAAAAAGCAGTAGTATATGAATGAGTAGAAAGCATACTGTACTCTAGTCTCAAGTTTCAGAAATGAGAAATTAGTTAATGTTTGAACATTGCTCTGAATAGGTAATAAAACTCTATATGGAATAAATCCTGCTCACCTTACTCAGTGTTAAAAAAAAAAAAAAAAAAAAGAGGCAAGCAAGCACTATGTGGTTTCATTGCAGTTATGTATAAATTTAGTAATACAGTGCAAAACTTGAAGCAAATCCAAAAAAATTGGAAACAACTATGCAGTGGTGGAATAGAGTTTTAAGGGTTGACATAAGATTGCGACAAATTTTAATCTATCTCCAATTTCCTTTGTGCCTGGCATAACTCCTGCATGGGAGAGCACTCAATTCACAAATTTCACATAAAGCTTCCTATTATGCTCTATGAAATGAATATTTGGTTGGTTAGCAAAACAAATTATATAAGCAAGTTGGAAAAAAAAACATTTGCAACTGACTTTAAATGAGACTGATATATTGTCTCTGAAACACTGGCATTTCTCATTGCTTTCTAGGCCAAAAAGTTTGACAGGTCTTTATTCAATTTGCCTTGATCACCACAATACAAGTGACCAATGCTGGCTATAGATCTTTCATGAATAATTACAAAAAAATAATTAGTTACATGGATGCCCTTGCAGACAGTTACAAAAATGAAATATTTTAAATTCTGTTTTTTCTAACCTGTCCTTGATCTGTAAGTATCTTTCAAAGCAAGTCAAGACACTTGAACAACTGTTTCTTACAAATGAGACTGAATAGTTTTCATGTATTTTACTCTAGATTTTCACATAACCACAGAGAACTTAATTTTCCTCATACTAGACTAATGCTTTTATATATATTAGTCCTATCAAAATACATTGACAGCCTTGCATGAAGTTAAATATAGAAAGACCATATCTAGGACTCAATTCTGCTGCCCTTACTTACACAATTCTGATTGAATTGGAATGGATTGGAAATCAGAATCTGACTTTTCATCTTGCTTTCCTATCTTTAGGATGGGTTTGTCAAATGTATATTTTCCTCTTTAAACAGGGTGCTTTAAATGGCTAGGTATAAAGTGCTTGCTCCTTATCTTATAGAAGTAAGTGTCAACAAGAAGGAACCCAAATGTAATTAGCGTAGTCTCTCCTCAGCATGCATATGCATGTCTCTCACTAACATGAGAAATGTGTGCATGAAGTGGGAGATTAGGCCACTTGTTTTTAAGCATCTCTCCTAGGAAAACTCACCTTGAGCATTCCTCTGTAGATGTTAGATACAGGAGCTACCTGATCCATGTTCTTGATTCCAAAGTCACTCATCTGAAATGAAAACAGAATGTATGAAAAACTTGTTCTTGCAGAAGGTAAGAGTCCATTAAAAGAAGCACCTTATCTACTCTATTGTAGAACATAAACTTGTAATACAACAAAATGCTTCATTCAGAGAATCCTCTGACAAGGCAATAATATGAAAGCTTTCATCTGGAGTACTATGTCCTCAACACTGGGCATGATTTACACGTTTTGAATTGGGATGAACTCCATCAAAATCATTAACATTAAAATGGTATGAGACATGTATATGTGAGAAGGATCAAGCTCTTAGTATACAAGATGAAAGACTTCCTAGTGCCTAAGTTTGTTGAATTTAAGTTTACAAGCCTATAAAAATTCTTTGCTTGCCAAGTATTTATTGCTTATCCATAGGTATCTTCAAGTTTTGGTCCCACTGCTTTAAGTGTTCATGCTTTGACTTTTTGAATTTTGACTTTGTTTACTGGATTTTTACTAACCACCCATAAATGACTTACGACTGTCTCTTTCCAACTAGGGGTGTGGGGCTGCGTGTAAGATTTAGTGATTCCTCTTTGTTTTCACTCAAAATATTTTGGAACTAAATCTTGGACATATGTATTTTGGGACAATCCAGAGTACACACAATCAAGTACTGATACAGGTTGTTTATAATGTGAATTATTAACCTGAGAAAATGTAGCTTCTGATAGATGGATACAAGTTTCAGTTATTTACTCTTTGACAATCAGTTAAATAAACAGTATTTGGAGACTAAGCAAAATAAGCAACAACCCATTATGAGCAGATGTAATTTCATAACACTACAGGGTTAGGTACTTTGGACACATCAGAAGGAACATGCAGTGAGAAATCTCTGAAAAAGCTGACTCTGTCTGGATGGTAGATGTTCTAACTATTACACATTTTACATTCTCTCCCCTTTTATGGAAATCGCAACAGTCTATTCCAAAGACTGATCCGAGTATTTATTAAAGAAAATATCCCCAAAGTGTTACACTACCGTTTTGCACACTCATAACTTAAAATGTAACCAAGTTTGGTAAAAATATTTGTTTGGGGAATCAACTGTCTGCCAAGTTTCTGCCTAAAATATCTTACTACAGTTATAAACTCAACATCTTAAGAGGGTTTGTAATATAATGGGACTGGTAACAGACTTGCCTGCAGTAGCATAAAAATACTATCCTGTGGCCTATAATACAATGAACAGAATTGTGTGTGATTTTATGACTAGTTCTAAATCTATGTTTGACAAAATAGTGAAATATTCATAGTAGCTCACTTAGCAAGGGAGTCTCAAACAGAAGGCAGGACCGTAGGCTTATGGGCCTTGCTCTGGCTTACAAACCACATTGAACATAAATGCTTTATCAGAATCCACCGAGACACTGTTCATTTAAAACTTTTCCTTTCACTTTGTCTTAGCACAATGCTGGCTTCTCCACCCTCACAGAAAGTGTATAGAAATTAGTATTAGTCCATAAATGCCATATCAGGAAAAGGTCAGCCCCACCATTCCCACATCAAAGCTGTAGTTATTAGAAAACCAAATTCTTTCTGCCCCTCTTAGTTAGTTCTATATACATGTATAAAAAATAATAATAATAATAAAAAAAAATCAAGTACTCAAAAGAAACTAAGCAAAACAAACAGCTTGCTGAAATGATACACATCCAAAGTATCTATATAAATAAACCAATAAAATCAGTCTCTTTTTCTCTTCTCCTTTGTCTGATCACTTAGGGTATGTCTACACCCAGCCGCTAGTTCGGCGGCTGGCAATCGAAGTTCTGGGTTCGACTTATCGCGTCTTGTCTGGACGCGATAAGTCGAACCAGGAAGTGCTCGCCGTCGACTGCGGTACTCCAGCTAGACGAGAGGAGTACCGCGGAGTCGACGGGGGAGCCTGCCTGCCGCGTGCGGACCGAGGTAAGTTCGAACTAAGGTACTTCGAACTTCAGCTACGTTATTCACGTAGCTGAAGTTACATAGCTGAAGTTGCGTACCTTAGTTCGATTTGGGGGTTTAGTGTAGACCAAGCCTTAAAATCCTAAATATTTAAACTTAAAGGCTCATTTTGGTTTGTGTCGACTGTTCTTCCACATACAAAACTCGACTGAAAATAGAAAACTGCATTTGAGGCACAATACAGTCAGGTAGACTCCACCTAAATATGGAAAATGCTAATTGGTGTGATTTTGTGGAAATGAGAACACAAAATATCCCATCTCTATTATGAATGTGTTGGTAATGAATAGTGATCTCTACACAGTTCAGGTCATAAATTCACTCATCAAGTGTCCTCCATCCCTTCCCTGAAGATATTACAATTTTAAATTAACAGCTTATCCTGCTAATCCTGTTGTTGCTCCTTTTCAGAGTATAATGAATTTCTAAAGCTTTTTTTAGTTTCTAAGTTACCATTAAAATATAAAGAGTAGTCTCTAGCTAGGAGCCTCAACTTCTAGATATAGCTGCAATTTATGATGCAGAAATGCTTCTGTATATGTTTTCAATAACCTTAATTTTTGGCCCATTGTTTATTGTGATTAGTCTGAAGATTTCAGGTGAAATCCTGGCCCCATTGCAGTCAATTGTAATTTTGCCAATGACTTCAAGAGGACCAGGATTTTACCTGTCATTTTTTTGATTTGTCTCAGTAAGTGTTCACAATACAAGTGGTATTTTATTAAAAAATAGTATCACAGGCATTTCTTCCAGTATATTAAACTAGTCACTATTTCTCTATGCCAGTCTACTCACATGCTATTTCAAGCACAATCACTTTCCCTTTTTGTCAGTATTGTATGTTTTGAAGGCAACTGGAAATAGACACTGTAGCACATAATTATATGCCAAAATCCTCAATATTTGTTTTCCTTTGATCAAATTCTTCAAGTACAATTTGTATGACAAATGAAAGGATTATTCATAGTGTTACCAGTTTGGGCGATCTACCAATGAGGCAAAGGTTTCCAGCTCTGTGATAGGGAACTCACTAGCATACTGGAAAATAAACTGGGCTGAGTGAGTGTGCGATACAGATCTTTGCAATAGAGAGACTTAAAGTTGGAGTATTTCATTGAGATAGTGAATGTTGTTGTTTTAAGTTCTTAAAAAGGCACAATGGCTCAATGTGATTGGGCCTCACTACCCACTCCTTCACTAAACACTGACAACTGATTCCTTGGCTACAATGAGCCTAGCTAGCAGAACACCTTTGTCAACACCTGTGCATGGCTGAGAGTGGGTGAACCTAAACAGACTCAACAGGATCAAGCAATTAACTAATACTTCTTCTGAATGCTGGTCAACTTCTTTCAGCAATAACCAGGTATTTCCTTTACCTAGAGTAAGCCTGTACCTATTTAAAAGAAAAACTAAATCAGTGTTAATATTTGAGACCTAACTAATTAAGCAGCTAGTCTTCATAGGCTAGATCCACCAGTTCTTCCCAAGCAAAACTCCATCTGACTTCAAAGTGTTTTTATAATGGCCTTAAAAAAAAAAAAAAAAAAAAACTAAAACCACACACCCAAGAAAGCTCTTAATTTCTAAGTTTAACTATTAGATTCCAGTTAGTAGTGATACTACCTTAAATACATGACAGATGACTTGTCATGCAGTTGATACACTTGCCCATAAAAAAGGTGTAGAAATCATGTAACTAGACCTTTAAAAAAAGAAACAACACAACCTTTAAAACTAAAGAAAAAAAATTAAACCAAAACTTCTGAGGTATCTGCCTACCAACCCTTTGCCCTCACCACTCAGTCACATCCAAAGGACTTCGGTGAGTTCCAATGTTTAACCTACTGCTCAAACGTCCAGAGTATCAGAAACAATTTATGAAACAATTTTTAAGTATGTGCCACCTTCTTCCTACCACACTAGTGGAATAAAGGAGGTCATCATAACCCAGCTATAGATTCCAAGAACTCACAATTCAGTGCAAGACCAGCCTGGCTAAAAGAACTGCTAAATCTCTCTCACACCGGCAAGGCTGGGAAGAACCTCCCTGTAAGGGGGGAAAACCTTCAAAAAAAAAAAAAAAAACAATTTCGATTTGCCCTCTCCGCTTGCCTCCAAATCGGCTCTCTCCCCTACTTAACCGGTGTCACCTGACTCGCCAATCTAAAATATAGCGATTCCCTTTCGGGCTTGTTTCTCGCTCCAAACCTAGGGAGGGGGGCAGCAGCAGGGCTAGCTGAGGGAGCCGGGGGGCGAGGAAGGGTCGTTCCGCGCACAGGGCACTGCCCGCGCCGCAGTTCGAGGCAGCTTCCTCCCTCCCTCCCTCCCGCAAAGTTTGGGCACAGCTGCCCCGGGGCAGATCCCGAGCCCGCTGCGGTCCGGCGGTAACTCCAGGGGCGGCTGCCGAAGCTGGGGCTGTTCGGCTCTCGCTACCAGCGGCCCCACACCGCATCGCTGGCAGACGCAGCGTGAGACAAGAGGCACAGCGGAGCCACACGGCTGCCAAGCGCCCCCTTCAAATCCACCAGTCCCCTCCCCCTTCAAATCCATCGCACCCCCCTCCCCAGGGCCGCCCGGCTGAACCCTGCGCCTTACCTGGGCCGCCCAGAGCCGAGGTCCCGCAGGGAAGCTCTCCAAACCCAGCGCTCGCTGCTGCTGCTGCTCCTACTCCCTCCTCCAAACGCCGCTGCCTCGTCTGGAGCCGAAATCGCCTTTGCGCGGTCAAGCCAGCCGCCCCCGCACGGAGCAGAGGGCTCGGCCGAGCAGGAGGCGCGCAGTCGCAGGCGGGGCGGGGTGCGGTGCGTGGGCGCTGCCAGTGCCCGCCGGTGCCGGTGTCTCCGAGTGCGCCGCGCTCCGCTCTGTGCGCTCCTGCGAGCCTTTCGCTGGCTCTTCAGCGGGCAGGAGAAGAGGGCGGAGCTCGCCTCCCTGCGGGCCCAGCCTCCCCGGCTTACATGAGGAGGCGGAAGAGCCGCTTCCTTTTCTTATCGTGGTTGTTGTCCTTTCGAGTCTGTCTGGGCTGCCAAGCAAACAGCCCCCACCCCCTCCCCCGCCGGGGTGTGAAGGGAGCCTGGGCTGGGGTTTTCACGGGCCCCCGCCTCTCTCCTTCGTCTGTTTGTTGTTTTCTTCCCTGAAGGGAGGGGGCCAGCCTGCCTTTGAGGAGTTTACATCACAAAAGAAGAGAGAGGGGGAAGAAATACCTGTATCCTCTGAGAGAGATGGGTGTGATTCTCTCCAAGAGTCCTGGGGAATTCTTCATCACGGATGATTTTATTTTTTTTTTAACCCAGAGTGGATGTTTTTCTAAAAGCTCAGCTCTAGGCACTACTCGGGGGACGTTCTGTGGCCCCTGTTATACAGGAGGTCAGACTAGATCAGTGATTTTCAACCAGTGCTTAATTTGTAATGAAAGAGGTGCCCAGGCTCACACACTTAGGTGCTGGGGCTCAAACAATTTTTTTTTATAATCATAACTGATGCAGCAAGCCCAAAGGTGCCGGGCTATGAATTTCCAAGCCTAAAGGTGCCAGGTCTCAGCCCTGACACAAATTAAGTGTTGTTTTCAACCTTTTTTTCATTTGTGTATCCCTAAAAATTGTGAATGGAGGTGCGGACCCTTTTGAAAATATTAAACATGGCCCACGGACCCCCTGAGGAATGTAACAGCTGTTCTATGGCAACGACAGCTTTTTGCGGATCCCTTACACATAGTCTGCGGACCCCCAGGGGTTGAAAACCCCTGGGCTAGGTGATCATCCTGGTCAAGCCTGGCCTTGGACTCTGTGAAGCTAAGAACATCACAAGCATATAAAATATTTAGTTTTTAATTGAACCAAATGATGTATCCACACTGTTGTAAGATGAGGTGTGTCAGGCTCTTGGGCACAGAGCAACATGAAAATAGTTCTTCAAGTCTGCCTTCCAGCCTGGACAGTATTGAGTGCCATGGTAGAGGATGTATCACGTTAAACTGATACTGGATTTGTTGGGTATTTTCCATTGATCACTGTAAATACTTCTAAGGATGAAAAAGCACAAATGTTGTCATTTGTTCCAAGCGCTCCATTCCTGTTCATTATTTTTGATGGGGAAGTGGCCATGCCAAATGTTAAATTATGGGATTGATGTAGGAATTTCTGAATGAAATTTTATGGCAAAAGATCATGGTCATAATGGCCCCTTCTGCCCTTAAAATGTATGAATCTTCCAGAACTGAGTACCTTTCATTGAAACACTTCTTGCTATCAGCTTGATAGCAGATCACAGCTGCTGTAGAAAGGTTTCAGAGTGGTAGCCGTGTTAATCTGTATCAGCAAAAAGAACGAGGAGTACTTGTGGCATCTTAGATACTAACAAATTTATTTAGGCATAAGCTTTCATGGGCTAAAACCCACTTCATCAGATGCATGCAGTGGAAAATACAGTAGGAAGATATATATGCACAGAGAAAGCTTATGCCCAAATGAATTTGTTAGTCTCTAAGGTGCCACAACTACTCCTCATTCTTTTAGCTGCTGTAGAATCACACAGAGAGATGGTTTCCAAGTAGCCAGCTCCCAAACCATTTAAAGAGTTTTAGATACAAAACCAAGACATTTCATCTTATTCATTTAGTTGGGAGGCTTCAAAAACTTTCAGATGTGTAACCAGGATTCTGGTATAGGTGTGAAATCCAGCTCTACCTCATAGAAAGGACAGACAATATCTTGGGACAGCTAAATATTTATTGGCTGTTCTTTTTAATGTAAGCAACAGGGAACTGGGGGAATACAAGTGAGAGTTCAATCTTCTGGGTTGCCTCAGGCAACAAAACCTTAGAGCTGACTGTACAGTGTGTTTTTTGTTGTTAAGAAAACCTGGACCTCTCTTTACCTGCAGGACTGCAGTGTATTTATTCTGAGTCTTGATCTTTCTCCCCCTTCATTTATTTCTAGGGTCACAGTGATAAAATTCATGGACCTTTTAGGTTTAAGATAGTTTGCAAGAGACCAGTATTATGTATTTGATTATGTTGATTTGTCTGAGACACTGACTGTTCTTTTTGTATCCCGTAAAAATATTTTGATAAAACGGATGAAATTTTCATTGGTCACATGTGACTTTTTGTTGTGTTAGGGTACAGCACAAGCTGGCTTTTTCAAACTCTCAGGGGAGCCAAGCAGATATTTTAAAGCCTATGTCTCTGATCTTTTCTGAGCTGAACTTCAATATAATCTATTTCTGATTAACTGTTTCAAGGGATGCAGAGTAAACTAAAGATTTTATGTAACAGAGCTAAATCTTAATAGGGTCTCCTGATTAACAAAAGAAAGTGCTCTAGGCATTCCCTGTCAATACAAAATCTCAACTGCCTTGTCTTGCTGCCCTCTCTCTCAAAGGGAGCAGTAGTTTATGCAGAATCCTATTTACTAATACTGGTGCAGAACTGTCCTACTGGTTAAGGGAGACAGGCCTAGGTGTCTGCACAAGTAAGTAAATCCATTTATTCATGTCTGAATATCAGTGACGTAGCAGAATTTTCTAAAGCCTTCATGATCCATCACTAACTTTAAGTACTCAGCAGCTGGTCTTCCACTGACATGCCACACACCATCCATCTACTTGCTTGTCGTCCCCTATTGTGATGACCCACCATTCCTTCCACAGTAACTTTCTCAAGTTTATTACAATCTCTACACCTGTGACCAAAGTGCATAGGCTCGTGTCTGTTGTTTTCCAACATCAGAGTCTTCTTCTCTCCAATAATATTTCTAACAGAGGCATTCGTCCTTTTTTCTGTCCAAGAGATAAGCAAGAGTCTTTGCCAGTGCCGCCTTTCAAAAGCTTCAGTTTCCTTCTTGTCAGCAGCATTAACTTTCCACAATTCACATTCATAAATTGCTATGGAAAAAAATTAAATTTCTCATCAGTCACCTCTTTGTGCATTTCAAGGTGCTGTGGTTTTTCCACACTTTTTTAAGAGAAGCCATTCCAATCTTAGGCAGTTCTAAAGAAATCAGAAGAACCTTCCTGGTTGGATATATATGATCCCAGATAATTAAATTCATCTACTGCCTCTACAGTTTGTCTGTTAATTGTGACTTCCACTTGCGTCCTGTTTTTGTTAGTCAAGTCACACACATGTATTTTGTTTTCATCACATTCAGGAATATTCCTCAATAACTGTTTTTACAGACTCCAGTTTTTGTTGCATTGCATCCGTGGTTGTAGCAAAAAGTGTGTCATCTGCATATCTGTTGTTGGTTAAGAGGTGTCCGCCAATGGAGATCTCAGCTCCTTCCACTTTGTTAAACGTTCCAAAGCTTATCTCATAATAAATTCTCTGCATAAGTTAAAGAGGCTTGGGAACAAAATACATCCTTGTCTCACACCCCCGCACAGTGGAAAACCACTCCCTGTCACCTACTGCTATTTGCACTGTGGTCTGGTGGTGGTGGTAGAGACTTGCAATGAGTTCAATGAGGTGCTTTGAAATCCCCATATCTGCAAGTATCCTCCACAGATGGTCATTATGGGTGGCATTGTATGCTTTTGAGCAGTGTACGAAGCATGTGATCAATGGGCGATCATACTCTCTTCATTTTCAGTGATGTGACAGACAGTCATGATTTGATCATGTGCCTTGGCCATGATCCTTGAAACTAGGTTGTTGTGGTATTAGTTCTGCTTCTATCCTTTGTTTCATGTGATCCTGGATTATGTAGCGCAGATATAATGTGAGATATCAGGAAAATGATATGATAGTTACTGCACTCTGTTATGTTTCCCTTCCCTTCCTTTCCCTTTGGTATGGGCAGAAAAATTCCCTTTGTCCAATCTTCTGTCCAATTTCTAGTCATCCATACACCATTAAAATTTTTTCACGTAGCCTGTGAATCTGTCTGCTCAGTTTCTCATAGTCTGTCCTGCGTTCTTCTGTCTCCAAGCCAGTCTCTTTCACTCTGTCATTTTCCTGCCAGCTCAAACACCTTATCAGTTAACCATGATTTGGGCAGAGACTTACTTTTGGAAATGTGTGCTTTGGTGGTTTCAGACATAATAATTTTTTGGGAAAAGCAGAAAAAACTCAAGACTGCCTTAGTCAAATCAAAGAGACAGAGAGACTCTGAGACCATGGTGAAGAGAATTCACTTTTGAATATTTTCCCATTGGTTTTAATTAACACCCTTATACCACCAAAGACTTATGAGAATGAAGCCTTAAAAAAAAAAAGTATGAAGTAACTGTATTTTTTTTCTTACAGAATTTGTTTTATAAGTCAACCATGTCACTTATTCTATTCATTTCAACAACAGTTCTGTACTTAGTATCTTCTGCAATAGTTTCAGATCACAACATTTAAAAGCAAGTTTAAAATAATTATCGGGTGTATACTTAAAACTGGTACCTGTTCAGCTTTGTGAATTTGAATCAGAAGCAGATACCAGAGTCATGACACGGGAGTACTCTTCAGGCCTCGAAAAATCTGCTTGCCCCTGGAAAGTGAGATACTTCCCCAAGAGAAAGCAAGGGCCGTAAAGTGTCAATTTTTTGCACATTTTTTCATTAAAAACATTTGTTTCTCGCTCTTTTTGAAAGTTGACCTCCCCAAGAGGAGGTAGAGTGGTCCATCGGATAAGGCACTGGACCGGAAGTCAAGAAACATAGGCCGTATGCCACTGATTGCTCTACCATTGTGTGTCTTTGGGCAAGCTACTTAACCTCTCTGAGTCTCCTGATTTGTAATTTGTACATAATTATGATTCTTTGTAACCCCTTATAAAGCACTTTGATATCTGCAGATGAAAAGTACTGTAGCCCTGCTTCAGAAGGGTATGAATGTAACTCACATTCTTGCTTTCATTCATAGCATAACTCGGTAGCTGTTACTTTTATGTTCAGATTTCTGTACTGGAATTCAAACTACCATTTGAACATTGATTTCACATCTCAGAATCAGGATTTTTGGCATTAACAATTGTAGTTTCTTTTAGGGCTGGTGGTGCAACTTTATAATTCCCCCATTTGCTGCCCTTAAATAGTGGCTCCCCTGCAATTTGTGGTTCTGGAGGGCTGTACTCTATGGTTTGTAGACCAGTTTCCTCAAAATTAGATTCTTTAATTTAATACTTTCCTTTTCCATATAGCTTTTTCTCCAGCCTCTAGATAGGGGCTTGATACCTGTTTCCTTCTGTCAAACGTGCACAAATCAGGCAAATTATGACAGCACACTTTTGAGAGAGACACAAAAATGGCTTGATTATGATGATATTTCTTAATACAAGAAAGTCCTGATCTAATAAGGTGGCATCTGCTAAACTCACAAGGGAAACAATTATAAACTGTATGTCAGCTGGATAGCGATTTTAATTATAAGACTGACAAGAACAATTATGCCACCATTAATAGAGGGGAAGCAACTCTCAGAAAGGATAAGATGACAGATTGGAAGTTACTTATATTTTGTTGATCGTTTCTGTGCTGGGATCCTATGCAAAAATAAAATCTTTTAAATAACTCTATTAAAACTAATGCATACATCAGTATTTTAGCTGCAAAATAGATAGTTATGCCATTTTAAACTGAAACAATCAAATTTACATCAGAACTTGTTTTGTATTGATTAGAAACACTTGGTATTAATGCATCTCTATGTCTTGTCTTAGGTTCTGCCTATTTCGCTCTCCTCCCCCCAACTAACTCGTGGTTCTACCTGTACTGCATTTTTATTTGTTTTAACTTACTATAAAACATGGTGACACATGTGAATGGTTCAGCATAAGTCAATGAATAATCACAACGTCAGTGCCATTGTGAAATCTCCATTGAGAATCTTCATTGTGAAATCACTGTGGGAGACTGGCACCTTCTTTGCAGCTGAGTTCTCACAATGTTGCCAAGTGACTAGGAAGGTGTGACAGCCAGACAGTAAAAAGGGAAGAGAAGTGTTAGGGTCAGAATTTCTAGAAGCTCCAGTAATTCTTCCACAGAATACTTTTCTCAGTACACTTTCATCATATGGTGTCTTTCTAGCGAGGAAGGAAGTGAGTCCTCAGATTTTGGGGATGGTTTTGGTTTTTCCCTGCCTTTCCCTGGTATAATGTCTTCTAAACTCTGTAAAGAATGTCCCTCTGACTTTGTGATTCCAAGTGAAAGAACTTGTTGAAATGTCAAAGTATTTAAATATGGGACATTTAATTGGTCAAATTTTTCTCTTGGTTATGTGTCTCCCATTGATATCACTAAAAGGGGTGGATACTTATCTGGGGGCATATTTTGGGCTAATCTTACCAATTTGGCTCCGGCTACTTTACATCTAACCGCAGGTCTCAAAAGGAGAAGGGTATATTAAATTTCCTTCTGATTTCTCTGGTCTTGAAGTGCATGTTTGACTCCTGTTCTGTGCACAAAACTCCCACTGATGTCAAGACAGAGAAAAATAGGACCCAAAGAATGTATGGTTTAAACAACACGGGGTGTGTGAGAGGGAAGGTATGAGGAGGGGCTTCATTACAATGGGCACCCCAGATGAATTACAGCTGAATGCCCCAAAATTCCTCCTGGGACTCTGGAGAACATGCTGGGGTGGAAGCCTGCCATACTTTTAAAGGATGCAGTGTGGGCTCACCTTCCCCAGTGGGGTGCATGGGGGAGGGAAGGGGAGCCTGAGGACAGACATGGCCTCACTCTCACCACACCCTCTCCTCCCACTGAAGAGCCTAACAGTGCTGGCTGCACTGTCTTGGAATAGTCCTTGCACTCAAGGCTAGAAATGACAGCAGTCCTTGCTCAGGGACACAATATCGATGGTAGACCTGTGCTGTCTCCCTTTTGCATACCCATGCAGCACCTGCAACAGTCTTGCTCAATGGATCATTTGTATTAAGTACTGTTGTAAAATGAATCATCTTGGATTAAAAAGTCCATATGTGTGTGGACCTTCAAGATAACTTTCAGTAAAACTACAGAGGACACCCCATATAAGGTCATAGCATAAGGGTTTGGGGAAATAACATCTCCAAAAGCTAAATGCCTATTTTTCTCAGTTTGAAAACATCAGCATCCAAACTAAATTCTATTATAATTTAAACAAAACAAAGGGCCAAATTCATCAACTCCATGATCTAAATAAAGTTACAGCAGAGATGAATTTAGGCCACAATGTTTACTCAACTGGTACCCAGCAAATGATTGGTTGTGTATAGTTGGAGTAGAAGTAAGACAAGTGACCCTCCCAGAATCTACCTTTCAAGCCAATGTGCATTCCATTCCTTCTGAAGAAGAGACTTTAAATTATTTGGAGAACAAAATTTGATCAAGGTAACGTCTGGAAAGACATCTCAGTGAGTCATAAAGTACAGTAATTTCTTCATGTGTATCATTGTGTTTAATACATGCAGACTGGCATTAACACTTACTGCAAAGGCAAATACTATGCCAAAGTTCTTTAGGCAAGTTTGAACAAAATAATCAACACCATATATTCTACTTGTGTTGGATAAAATTGATGATCATTAAATAAACCTTACAACTCAGTCATTTATACTTATAAAAACTCAAAGATATTTATGCTCATGTGACTTTTGAATTGGCGAAAATGATCTGAGCATGACTTGCATAACTTTTGCAGTTGGACCGATGGAGATGCATAACACATGAATTTTATTATGTATCATACAATTTGAAAAGCTAAGTCTTTACTCTTCATATTAAAGTAAAAGCTTAGTCATTATACTACTCAGCCTCACAGTTGCTTAAGAGATTGCCCAAAGTACACTTACTTCATTTGGTGCTGTTGGAGGCATAAAATAAAAAGCATATGTTAATATTTTTAAGGCCAAATTTGTCCAGAAACTGAAGAGAACATTCACTGGTTTTTGGATCTCTTGTTTTCCAAGAGATTGTGTCTTTTGAAGTTTCAGCAACTGAAAGGTTTTATATCTTTTATTGTTTGCATTTCACACAATGCTCATTTCTTTTATAAGCTTACCTTGCTGTTATAAGTTTACCTTTCCTCTGTACAGACTTACCATGCTGTTGTCCCAGACTTTTATCACTAACGTGATTTCATCACCAAAGTTAATTAGGTTTCTATGGATGTGCACAGCTGAATGATTTCTTCACCAGTAAATACTGTTCATGGTTTAATCTATACACTTTTTCCATATTTGGATTTTCACCTTTTTTTTAGGTTACAGTAATTGCAGTTGGTATTTTGACAGGATGGCTGCTTTTGCCCCAGATACATTTAGGAAGGCATTGTAAAATACAAAATCAAAAAGCCCCTGATACCACGCTTGCTTCTTGTTCTGAAAGCTACAAGTGAGAGTTTTTGTCACTGGATGCCACTTCAGAAGTTCTGCCTTACCTACATCCTTTAACTACTGACATTCTGCTACCTTTTAGTGGATTAGCCTAATAATGGTAAAGGTTTGGTTGATTTTTTTTTAGCAACTTTTAACTTTTCTGTCTATTCTCATCATATGCATTCTAAAACAAATCCTTCTTCATACCTCTTACATTCCCCACTACACAGAGACAATGTGTTTTATGTACCAAGTTACAGGATAATAGGGGTGATGGGTGGGGACTCAAGGGAAAAAAGTGAACATGGCATCACATCCAATTTCTTGTTCGATTACAAGTAAGAAAATGTGACAATTGAGTGACCGTCTGCTTTTATCCCATGCTTTAATGTGCAACCCAAAAGCAATGGAGATATCTCCTCCCTACTGTAGTTAAGGAAAAATAAACATTTATTATATATACACACTATGCTTCACATTATAGCTCAAATTCTGGCAGGTGCTACCCAAAGGCACCCAAAAGCCACATGGCTCCCAGTACCAGCATTGTGGGGGAAGTTGTTTGACTATTTTGACCTGCACACAAATGCATGCAGAGGCAGTCTGCTCTATGGGCTCTCTGAACTCAGATAAGCTAGGGCTGCCAGGGTGTAAGCCACGTATTGGTTGAAATTCATCACTGTGCAGAGGGTTAGCACGAGGTCTACACACCACTTCAGTTCTATTTTAAATTTCCAGTTTCCTGCATGGGATATTTCCTACATAGAGAACAATTTAGGTCCTACTGTCTAAAGAATTTGAACTAAATCTCACAGAAATACTTGGCAAGCTAAAGATAGTAGCAGGCCTGATGTGTAGATGGATATACTGTACTTGGAAAATTGTCTACCTTTTGCTAACAGACATCTCTTCAATGAGGCATGTATTTTGACTAAGTGGCATCGTCTGCCTTTTTTTTGCTTCTGCATCCCTAAAGTCATAATGTCAAATTAGTCATTTTTATACCAGAGAAACTTTAATATCTACACCCATATGTATTCCAGAACACTGACAAGACAAAGCCATTTTTATAAAACTATAAGCAGTGATTGTTCTATTTTTCCAATACTTTTTTTAATAGGGCAGGTGCAATGACCATATCTCTTATCAGTAACTAACAATGAATCACTCACATTCTCTAGGTGTTACATGCTTGTATTAGTCAGCCTGTCCTGTGCTTATTGGAATTCAGGCAGACAAAACATTGCTCAAGGTGTATCATTTAAGATTCATTGAAGAATATCCGTGTGCAAACAGCAAATGAAGTAGAAAAATGGAGATGATGGCTTTTTAAAACATTTGTAGACAATATACTTGGTAAGCCAGGTCACAGAACAGTTTAAGAGTATTATTTATGAAGCAAAAACTGCCAGTGTCACTTGACCCAGCTTTGATCTACTTGAGTGAAATTCACTCCATGTATGTAGAGCCTAAATACTTGGGCTTCTTTTGGGTGGATCGTAGGTCAATGGGGAAGGTGAAATCCACCATCATACCCAACCTAGGGCCAATGTGTAGGACTGTCATACAGCCCAATGCTGGCAACACCTCCTCCATGGCCAATCTTCCAGTTTATGGCTTGAATACCATTCACAGTCCAGTGTTTTGGTTGCACCAAGTACTAGGGCCACTGGATCTATGTAAACACTGATCCGCAACCCTTCCCACTGGTCAGTTCCCTGGCCTACCCACACTGTGACCTCCTGCTCCAGCCTGTGCAAGGCTGGCATAGAGCTGGATGGGAAATGGTTTTCCTGTCCTGCAAGAATTCTCAGGGTTGTTTGTTTGTTTGTTTGTTTGTTTGTTGTATTAAAAATTCCTATCCTGAATCAGGATGACAAGTTAAAATTTCAAAAAATTTTGTTAACTGAAAATCTGGAGGGGGGAAAAAATTGCATCATGTCAACTGAAACACTTCATTTTGATTTCAATCGTTTAAAAAACCCCTACATTTTAAAACTATAAATGTTGAAATGAAAAGTCATTTTGACCAAAACAGAACTTTTTCATTTCAAAGTGGGATATTTTGACAATTTTTTAACCTGGTTTCAAAAAAAATTTGAAATCGGTCCAAACCAACTCCTGCCTGTGAACAGTTTTCAACAAATCAGTATTTTCTAATGAAAAATACATTTTGTCTAAAAATTCCCACTGGGTTTAGGCTGGCAAGTAAAGATTCTTTTTGCGGTACAGCCCCTATGCAGCTGCTCAGCAGGGAGAGTCAGTATAGCATCTATGGGGGGCAGTGTGTTGACTCTCCACACCAGGATGAACAGGGCCGGCCCACAACATTTTGGCACCTGAGGCGGGGAGCTCAAATGATGCCCCCATGTCCCCTCACTTGGGCCAAAACTTTGAAAGGTCTCAATTCTGCCTTCTTCCTGTTCTTCTCCTCTCATGGTACTGCTCTGCTACCTACCCCAATAAAGGAGAATTAACAACTTAAACTGCCTTGTTCAAAAATTTTAAGTAACGCTTAACTTTCAAATGCCTGAACAGCAAATGTAACTTTTCTTGTCTGCATAGTAAACACTGGCATTTTTATCTGTTTGAATAATCAAATTGGTGCTTTTCGTGCCTTCTTGGTTGCAAAGATTTGAACTGCTTCCTGAAGGTCCACAGTCTGGGCCAGCTCATGCTCTGTTGAGATGGTTGCAAGGCCGACCAGTCTCTCCTGTGTCATTGTGGAGAGTAGATGTGTTTTTATTAACTTCAGCTTGGAGAAGCTGCGTTCGCCACTGGCAACTGTTACAGGAAGTGTTAGAAGTATGCACAGAGCAACAAAAGCATTTGGAAAGAGGGTGGTCATCTTATTTGTGCACATATATTCCAGAACAGCCTTTGGAGTTGATCCTGCTGAAATGTATCTTGAAAGGGCTTTCAGTTCATCACCTAAATCACTTGCATCAATATCACGCATATCAACATGTGTCAACACTGTCTCTAGTGCCCTGCATTGCTGGTGTAGGTCTTCTTCAGGTATAGTGAGGAGTTTTGGAATATCATACAACATCCCAAATATACTGCCGTGTTCCTTGAGCTGCATGAAACGTTCTTCAACTGACTGTATTGCACAATCTACCACCTGGTTAAAGAATTCAACTTTGAATTATTGTTTGGGGTCTCTTATGGGATTATCCTGTGCCTCGTAATCAAAATGTCTTCTTCTTCGGTGACTCTTGTGTTCTTGAATGGGTGGGAAAATATCTTCAGTGTGAAGTTCCTCTGCCAACTTCTGTGCACTCTTCAGAACATTTTGAAATCCCTCATCTGACCGGTAAGACTGTAAGTATGACTTTACTTTGTCCAGTTGTTCCATTGCTCCAGATATATCAAGGTCAACACTTTGGAGTCTCTTGCTTACAACATTTATTTCAAACAGTATGTCATGTCACAACACTAAGCCACACAGAAATATGAAATTATGTATGTTTCTGGTGATTCCATTTCCCTCTGCCACTGTTCTCCCACGAACAGTTCCTGTCATAGCATTATCCTCCATAATGGCAACTATGGCATCATCTATCTTCCCAATCTGGTGTTTGATAGGCTTTATCGCCTCCACTCGACTTTCCCATCGTGTGGCACTCAGTGGTTTCAGTGTCAGAGAGGATGTTCCCAGATGTTGCTTCAAAATTTGCCATCGATGCAGAGAAAAATACAAGATGCTTTGAATTACATTAAAAAATTCAGCAGTCTCACTAGAAGCTGATGCTGCATCACTGACCACCAAGTTCAATGAATGAGAACTGCATGGGACAAAAAAAGCTCAAGGGTTTAACTCTCAGATCTGTGTCTGCACTCCTCTGTTCTTTCCTCTCATGTTGGCACCATTATCGTATCCCTGACCTCTTATGTCAGCTATCGTAATTCCTGTATCTTCCAGCTTTTTAAGAAGCACATTTGTCATACCAGCTCCTGTAGTATCATCAATGTCAATAAATTCTAGAAAATGCTCTCTGACAGTCACCATTGCAGGGACATTTTCACTGGGTTCTGTTGTTGTTACAAAATGCACTATTAAAGTCATTTGTTCCGTATGGCAGAGTAACAGAGTAATATCTTGCGGACTTCAGATCTGCCACAATCTTCTGTTTGACTTTTGTTGCCAGTAACTGTATGATCTCATTTTGAATTGTTTTTCCAAGGTAATGGTATGTGTACATTTCTTGGGTGGTGACTCTTCTTAAATGATCCTGGAGTACAGCATCAAACTCAGCCATAAGCTCCACAATTTCAAGGAAGTTTCCATTGTTTGGCACATACAGCTGATCTGAAGTGCCATGCAGTGCTAGGTTTTGGGTAGCAAGCATTCTCACAATGTCAATGAGCCTTTTCAGAACATTTTGCCAGTAAAGAGACTCTGATGCAATCTTCTCTTGATGCTGATGATCTATGGTGGCCTTTAACCATAGTCTCATCTCAAGCTCTTTCCACCTATGGAATGTTCTCTGGTGATTTGCTGCCTTCTCATGGCATGCCAGATTTCTAGCCAGATTTTTCCAGTCCTTTGTTCCTGTAGAACCCAATGTGGCTGGAACATTAGACTGGAAGAGTTTGCAACAAAAATAGTGTGCAGCATTCTGGGTTTTTGAGTACATAAGACATGGCCTCTCCACTTTGTCACCATTGGGGATTTCACCCCAATAATGTGTTGGATGGAAACTTCTATTTTCTTGGTCTTTGGGGAACATGAAGTTTTTCACTTGCTGTGACCCATGCAGTACAAGGAAGTCCCTCCGGCTACTGCTCAAGTGGGTCCACAGTCCTGGATCATCTAGACTAAAGGAACTAAACTCAGCAGCAGCTGTTTCTTGCGCCTCCACCACACTCTTCTCTGATCTACACTTTTCTTCAGGAATGTGCATGGTTACATCCATTTGAGATGGAGATATGGATGCTGCAGTAGCTGCCAGGTCACCTGCACTCTGACTAACTGGAAGATCAGGCATCTCCTCACCACTCACATCCTCACTGGGGCCGGAAGGCTCACCGTGAACATTTGTGTCTATGTATCTCAGGAGAGCTCCTTCCTGCTTAGATAGAAAAGCTTCCTTTGCTTGCTTGCTTCTGAATGCTGCCCCAAAGGGGCATTTTCTTCTTTCACTCATGACTGCTGTTCTGTGCCAGCTATAGTGGCTCTCAACACTCAATTGAAGGGGACAAATAAGCAGGCTGGTAGCAGGGCCTGAGTGAAGGAACATATCAGTGTCTTAAGGGCCTAACTGGCTCCTACTACTTCAGTTGACTGCCTGTTCTTCTCAAGTGGGTTCAGGGAAGCAGCAGGAAACAGGAAGCTCCCTGAGAAGCTGGTGTTAATCAGTCCAGGCTCCTGGGGGTGCTAGAGAGGGACATAAGAGGCTCTTCCTCCTCTCTCCCCCTGCAGCTCCTGCTGCTTTCTGTTATTCCCTCTCACCTTTTCTCCTGCCTGCCTCGTGTGCCCTCCTTCCTCCAGCACAGCACTCCACCATCTCTGTGCATCTAGAGCAGAGAGAATACATATGCACCAGCAGCAGACACAATTTTCTACACTCTGGGTCCTAGTGGCGCCCCCCTACAGTCTGGCACCTGAGGCAGCCGCCTCATGGTAAGGCCAGCCCTGGATGAACTTCACCTTTTGGCCCAGACTTTGGCCTTCTTACTCCTTGCACTGGTGAGCAATTACTCAACCGAGCAGTCCTGTTGACTTCATTGGGACTTGTACTATAAGGAACTGCTCACTGGTGTGGGCAAAGGGGTCACAATCTGGGCCTTTGTGAATAAGCAACAATTGCAATTTAGTGCATGCGTGCTTTCACCCAGTGTCTGAAAACTTTGGATTCCTGTGAAAATAACTTTGCTAATTCACTACTGTTACCATAGTGTAAAACTGCTGTTTTTTATTGTTCCAATATAACCTAAATTATTAATCTGACTGATTTATAGAAAAGCTGGGATGAGTACAAAAATGTTTTTAATTATTGTTTCTTATGTATTCTGCTGTAACTTCTAAATTAATCATTCCTTTTCACTAATGATCTGTGTTACTTTAGCAATCAGTACACACTTTATATCTCTAATTTGATTCATATATGGAATATGTGCTTTGGAAATATTATTCTTTAACATATATGGAAAAATCTCTTGAGCCAAGTTCAGAGAAGAGGAAAGTGAGAGCAACTCCACTGACTTCCACAGGCTTTATTATGGAGACTTGTATCACTTTCAAACTTGCCAGGTATACAAGGGAGAATCCAGCTGTTCTGAGCTGATCTGTGGTCTGAGAAGAACAAACCCTGTCTTGTTTTCTGCTCAAATACAAAATTCAAAATATGGAGATTTTGATCTTGCCTTCTTTAAATCCCTTCTATGCCCTTGCAGAAGCTTACACTCTTTGTCAGTTCCAGTAATTCTGGAAACCAATGCCAATTGCATGCAGGAGCCACCATTTCAGTGTGAGACCACCAGCACCTGTGAGACTGTAGGGGCCATCAATCCAATGACCTGGTGGACGTGCTCAAATAGCAAAACTCTTGGTAGCTATCTCTTAAAATATCCTATCTCACATTCACACCATCTGCTGCCCCTCCCAGTCTCCTTGGAACTCCCACTGAGGCCATCCCTTCTACTGGCTGACCTTTCAATTTCTACCATTGACAGACATGCTAAAACAGAGGCCTTCTAACTAAACATAGTTGCTTCAAAGGTGTGTTCTAAAAGGAACTTGTTGGACACCCACGCAGAGGAGATAACGATCAGCCCTAGACAGTAAGAGGATTGGCTTTTGTGCAGTAACAGAATACACTACAGTGAGAAAAGACTGGGGTTAAAATGTGTTGTAAATCGTAAATACAGCTGCCTCCAATGGCACACATTTTGACTAGAAAAGCTTCCCTGATTTTCTTTGTGTCTCTGCATCCTGTTTGCTTTCACACTGCAGTGGAGAGTTCAACTACTGAGACAGAGGCGAAGAGGGCTTAAATGACTATGCACTTGACTCCTTTTGGCATTTTGAGTATTCTAAGGATATTTCCTTTCTTTCTTCCCATCCCCTTTCACATGTCATGCACACACACATGGAGCTAATCAGTGTATTAAGACTCCTTAGACTGAGTCAGCAACGTTTCTGGATAATGTTTTTTGAGAGATGAGGGGAAGATTTTTTGTTTGTGTCTGTTTTGCATAACTTACAGGGAGCAATATTGCTGGGATGAGCAGAATAATGAATCACTTACACATATTATGTCCTGACCGTGTTGGAACTGGATGACTCAGAGTTGATAATAGGATGCAGAACATACCTGCATTAATCTGGTTTGGATTTGTAGTGTCTGGAATTTGTTACCGTCTGTAGGCTATTCACTGGCTAATGTGAAATGAGTTGGTGACTTCACACTGGCACCTATTTGCAACTGGCCACCACAGTTGGTACCCATGTTGGTCAAGTCTTGGCAGGAAGGTCAGGGCTGAAAGAGCATGGAGACTGGCCACTCATCTGTCTCTAGAGAGTGGTCAGATCTGTTATCTTTGTTTTAAATGCATATTATTTATCACTTGCATTACCCCTTATTGTACCATAATTGATCTGTGAATGATTAGGGGACTTCGTTATAGGTTTAAACAGAAGGGGACTGGTGGTGGTTTTTTCACTGAGAGTCCTGCTCTGTAGAACCTGCTCCTCTCCCCACTTCAATAGGACTTCAGGGTTCACTGCAAATTTTATCTATTTCCCAGGCTTTCTCTGGGATGGGATTGAGCATGTTTTAGGGAGTTTTGTTGTTTGTTTGTTTTTTAATTGGGAGGATTTATCAGAAAGTGGTCCTGTTTGACTTTACATCTGTATTTTATAAATTCTGAGCATTGGATGGGCACAGATTTACTTTAATAAATATAAAACCCTAAAATAAATATAGCCTAGAGAACTTGAAATCTGGCAACTTTCATCAATACTAAATTCACTAGGCAAATCTTTAACAGATCTCATCCCTAACCCTGTCTTATAAACAGTAGCGATCACATTGTCTAATGTGGCTTATTACTGTCTTAATTTCAGGAAAGACGTAGACAAATTGGAGAAAGTCCAGAGAAGAGCAACAAAATGATTAAAGGTCTAGAAAACATGACCTATGAGGGAAGATTGAAAAAATTGGGTTTGTTTAGTCTGGAGAAGAGGAGACTGAGGGGGACATAATAACAGTTTTCAAGGACATAAAAGGTTGTTACAAGGAGGAGGGAAAAATTGTTCTTCTTAATCTCTGAGGTTAGGACAAGAAGCAATGGGCTTAAATTGCAGCAAGGGCGGTTTAGGTTGGACATTAGGAAAAACTTCCTAACTGTCCGGGTGGTTAAGCACTGGAATAAATTGCCTAGGGAGGTTGTGCAATCTCCATCATTGGGGATTTTTAAGAGCAGGTTGAACAAACACCTGACAGGGATGGTCTAGATAATACTTAATCCTGCCTTGAGTGCAGGGGACTGGACTAGATGACCTCTCGAGGTCCCTTCCAGTCCTATGATTCTATGATTCATCCGGTGGTTGGATGGATGATGATGATTTGTATTACATGAGTTTCCAGGTTCCCAATAAGAATCAGGTCTCAGCGTGTTGGATGCTATATAAACAGAGTAAGAGTCAGTCCTTGCCCCAAAGATTTTCTCAATTTAGTTTGACAAGATGGAACAGGAGGGTATAGTAGACAAGGGAGTGATTGGGGAGGGCTGATGATGGTAACAGCAATGGAACACCAGGTTGATTGGATATGCTGTGTGCCTAACTTGCAGTTTTCAAACCAGGAATTACATACTACAAAGAGGAGGGATTAATGAATGTTGACAGGCCATTCATCTCACCATTATCATTGTCCTCCTTCAAGTCCCTCGCTAAAACTCTTCTCTGCCATGGGACCTTCAAAAAACTTGACAGTGGTTAGGGAACTAGCTTGCTGTGATTTGCATAAGGAAGAAGGCACAAAGATGCTTGACCCAGATCTTAAAAGGCATTCAGGCACTTGACTCCCACTGAAATCAGTAAGAGTTAGATGCCTAAGTATCTGTGAGAATTTGGGCAGTATAGGTGGAGCAGAACTGGGGTTGAGCAGATAGGCAGGGAAGGACTAAACTGTAGAAGGCCAGGTCATGGTAAGGAGCAAAAGTCTATGTTTGATGTAATGGATAGTTTTGAAGAGAGGGGCAAAGTGACAAGCCAGGAAGATGATTTTAGCAACAGTGTTTTGAATGGATCTGAATGGGGCAAGGTGGGTATCAGGAAGGCCAGGAAAAAAGTTGCAGTAGTCAAGATGGGCGAGAAATACCCAGTTGAAGGATTAGACCACACTGTAACACTTGTTCACATGACAAAAAAAATTAAAGAACAAAATTTGAGGCCACTTTATCTAAATCAGTTCAGTGGCTTTTCAGCCAAAATAAAATCCAGTTTAGTGAGCTGGGTACATAACGTGTGGTGTGGTGTGTTTTTATTATTACTATTTTTATTTAACTGTTTTGATGTCAAAATATATCAAGTGTGCCTTTTGGTGAGTGAATAATAGAGATCGGTTCTGCAAAATGTTATTAGTGGGTGTTGTTTTGCTGTTGGCCGACATTCTGTTGCCACGCCCAGAAGTATCCTTTTAAAGACCCTTCCAACGAGGAGCTATGGCGATAAGACAAATATTTGGCAACGTGCACTGAAGCAGTTGGATGAAGTGGTCATTTCTAGGGAATAGTAAACAATGTTGGAGTCATGCCTGATCACTGGTTCTCCACTATCAGTCATCAACTCCTCCTTCTCTACATACTATTATTTATAGCAATGACTATTATGTTACTTTAAATTTGGGGTGCACACTTATTTAATTGAAATTAAAATCTGAACTTGTATTTAGTGATCTGAATTCCTATCCTTACTCATTCATCTATCATTCATGAAAATTATATATCTGGAATGTGACATGTGCATAATTAAGATTAATTAAAGCCACAAACAGTATGCTGAAAGACTTGCATTTAAAATAGGGACTTGAATAATTAAGGTAATTAGTCAGATTGGTTGTAATGTAGCTTCTTGAAAATATGGAAGAATAAATCACTAATTTTCTAGATAGAGCTGGACAAAACATCAGTTTGGTATTTAATTTTGTAAAGATCAATTAACTGAGGTGGTGCAAATCTGAACCCCTTTTTATTCAAACCTCTAACATTCAGGGAAGGGGATAAGTGGCAGATAAATGGTTACAGTGTTGACCCCTCTGTATAAGGATTTTTTATTGTTCAGAATACATAAATAAGAATTCAGTGTACCAGCAAGAATTCCCAAACCTAGCAGGACACTTCCCACTTTTAGTTTCCACAATTTTGGTTTATAATCCTTAATTTATCTGCTAGCTCTCTACAGCTCTTATTTCACTCACAGCTCCTGTACTATGGTTAGTGCTTGCCTTAGATCTGTGTGCAAGATACAACATGGCAAGATATCTCATGTTCTTTATCCCTCCCTGTAGGCTTAACAAGCTTCCTAAAACTTTCAAGGAAGGTGTGATGGAATCTAACATCCACACTCTGGGAATGCACCTCTTTGTCATCATGAGTTTACGAACTACCACTGGAGCTAGAACTCAAGGAGAGGGAGAGAACAGGAGAAGGGTCTGGAGTATTGCACAGGTTTGAAAGAATCTCCCAAAATTGAACCTTTTGTTCTTTATCTACATCGGGGTTGGCAACCTTTCAGAAGTGGTGTGCTGAGTCTTCATTTATTCACTCTAATTTAAGGTTTCACATGCCAGTAATAAATTTTAACATTTTTAGAAGGTCTCTTTCTATAAGTCTATAATATATAACTAAACTATTGTTGTATGTAAAGTAAATAAGGTTTTTACAATGTTTAAGAAGCTTCATTTAAAATTAAATTAAAATGCAGAGCCCCCTGGACCGGTGGCCAGGACCCGGGCAGTGTGAGTGCCACTGAAAATCAGCTCGCGTGTTGCCTTTGGCATGCGTGCCATAGGTTGCCTACCCCTGATCTACATCCTCCTTAGTTGGACTAGCGTCCTTTACCTTCAGTGGCATTTTTTGCCTGTGTAATAGGGAGCTGTGGATAGGTTTCACAGTCACTGTACCATATGTATCACTAACTCATTACTGTAAAACACTCCATTTTTAGAGACTTGAAAAGGTTCATTACAAAACCTTCTTTTTTCTTGGACGTAGAGACCTTTACACAAAAGGCATGCTAGTTAAATTATTTATTGCAAGATATGAGATTTTGCATTTCCAAAAGTGTTAACTTGCTCATGCCAAATTCTGCTCTTGGTTACACAGTTCCCAGAATTTGGATCATTCTCTTCTATGTTTTGCATTAAAACCCAATTCAGCAAAGCACTTAAGCACCATGCTTAAGTCCTACTGACTTCAATACTTAATTCTGAGCATGTGTCTAAGTGATTTGTTGAATAGGGGGCTTTGTTTCTCAACGGAATAAACCTACAGGGGGATGACTAGCAGGGTTTTTTTAACCAGCTCAGAAATATTTTTAGAGTCTGACAAAACGATACTTTATAACAACACAAAGTAAGCAATTGAAAAAGAGGAAATAATGTCTCAAGGGAAGTCAGCATTACCATCTTTCTAATTACTAATCCTTTTGATGTTGTCAACTTGTACCTAAGCAAGGGGAATCATTGTCTAACTTCCTTCCTATTTAATGCGGTCACTTTATTGCTTACAAAAATGGCCATTGCTGGTAACACTTACCATTTAAGGTCTAGATTGTGACATACAGGCACAGCCTTGTGTTGGGGGTGATGTCACGTTGAACAGCCCCAGAGAGAGCATGGGGAAGCATTCTGCCTTGAGGAGGAAGATGGCTTCCCAGAGTTTCCTAGCACCCAGAATGTGCCTCCTACACAACACCCCTTTGCGGGGTACCTCTTGCTCTTCCTTGAATGGCCTGCTGGCTCTATTTATCAATGCAAAAGAGAGGCAGAGCCATGCCTCCTCCCAGCCCCATACTGGGATTCTATGTAGGGTTACCATAATCCAGCAAGCAAAAAAGAGGACGGGAGGAGCCCCGCCCCTGTCCTGACCTAGCCCCGCCCCTGCCCCTCCCACTTCCCCCCTCAGAAACCCAACCCTCCCCCCGCTCCTTGTCCCCTGACTGCCCCCTCCTGGGACCCCTGCTCCTAACTGCCCTCCAGAACCCCACCCCCTACCTAAGCCTCCCTGTTCCTTGTCCCCTAACTGTCCCCTCCTAAGCCCCCCCCCAAATGCCCCCCAGGACCCTACCCCCTACCTGTACCCTGACTGCCCAAAACCTTCTCCACACCCCCAAAAAGCCCCCCCCCCGAACTCCCGACCCCCCCGTCTCTT